>NC_079194.1:116224839-116546998 GCF_029499605.1 Hyla sarda | reverse complement strand
CTGCAATATTATAGTAATATTCTTGTACATAGGAAGCAGTATTATAGTAGATATATTCTTGTACATAGGGAGCAGTATTATAGTAGTTATATTCTTGTACATAGGAGGTAGTATTATAGTAGTTATATTCTTGTACATAGGAAGCAGTATTATAGTAGATATATTCTTGTACATAGGAGGTAGTATTTTAGCAGTTATATTCTTGTACATAGGAGGTAGTATTATAGTAGATATATTCTTGTACATAGGAGGTAGTAGTTTAGTAGTCATATTCTTGTACATAGGGACAGTATTATAGTAGTTATATTTTTGTACATAGGGACAGTATTATAGTAGTGATATTCTTGTACAAATGAGAAAGTCGTAGTTATATACTTGTTCTTAAAGAGCAGTATTATAGTAGTTATTTTCTTGTGAATAGGGGGCTATTATGATAATCAGAGATTTTATATAAGTCCTGTTATAACAAGATGTCATTGATGTTGCTTCTTATGATTCTTTGTGAGTGCCCTTTTGGACCTTTATAGCTCATCCACAACTAATCCCTCTCTGTGTTCAGGTAGCTGGTGCTGTATCTGCCTTGGTTATCCTCATCATCATTCTCAAGGCTGGTGAATTGTTTGAGTCTTTGCCAAAAGTGAGTTCAGTCTCACCACGGTGAGTTTATCAGAACACTGTCTTTGTCCTCTGCAGTAAAGTGTCTTGTGACAATGTGTCAGGTCAGGTTATTTCAACCTGTACAAGCTAGAGAATAAGGCTTTGTATACAATGAAGGATATTGTTCAGCTATTGTTCTTGCAAGAACATTGAGAAATATTAGTATTGTGTAAACATCAGATAACCTTTAAATTAAGAAGTAATATTGTTAATGGGTAACATGCTTCTGTTTTCAGAAAGTTATAATAAAGCTATTGACTTTTCTGTATTTAGCATTAACACTTTTTTATTTTTTTTTATTATTATTTCAATCTGTTGAGTATCTGTGGCCCTTTAATATAAGCAGGGGCCCACAGCATAAAATGTAATGTGACATTGAACTGTATCCAAGCAAAAAAGATTGTGTGGCTCTTCTAAAATAGTCAAAAAGTTTTTGACAATTTGGACTCTAAGTATTGTTTACTATTGTCGCCTTGAATCAGGAACAGAATGCCCAAACTTCAGTGCAATCTGACTCGTATTTTCAAAAAAATAAATACACATAAATAAAAATATGTAGAACGTATGCCTCTCAGAACAAGAGGAAAGTTGGGGAACAGTCCCTATAGGCACTGAAATGGTATAGCTTGGTTGCTTTATTAAAAAGGAAATACTGTTTACTTTGCAAGATAACTCTGTAGCTGTAGACTTAGGATTCTTGACTATCGGACAGGAATACATACAGTCTAGAAAATTTTGAAAAACCTACAAACTACCAACACTTTTACAGTTGAGTGCAAGCAAGACCAACCAGATTTTTAGGCTCTTGTAAGTTTTTCTTTCCCCGTTTGCTGTTAGTGAACAGTTGTCTAGAACTGAATTCTTGTGTACCTCCAGAATCCATGTATATCAGTAATCCTTAAGTTTGGGTACTGTATTCTTATTTCTCACCTCATCCAGGCTATACTGGCATCAGTGGTTGTTGTAAATTTAAAGGGAATCTACAAGCAGTTCATGGATATTCCAGCACTATGGAGATCAAACAAAATCGATCTGGTAAGAAATATTCCTTTACCCCATCTGACTGTTTCTTCAAAGGGTAACAAACCCTAAATTAGAAATGTTTAAATGAATGATTGCATAACAAAAGTAGTTGCTGATATCAGTCACATCTATGTATATAAATGTACCTGGAGACACAAACTAGTATTCGTGGGGTCAGGAAGTTTTTTTTTTTTTTAATTTCCTGTCAATCCACTGAGGTACTACAACAGATAATAGTAGACATCTTTAACTGTATGGTACATGGTGATGTACAGCAGGGCTGAAAACTTTCTCAGGCTGTGAGTGGGTTTGTCATGGAGCGGTCATCTCTTTACGTTGATGTGTTCTCATCTTACAGATGGTTTGGTTGGTGACCTTTACAGCTACAATACTCCTAAACTTGGACCTGGGTCTGGCTGTGTCAATAGCGTTTTCCCTTTTGACCGTCATATTCAGGACCCAATGGTTAGTACAATTTATTCCACCAATAATTTACAAAGATGTAACTGTAGATGTAGCAGAGCTGAGTTTCTCGTCATACCACGGTTTTTTGTTTTTGTTTTGTTTTTTTGCATTTTGATTTGATGTGGTAGAATGTTTTGTTGCAGCCCTATGTAAAAGGACATATAATGCATTATGATTTGTTATTACCATCATAAAGCATTAATACAGGTACATTTTTATTTGATACTCCCACAACATTTGGTCATCTGTTCTCTCACAGGCCTCACTACTCAATGCTTGGGCAAGTTTCCAGTACAGACATTTACAGAGATATGTCGCAATATAAGCAGGTACGTTGATTTAAATGGTTACTCAACCACTAAATATTGACAGGCTGTGTGAATTCTATATTTTGGGTAAAGGTAACCCTTCCATACCTAGTGTTTCTTACTTGAAGCCAACTTCCTACTAAGTTAAAGGGGTTGTCCTAGCTCGCTCCTCAGCTTTCTCTGCTCCTCTGGCCTGTTTGCAGTGCTGTAGGTGTTTGTGAAAGCCAAAAAAAGCCAAAGTGGGGATGTTACACAATTTATGTAACTCCCTTTGACTTTAATGTAACCCCTCTAGCCATGCCATTTACGTAGCTTCCAGAGTTATGTAAATAGAGTATCCTGCTGGACTACGCCATTTGGTTACTTCCCCACTTTGACTGTTTTGGGCTTTCCTGACCACCTCCAGTGCTGCAACAGGCCAGAGGAGTGGAAAAGCCATATTCCCGTTTCTGCCTTAGCACTGTGTCTATATACCATGACCAAGGTAAAGTACATTTTTGGCACCCACCCTAGATATTACTATGCTGAATACATGTCTAATAAATCTTTGGTATTTATCCTGTAGGCTTTCCAGATTCCCGGTATTAAGATCTTCAGGTCTTCATGTACTCTTTACTTTGCTAATGCCGAATTATACGCAAATGCTGTTAAAAAAATGGTGGGTACGTAGATTCCTAAGAATGAATCCCATGTCTCCCCTCTTTTGCTTCAGTGTTTGTTTCCTTCTTCCAGTGTGGTATTGATGTGGATAAACTGATTGAGCTGAAGAAGAAAGAAGCTAAAAAAAAGCAGCAGCTGAAGGAAAAGGCAGAGAAAGAGGAGAAGAAAGGGTTAAAGAAGCAGAAGAAGAAGTCTGAGATTGCACAAGAAAAAGTATGTACTACTCAATTTCTACAACTGATGGGACAGCTGTCTTATAGTAAAATTCTCTTTGTTGGCCATAGCAACCAGAACTTTGGTAAAATTTAAATCCCAGCTCTGGTTGCTATGGACAACAAAGACAATCTAGAAGATAGCTTCATAAATCTCCACTATGTCATTATTTATATGTACATATAATCTACTTGAAAAGTTACTTTTGTAAGTAAATTACTTGTCTTGTTCTGATTCTATATTGTAGTCCACAGCTGTATTCCCAGTTGTTTGTCACAGGCACACTCCTAACAGCTTAGCTGGGCGTCTATACTGCAGACACAGATGGTTTTTCCTGATTACTGTACATTTGACACAAAGATTTCCAGCATGCAAATCTTTTGAACATGTTATATGCAAATACTGAACAAGCAGGGGTGGCTGGGAAATTGTAGCTCTGAGGTCTACAGCATTGTGAATACAGCTCCTGGGCTATACAGGCTATAATCCAAGATACATTTAGTATATGTATTTACAAAGTGAGTTAAGTTTTTGTCTAAATTTAGATGAGTCATTCCAAGATTAAGTTATCCCCCTATCTACAGGATAGCGGATAACTAGATGATTGTTGGAGGTCTGACCACTGGGACCCCCACTGATGACTAAAATGGAGGTTCATGGTCCCGCTTATGAATGGAGTAGCAGTGTGCAAGCTAGACTGCTGCTCCTTTCACCCTCTATGGTCAGGGTTGTATATACAGCTTGTGCTGCCCTAGGCACTCGAACCGATTCCACAAGTACTAGACTTTATGTCACAAATACACATTAAAAAAATCACCAGTTGCATGCAGATTTTCTTGCAGAATCACCGTAAATCTCAATGACAAATTCACAACATAATGGGGAGGAATTTACAAAGACTTGCATATCGTACACGTTGTGATAAATCCAGGCAGCCTCAGAAATCTACACCAGCTCCGAGCTAGCATAAATTTTAACTTCAATTTATGCCTTATGACTCTTTACTGAAAAGCGCCAAGCGCAGACTTTAATCACTCCTTCAATAAGCGTGCTGCGTCTGATACACTGCTAAGCACAGAACTTTGGTGCCTAATTACAAGCGCATTCCTGTCTGTGGGAATCTCAAACATAGCCGAGTGCTGTACGAGAGAAGTCCTGTATAGAGTTAATGAAGCGTCACTAAACATGCATGCCACCACTGCATTCACTCAGGGGAGAAGGGACTCCGTTCTTATTCTAGTTATCCCCTATCCTGTGGATAGAGTATACATTTTAACATATAAGCCCCTTTTTAAGTATTTATTTATTTATGCAAATGGTATTCAAAAATGGGCATGCTCTTTAAAACGAATCTTTCATCCCCAAATTTATATCATATACCTTCCTTACCAGCTGAGTAGAAACCATCAACAAGCAGGCAGGATGCTGTTTTGGCTTTATTTTAATTCTAGTTCTGGCTTGTATAAATATCCAGAGCATCAGTTCATCAGCCTATACACATTTACAGACAGTCAATGTTTTAATACATTTTTCTAGGTTACTTCTTGTCCCTTATGGATAAACACATTGGCTTTGATTTATTAATCTGTATGAGACCAAAAGAATCTGGTTTTCCCAACCAATCACAGCTCAGTGTTTATTTTACCAGAGCTATTAGTGAAATAAAAGCTGAACTGAATGGTTGCTATGAATTTTATTTATTTTTAATGTTTATTCATTTGATCCGGTTATGATTTATTTATTTTTTTTCCCCCATGCACAGGAGCTTGAATACATCCATTCACACAACATTGTTGTCAGGGAATCACAGATTGAAGTTTTAGGCAATGAAGTTCTGGAGGAGACCACATTAAACAGTGTGGAACCCAACAAATGTCCCTTCCACTCGCTCATCCTGGATCTCAGCACTGTCAGCTTTGTGGATACAGTCAGCATTAAGATCTTGAAGAATGTAAGCCATGTATGACTTGTGTCTGATGTATGACTATGTTCTTCTTCCTTTCACATATATGAAACCTATGTAAGAGTTCCTTTTCGTTGTCAGTGGCGTCACAATGCTCGCAGTTGCGAACGGGACCCTTAGCTTCTCGGCCACTAACCATATTTGCCAAAAGTCCTGAATTCTTCTGTTATATGTGGCTGCAAGCAGGACTGTAGTGTTTGACACTGTCAGCAGCCCTTGCGTCGTGAAAGAAAAAATCTTCTGCAAAGGTTGCCAGGGAGCAGCAAATGTTGTGCCATTTCTCTGGACCTTGTAAGTATGCTGGACCTTGTCACAGCACAATGCAGTTTAGTGTTCATGCTGAGCTCACATCACCCGGAAATGACATGGTCCAGCATTCTGACAAGGCCCAGAGAATGGCACAACACCAGAAACCAACATTGGCATACACTGGCACACAAGATGAGAAGACGCCATCATGCCTGCTAAAGTGAGGCAGTAGACTGGTGAGGAAAAATTGTGTACAACACTGGACTAAGGGTGGGTACACACCGCGATTTTGCTATACGGTTTCGGCATACGTTTTCATCAAAAAAACGTATGCAACCGTACAGAAAACCGTGCCCATAGACTTCCCATTCAAACCATATGCACCATAATGTATACGGTTGTCTCCGTTTTTCAAAGCATACGGTTTTTTACCTTTTTTTTTTTTCCCCCGGACAGAAAACCGGTGAAAAACCGTATTAAACCATATATGTGTTTTTTTTTTTTACATGGGAGACAATGGGAACCGTACAGAACCGTATGTGCCTACAGTTCCATCCAGTTTGCACCATACGGTTTTTGACTTTGCACAGTTTTTTTT
The DNA here is from genome assembly GCF_029499605.1 of Hyla sarda. NCBI lineage: Eukaryota > Metazoa > Chordata > Amphibia > Anura > Hylidae > Hyla > Hyla sarda. Next base: position 116,540,862 of record NC_079194.1, on the reverse strand, counting down.
CCCTTGAAATTTCAATCAAACAAGTGAAACTTTATTCATAATGGAGTGAAAAGTTTAAAAAGTATACGTTTTTTTTTCTTAAAAAACGGATGCAACCGGACATTAATTTTTCAAACCGTAAACAGTTTTTAACCGTATACAGATAAAAATTTGTACACACGTTTTGATACAGTTTAGTCAGGTTTTGAGGAATACGTTATTTTATCAAAAACCTGATACGGGAACTGTATTGCAAAAACGTGGTGTGAACCCAGCCTTAGAATGAAAATTAGTGAGTACGCTGGCCTACTCAAGGGTTGTATTTACAGCTGCCCTAGGCATGCAGGTCAATTTACAACCTTGTTAGGGCGACTTTACAAATTGCTTTTGTTGCGGATTTACAATAGATCTCCCCTATACACAAGATGTGGTGAAATCAATAACAGTGACTCCTCAACTTACAATGGCCTCAACATACAATGGTCTTTTCTGGACCATTGTAACTTGAAACCACTCAGCATACAATGCTACAGACAGTCCAGATCTGTGAAACGTGTCAATGGCTGGAGGAACTGACCAATCAGAATGGGCATTCACTCATAAAACCCCTGCACTGACTGGCTGTCTGGTAGCGCCTACAGCACAGGGAGGTATTACATGTTCTGTTTTGTGCCACAGTTAGCTGCTTCTTTGAACACCAGGTAAGGGCAGCTCCATGTTACTGAAGAAGCTCCTGTCCTCTACATAGATAGTGATTTACAGTTCCCAGCAGATCTTTCTTACTTTTATATGTAAGGACTTGCTTCATGTGTATTAGTTATCTACTTATTTTTGTTTAATCCTCACTTGTTTTCCTATTTTTGGTCTCAACATACAATGGTTTCAACATACAATGGTCATCCTAGAACCAATTAATATTGTAACTTGAGGGACCACTGTACAAATCCACAAAATAGTGAGAATGCTGCGGCTGTAAATCTGCAGGTAAAAATTAGCAATAATAAAAACAATATGGGCAACTCAACAACAAAGACTGTATGAGGTTAACTGGGTACACCTGTACTCACAGGTGTGAGAAAAATTCTAGAGACAATATAAAAGAGAATCCCAGTCCCCAAATACCTCAACCAAAATCGATGTACAATGGATACTTGGTAAAAATAAGTTTTATTGTAATATACAATTGTTGCATATAAATATAGTCACAGGGCCCATGTGATACACAGATATTCAATTCAGACATATAATGTTTAAAAAAAAAGGGAAAGGGGACCTGGATATAACCTGCAAAGGAAAAAGAAATAGAAAATATGTCCCAATGAACTAGTAATATAGTTACATAGTTAGTACGGTCGAAAAAAGACATATGTCCATCAAGTTCAACCAGGGAATTAAGTTCAACCAGGGAATTAAGACATATAGTCCTGTATTAAAAGAAGGTCCTATGATGGTATAATAGTCTTAGATGTCAGAAAAATAGATGTACTAGATAGTCCAAGTGCAATTGAGTAGCAAGTTCATAAGATGCTAGAACAAAATGGAAGAGCGCTCATAGCACAAAACCACCTATAGGTAATCCATCAATGAAACTTGTAACTCTTACCATAGGAGGTTGTGTGGACTAACGCACAACAATGTTCAGCGTGAATGAGCAATAAGCCCGGTCTGCAGCCTCCCCGACCAAACGAACAATAGCAGGTGAAGACTTCCAAGGGAGGAGGAGTGGGGTTCAACGGCGCTGACCAGGAGCAAGCACATCAGGTGGAATAAGGTTTATTGGATAAAAGAATGCAACGCGTTTCACCACACTGATGTGCTTGCTCCTGGTCAGCGCCGTTGAACCCCACTCCTCCCTTGGAAGTCTTCACCTGCCATAATAGGATGCGACCTACAGCAATGTAATACAGAGCAGGATCACCAAATATGATACATACAGTTGGTACTATGTACCGCTCACCACTTCAGGTGCAGATGTAGATCAATGACACACTGTATGCCAATCGTCAGCTCCGCTGGTCAGATGCGATGGTTCCTTGGTCACACCAATCGGTCCTCAGCCCAAGGCGTGGATGGTGAGTCTCGGCAGAGTCTGCATCTGATGTCACCAGTCAGCTGATCGATCCCCGGCTAGTGATTGTAAAGTGCTGGAGATTGTGAAGCCCTGGAGGTACAAAGCGCCTGTATTGCATGGCACCGATATTACAGGACACTGATGTTAATAGAATCACTAGTGTCACAAAATGCTTATCGATGTAACAATGTGAGCTTGCTTCAGTGTGTACCAACTTCAATAAAGATGTTGATCCTATACAGAAGGTGATATGGTCACAATCCAGGACATTGATCAAAAAGCAAAAAAGTCCATCCTCTGCAGTTTTGTATGAACAATGTTCAAATAGAGCAGATTAAAAAACATCCAGATAAAAGGCCAAAAGTGTTTTGGATGTGGACAAATATGTTCTAACCCCTTCCTCAGTGGCTGTGAATGGCTGCGATCGGTGTGACCGGACGCTGTCTGCACTGAGGTAGCTTGCATACAGTACCAGTAACCATCGCAGCTGACCAGCTAACACCAGCAGAGCTGACGGTCGGCATACATCTGAGCGATGCGGTGTGTCATCGATCTAAATCTTAAGTGTGGTACCAATTGTATGCATCATATTTGGTGATCATGCTCTGAATTACATTGATGTAGGTCGCATCCTATTATGAACTGGCTACTCAATTGCACTTGGACTATCTAGTACGTCTATTTTTCTGACATCTAAGACTATTATACCATCATAGGACCTTCTTTTAATACAGGACTATATGATTACTAGTTCATTGGGACTTTTTTCTATTTCTTTTTCCTTTGCAGGTTATATCCAGGTCCCCTTTCCCTTTTTTAAACATTATATGTCTGAATTGGATATCTTTGTATCACGTGGTCCCTGTGACTAATTATATGTATATGTGACATAATTTTATTTTACAATAAAACGTTTTTGTTTTTTTTAACAAGTATCCATTGTACATCCATTTTGGTTGAGGTATTTGAGGACTGGGATTCTCTTTTATATTGTCTCCAAAAATTTCCAATTGTTCTGACCCATGTAGAGTCAGCTAAAGGGGGGAAAGAGATTTTTTTTTCCTCTCCGGGCCACAGCATGGCACTTCAACAAATGTATTTACTATTTATTTCCCTCACTGAAGTGCTGCTCCACTCAACACTTCTGCAAAAGGCACAGGCCAACAGGTGCCTAATGGCAAATACAGCCCTGCACTGCTCTCACTTTTTTCTTTCTAAAGGTCATTTCCCCTATTGGACACCCCTTTGCTCACAACTGAGGGGAATGGCTGGTGAAGCTGGTGCAGAGCACTCTTGGAACTCGCTATTGTGGTGCCTGGAATGTTAAAACTTGTTTGCTTTTTTCAGTCGTGCACCATACATGAATATCACTGGACATATGTCTACACTTTTCTGTCGTCATCTATATAATTATAGCTCTGTTACAGGTTGGAGTGCTCAAAATGGATGAAATTCTTTCTTTTAAATGGTAAAATTCTGGCTACCCGCTGCTACCAGTAGGGGGAGTTCAGTGCATACAGATTTAAAGCACCACTGTAATTTGATTAAACTTTTGGCATGTTAACCAAACATGTCAAATGTTTTTAGATATCAGGTCTACCTCCTGAGTCCTGCTTCAATCATAATTTACAGATGGTTAAATTGTGCTGCTGAGTGTGCCTTACTTCCCAGAAGTCAATCAAATATGACCCTTTTACTACATATGCCAATGGAGCGTAAAGGTCCGCTGTGCCTGTAGGCTGGGGAGTAACTTATGATCACAGTGGGTCTCAGGAGTGAGATCAGGAGCAATCTAAACAATTGACCAGTCTGGACAACATGTCCAAAGCTTTCTCAAATGACAGTAATGCTTAAAATATCTTCTAATAGGTTCAACCTATTCAGAACTGATCAAAGATCCTTTTTCAAATGTGACTAAGCCAGCACAATTGTAATTTTTCTGATGCATTATTATAATGACAGAGACTCTAAATCATTGACACTGGCTAAGGAAGTACAGAGCTGTGTATAGCACCCCAAATTCTACCTCTTTGTACCAGTACACGGAGCCTTACACATGGCTATGTAAGATATACACTTTATAATTGATTACACAGGGAATTCCTTCCAATGTGGATGAATCTCCAGACATAGTGCTATCACCATTGTTATTTTCTATATATTTTAGAACAGTATTCTTAATTTTTTCCTTAGATATTTCGTGATTTTCAAGAAATTGATGTGACTGTCTATCTGGTTGGATGTCACGGTAGGTGATAAGGTCTTCCTATATAGTATAATTTTCTTATAATTTGGCAATGACCTAAACAAACCGCCCAGTCTGAAAAAATTGGTAGGGATTTTGGATTAGATATTGGGGATGATGGCTATCTGGATTATTCATCATTTTGTTAATACACAATAGCCAATTGTTGGACTTGCCCACCAGAAGTAAAAAACAAAATGAACACAACAATAATGTCCAGAAGACTGATGACAACCACCTGCCACTAGGATCAACTTGTTATGTGATGATTATCAAATACCTTAGGGCCTGCTCACACTATGGCATTTCCTTGTGGATTTAGCTTGCAGCAGACCCTTATTGATCTTAATAAATTTCTGCTGTTCAGTTCACACCATGAAACTTCTGTAGCGGAACTTTCAGTGCAGAATTGGGTTACCTTCAAGACGTAAAGGGGTACTCTGGGAGAAAACATATATATATTTTTTTTTTTTTATAAAGTGGTGCCAGAAAGTTATACAGATTGGTAAATTATTTCTATTAAAAAATCCTAATCCTTTCACTACTTATCAGTTGCTGTATAATACAGAGAAATGTATTTTTCTTTTTTAATACATTTTCTGTCTGACCACAGTGCTCTCTGCTGATACCTCTGTCCATTGCAGGAACTGTCCAGAGCAGGATAGGTTTGCTATGGGGAATTGTTTCTACTCTGGACAGTTCCTGCAATGGACAGAGGTGTCAGAAGAGAGCACTGTGGTCAGACAGAAAGGAAATTAAAAAGTAAATTAGCCTCCTCTGTAGTATACAGCAACTGATAAGTACCCTTTAAGGACCAAGCCCATTTTCACCTTAAGGACCAGAGCGTTTTTTTGCACATCTGACCACTGTCACTTTAACCCCTTAAGGACCGGAGGTTTTTCCGTTTTTGCATTTTCGTTTTTTGCTCCTTGCCTTTAAAAAATCATAACTCTTTCAAATTTACACCTAAAAATCCATATGATTGCTTATTTTTTGCGCCACCAATTCTACTTTGTATTGACGTCAGTCATTTTGCCCAAAAATCTATGGTGAAGCGGGAAAAAAAATCATTGTGCGACAAAATTAAAAAAATAAACGCTGTTTTGTAACTTTTGGGGGCTTCCGTTTCTACGTAGTACATTTTTCGGTAAAAATGACACCTGATATGTATTCTGTAGGTCCATACGATTAAAATGATACCCTACTTATATAGGTTTGATTTTGTCGGACTTCTGGAAAAAATCATAACTACATGCAGGAAAATTAATACGTTTAAAATTGTCATCTTCTGACCCCTATAACTTTTTTATTTTTCCGTGTATGGGGCGGTATGAGGGCTCATTTTTTGCGCCGTGATCTGAAGTTTTTAACGGTACCATTTTTGCATTGATAGGACTTATTGATCACTTTTTATTCATTTTTAAATGATATAAAAAGTGACCAAAAATGCACTATTTTGGACTTTGGAATTTTTTTGCGCGCACGCCATTGACCGAGCGGTTTAATTAATGATATATTTTTATAATTCGGACATTTCCGCACGCGGTGATACCACATATGTTTATTTTTATTTTTATTTACACTGTTTTTTTTTTTTTTTTATTGGAAAAGGGGGGTGATTCAAACTTTTAATAGGGGAGGAGTTAAATGATCTTTATTCACTTTATTTTTTTTCACTTTTTTTTTGCAGTGTTATAGGTCCCATAGGGACCTATAACACTGCACACACTGATCTTCTATGTTGATCACTGGTTTCTCATAAGAAACCAGTGATCAACGATTCTGCCGCATGACTGCTCATGCCTGGATCTCAGGCACTGAGCAGTCATTCGGCGATCGGAGAGCGAGGAGGCAGGAAGGGGCCCTCCCGCTGTCCTGTCAGCTGTTCGGGATGCCGCGATTAGCCGCGGCTATCCCGAACAGCTCGACTGAGCTAGTCGGGAACTTTCACTTTCACTTTTAGCCGCGCGGCTCAGCTCTGAGCGCGCGGCTAAAGGGTTAATAGCGCGCGGCGCCGCGATCGGCGCTGCGCGCTATTAGAGGCGGGTCCCGGCTTCACTATGACGCCGGGCCCGCCATGATATGACGCGGGGTTACTGTGTAACCCCGCGTTATATCAGAAGAGCAGGACCAAGGACGTACCGGTACGTCCTTGGTCCTTAAGGGGTTAAGCATTAATAACTCTAGGATGCTTTTACTTTTTTTTCGTGACATGTTATACTTTTTAATATAGTGATAAATTTTCGCTGATATTTGCTTCATTTTTTGGTGAGAAATTCCAAAATTTCATGAAAAATTAGAAAATGTTACATTTTTCTAACTTTGAAGCTCTATGCTTGTAAGGAAAATAGACATACACATTATATATATATATATATATATATATATATATATATTGATTCACATATACAATATGTCTACTTTATGTTTGATTTATAAAGTTGACATGTTTTTTACTTTTGGAAGACATCAGAGGGCTTCAAAGTTCAGCAGCAATTTTCCAATTTTTCTAAAAATTTGCAAAATCGGAATTTTTCAGGGACCAGTTCAGTTTTGAAGTGAATTTTAAGGGCCTTCATATTAGAAATACCCCATAAATTACCGCATTAGAAAAACTACACCCCTCAAAGTATTCAAAATGATATTCAGTAAGTGTGTTAACCCTTTGTGTTTCACAGGAATAGTAGCAAAGTGAAGGAGAAAATTCAAAATCTTAATTTTTTACACACTCACATGTTCTTGTAGACCCAGTTTTTGAATTTTTACAAGGGGCAAAAGGAGAGAACTCCCCCCAAAAATTTGTAACCCAATTTCTCTCAAGTAAGGAAATACCGTATTTATCGGGGTATACCACGCACCGGCCTATATCACGCACCCTCATTTTACCAAGGATATTTGGGTAAAAAAAGCTTTTTACCCAAATATCCTTGGTAAAATGAGGGTGCGTGTGTGTGCATGCGTATACCCCGATACACTGTTTCTGACCCCGCAGAAGCCCCCAGGAAAGGCAGGGGGAGAGAGGCCGTTGCTGCCCGCTTCTCTCCTCCTGCCTTTCCTGGGGTCTAGAGCCCTGCTGCCGCCGCTTCTCTCCCGCTGGCTATCGGCGCCGCTGCCCGTTCTCTCCCCCTGACTATCGGTGCCGGTGCCCCATTGCGGGCGCCGATAGCCAGGGGGAGAGAAGTGGCGCCGACAATGGGGCAGCGGTGCCGATAGCCAGGGGGAGAGAAGGGACAGCGGCATCCATGCCCCGTTGCCTCCCCCATCCCCGGTTGTATAATTACCTATTGCCGGGGCCGGGTCCGCGCTGCTTCAGGCCTCCGGTATGTGTCCCCTGCGCCGTTGCTATGCACTGCACGGCGTGGCGCAATGATGAGTGACGTGATTGCGTCTCGCAGCGCATAGCAACGACGCAGGGGACGCACACCGGAGGCCTGAAGCAGCGCGGACCCGACCCCGGCAACAAGTAATTATACAACCGGGGATGGGGGAGGCAACGGGGCAGCGGCGCCGGCAATGGGTGCCGCTGCCCCTTCTCTCCCCCTGTCTGCCGGCGCCGCTGCCCCATTGCCGGCGCCGCTTCTCTCCCCCTGGCTATCGACGCCGGCAATGGGGCAACAGGCAGGGGCAGAGAAGCAGGCAGCGACGGCAGGTCTCTGCACCTGCAAAGCCGCTGCAGTTCATTGATTTAAAGCGCCCGCTTTAAATCATTGAACTGCAGCGACTTATGGGCGTATAATACGCAGATAGACTTTAGGCTAAAAAATTTTGGCTAAAAAGTGTGTGTTATACGCCGATAAATATGGTACCTCATGTGTACGTAAAGTGTTCGGCGGGCACAGAAGGGAAAGAGCGACAATGGGATTTTGGAGAGTGAGTTTTTCTGAAATGGTTTATGGGGGGCATGTCGCATTTAGGAAGCCCCTATGGTGCCAGAACAGCAAAAAAAAAACACGTGTTTTGGAAACTACCACCCCCCCCCCCCAAGGAACGTAACAAGGGGTCCAGTGAGCCTTAACACCCCACAGGTGTTTGATGACTTTTCGTTAAAGTTGGATGTGTAAATGAATTTTTTTTTTTTCACTAAAATGCTGGTTTCCCCCAAATTTTACATTTTTACAAGGGGTAATAGAAGAAAATGCCCCCCAAAACTTGTAACCCCATCTCTTCTGAGTATGGAAATACCCCATATGTGGATGTCAAGTGCACTTCGGGTGCACTACAATGATCAGAAGAGAATGAGTCACATTTACCTTTTGGAAAGCAAATTTTGCTGAAATGGTTTTTGGGGGGCATGTCGCATTTAAGAAGCCCCCATGATGCAAGAACATTTTCACAAGTGGTAATAGGAGAAAATGTCACTGTAAATTTGTAAATACATTTCTTTGGAGAAAGGACATGCCTCATATCTGGACGTAAACTGCTCTGCGGGTGGGCAGTCAGGGGCCTTGAGCCTGTACTGAGCTACCTATGGAGCCAGAACAGCAGCCCCCCCCCCCCCCTCAAGGAGCGTTACATGGGGTACACTAAGTTACTAAAGTGAGGTACAGTAGGCCCTAAAATGACAAAATAGGTTATGTTCCCAGAATGATGACCCAGAGCATAGCCAAAACTAAAAAATATGCCCACCCCAAACCCTATGCTCTGAATCATCATTCTGGGAATGTGATGTGTGTGGCCGTCCCTAACCTGTTGTCTCAAATGCGCACCCCGCTCAGGTGGAGAGAGAGCGCTACGTATTTGAGGCAACATAAAAAGTCCCCGATGATAGTGACTCAGCGATCCATGACCCATTTTTGGAAAAAAATACCCTCAGAGGTCTTATCAGTTTTTTTTTTTTTTTAACATTTTATTTTTATTTATTTATTTATTTTTTTTGATGGAAGAGTTTTTTTTGGGAAATTTAGTGGTTAAAATTTGGAATGTACTCTGGACATTGGGGTCAAATGATGGGAAATGAAAAGGGAAAATTTAGCACTTCATGGAAGTGTGATACTCCCTGAAGCAGTTTTTAATGCAGAGGCCCGGATGATCGGTGCAAGTGTCACATTGAGCGGTGGTGTCCTTCCGAATCCCCCTCCTGTGACACTTACCTGGAAAGTGCTGGTCTGGGACGATCCTGGCGCCTTTATTTCCAGTTCCTTGGGAACTCCGGCCTGCTCTTTTCCGGTCGCCAAAGATCATGGCCTTTTAGGACTTTTTGTTGGAACTGGAGGAATGTCCCTGTGTTGCCAGCGTACTGGGACAGTACAAAAGAGTTGTACATGGCAACCTGTACCAAGTAGACTGCAACTTTTTTGTACCATACCCGTGTTTTCCGCATGGCCATGTATGGCTTGAGGACTTGATCAGAGAGATCAACTCCCCCCATATACTGATTGTAGTCCAGAATACAATCAGGCTTGAGGACCGTTGTTGTGGTACCTCGCACAGGGACAGGTGAGCTGAATTGTGGTCAGCATAAGGACATCCCTCTTAGCCTTATACCTGACCACAGGTTTTCATGTGTAAGGGCACGGGACTCACCCTTGGGCATAGGTGTCTGGAGTGAATTTAGAGGGAGGCCTCTCTGGTTCTTCCACACAGTCCCACAAGCAGACGTGGCTCTGGTACAGGTATGCCCTTGGTCCTTAAGTACCCTAAGTGGTTAAAGGAGAAATGCGGCGCATAACTTTTACCTTTCCTTGTGCCGGGGCTGCAAAAATGAAACAAACAAAAACTTTAACTCTCCTTCCTATGTTCCCCCATTGCGCCGATATCTGCATCCTGTTCCTCCAGAGCTGCTCTGCTATTCTAGGCTCGGAACGACACACTGCAGTCAGTGTATCACCGGCCGCAGCGATGTCCCGCCTCGACCGGTAATAGGCTGAGCGCACTGTCATGTAAGGAGCCCGGGCAGCAGGGAGAAGGCGGGGCCCAGGCTCCTTACATGACACTGCTCTCAGCCTATTACTGGCCGAGGCGGGACATCGCTGTGGCCACCGATACGCTGACTGCACTGTGACGTTCAGAGCCTAAGAAGCAGGGAGCCGAGCAGTGCCAGAAGACCAGGATATCAGCACAACGGGGAAACGAAGGAACGTGAGTTAAAGTTTTTTTTTTTTTTTTTTCGTTTTTGCAGCTCAGGCACAATGAAAGGTAAAGCTGTGGAACATATTTAACCTTTTAGCGGAATATGCCAGTGAAGTCACGACACACTGCTGTATATTTTTTTTCAAATCAACTGGTGACAGAACGTTAAACAGATTTGTAAACTGCAAGTGCCCTGCGGTCTTTAGTTTCCTATTGTTATAATTGTTATTCATACTCTTATCCATACTTTTAAATAAATTGAATATCATTCTTTCGAATATTTTTTTTACTTAGAGGTCCACTTACTTATGATTAAACCTCCTTTAATTTTCCCTTGGGTAGTGGATTAGCTGCACCTCAGTACTAAAATAGGTGCTAAAAGTGAGCTGCACTCCCATCGTTAGAAATTCAGATTTGTAAATTACTAAAAAAAAATCCCAACACTTCAAGTACTTATCAGCTGCTGTATGCTTCAGAGGAAGTTGAGTAGTTCTTTTGAGTCTGACCACAGTGCTTTCTGCTGACTCTTCTGTCTGTGTCAGGAACTGTCCAGAACAGGAGAGGTTTGCTATGGGGATTTACTCCAACTCTGGACAGTTCCTGACACAGACAGAGGTGTCAGCAGAGAGCACTGGTGTCAGACTGAGAGGCACTATACAACTTCCTCTGTAGCATACAGCAGCTGATAGGTACTGGAAGGATTAAGATTTTGTAATCGAAGTAATTCACAAATCAGTTAAACTTTCTGGAGCCAGTTGATATAAAAAAAATTGTTTTCCGGCGGAGTACCCCAAGTGCTGATTCCGGAGGAGGCTGCTGTAATCGGAATCTGCACAGAATTTCCATTTGAAAATTCTTAGTGGAATTTTTCTAGTTTAGTCATTTATGGCCTTATCCTTCCTTAATTATATGTTGCATTAGGATGCATGTAAAAGGGTATATGCACATATTCTATAAAGATGGAGGGTGCCCCCCCCCCCCCCCCCCCCCCCCATTATTATGTCCACTTTTGGGCCCAAGGAACCTCAGAGCAATATTGTTAGCACCAATCGGACTGTTCTGGTGAATAACATTTAGAATTTTTAATGTCTATCTTTTACAGAGAATGTTCTAGAACAACTGGAATGTGGGAATTTCTTCAGTAAGACCATCACTAAACATCAGCTATTTTTTTCCATCCATGATGCTGTCACTTATATTTTAAGGATCCATCGTAATAAGCTGGTGGAAGAAGAAAATGTAAGTGTTTGCATGTATTTTCATCTGTTTCTTTTAAATACTAAAAAGAGCACCACAGCCTCATATGTCAAGTGCAAAGAAAAAAAGATAATTTCTTCCACTTACATGTAAGTAATAGAAATGACAATAATTATTCGGCACAATAATATCTAGTAAGTATTCTAGTGTTCAACCTTAACTCTTTAGCTACATTTTTTATTCTCAACAAGAGAAGCAAATGAAGTGGCACCGGTACCTGTATAACTCCAGCTCCACGAGATGGACAGTATAACATTCGGGCTCACACCAGATCAAATCAGCTGACGGCTGTGCTAGGACGATAGGAGACCCAGTCAATATAAGTATAGAATAAGAGAAAAACAGGCATCCTGCACTCACCGTCAAAATTCTGATCAAACAGCTCCCTTCTCGGGCTGGTCGGTCCGGCACGTCAGGCAAAGATAGTGTGGGGCGCTCAGAGCGCCCCACACTATCTTTGCCTGACGTGCCGGACCGACCAGCCCGAGATGGGAGCTGTTTGATCAGAATTTTGACGGTGAGTGCAGGACGCCTGTTTTTCTCTTATCCTATACTTACATTTTTTATTCTGCTTTTTATATATTCATGATTACACGAGAAAACAATCATAAATCCACTAACTGCACATGTGTTATTTATTATTGCAGTCTTGGTCTACAAAGATATGAAAGCAACGATTTTCTACCAGCGCTCTTTATATGAATAACCCGATTCTAGGTGTTCAGGATAACACATGGACATTACAGCTGCATAAACTGCCAAGTAAGGGCTTTCCCTAGTGGCCGGATTATGTGATATGCCACTTCACTGTCTTTGAGAATCAAACAAAAGGAACCATCTACTGCTGCAACCGATGAATGATAAGGAGAAAATACATATCCCTCGTGCACAGATGGGAGACCATGTATTAAATCGGCATTAAACTGGTGCTACCATTTTATTTTGGTGCTACCATTTTATATTTAAAATGTAATAAAACATGTTTTGTGCTAATATTCCTGTCTGCTATGTAATGTGTGCCAAGTGATATTGGTAGCAGAAGTAGGACTATAGAGGCAAAAAAAAAAAAAGTTGTGTTGTAGAAATAAGGTAGATGTCCAAGCTTGAAAAATAGGGTCAGTTTTGTTTTACTGAAAAACAGTGCCCCTCTTGTCTATGTCTGGTATCGTAATAATAGACACTACAGTGGTCCTGCAAGTTACAATAGTAAGTTCCAGAATGAACTTTGTATGTTGAAACTACCGCATCTTGATACCATACTGCTATGGAAAACTAGTAATTTGGTTTATAGTCTCCAAAATTTTAACCTAAAATAAAAAAATACATAAATAGTAATGAAAAAGTGACAAGCTAAGTAAAACTGATAAAGTTATTACATGTAAAAGTCATAAATAGCTGCTAGAAGCGATAAATAATTTTATACATAGCGGGTAAGTGCTTCTTCAGGTTCCTGCACAGTGAGCCCGAGATACAAAATGGAGCCATTGTCACCTAGGGTCCAAAGGAGTAGCTAGTCCTAGGTAAAGAGCAGTACAGTACCAAATTACACTTTAGGGTGGCACTCCTAGACAGGGGTTCTACCAGTGAAATGCCCACTTTGATTGTTTGAATCTTCCAGTCATCCGCACAAGTCACAGATCCAGACTGTCTGTAGTGTTGTGTGGTTATTGTAACTTCAGGAATCACCGTACTAATGGTTTTTCTAACACTCCCTTTAATTAACCAGAATAAAGAAGCCTTAATAGTCAATGACATACTGAATTCACACCCTGTCTGGAGATATTCCAGGCGGCTATTCCGTCTGTATCAGTTGGTGCTAGATGGCACATTTTCAAGTGGATTTTGCAGAAAAATTCATTCTTTGTTCTTTGAACAAAGTTTTAGATCTGGAATTTTAGCTGCGAAAATCCAGTAGTATGAATTGAAAACATTGGGTGGCTGCTGCATCAGAATTTCTGAGCGGAGTTTTGAAGTGGAATTCCGCATGAAAATTCCATAGTGTGACTGGCCCTTTATAGTGAGGCTAGGAGGTTTACAGTGATAGAGGGACCCTTGGTGGTATGACATAAAACAATGGCATGATGGGACTTGAGGTTACGTAACTCATATACTGTACTTTGACAATAGGACTATTTGTGTGTGTATGTGTCCTGAAACAGTGGAACTTAACTTTTATTTATTATTAGTACAATATGTGCAAGGTGGGTTTAAAAGCACATCCACTATACCTATCCAGTCCCTATATCCCTGTGTATGTGCTCGATTATTATCCTTTTTATTAGGGATCCAGCACAGTTACACTTTATTTTCAATAGTCCTACTAGGGTTCGGATATTTAGCACTTATAGTAGCACCAACTAATGACAATTGCCAATGAGCAAGTACAACATGCACTCTGCTCTTTAATTTAACTTGTGGGTAGTGGTGCAACTTAAAATCTGTGTGTACTGCTACATCCTACATGTAGCAGTACACACATTTTAACAATCAAGTGGATAGTGGATGTGCTTTTAAACCCACCTTGCAAATATTTTACTAATAATAAATAAAAGTAAAGTTTTATGGTGGAGGGATCCATGAGGGAATAGTGCCTGTTGGGCACCCTTGATGGTTGTTGGCTATATTGTACTCTCCCCTCCAACCGTGGCAAAAATTGGCTGAAACAGTGGAACACTGCAAAAATTCCTAGGGCTGTTGACTCCCCATGGTATACTGAACACCCGTCAACTTTACTATCTTGCAATATCTATACAGGCCCGCACCATATACTGTGCCACCATATTACAAAAGCAGATTGAACTATTGACATGAACCACAGTGACCCTAAATAATTCATTTTATTCATTTACTAGCTTAATACCCAGCATTGCCAGGTTTTTCCTTCCTAATCCTTGTTGGGGAGGAAAATAAACAAAGGAGGAAGCTTTTGACTTCATATCCCGTCCTCATATATTGTTGTCATATCCCAACCCCATATCCTGTCCTCCTATCCCGACCTCGTATCCCAACCTCCTATCCCGTCCTCCTTTTCCCGACCTCCTATCCAGTCCAACATGTGTGCCTAGTTTCATGTTAATATCTTTAGCCGTTTGGACATTTTTGTGGAACATACATACATACATACATACATACACACACACATTGAGTTTATATATACAGGTTCTTCTAAAAAAAAATTAGCATATTGTGCTAAAGTTCATTATTTTCCATAATGTAATGATAAAAATTTAAGTTTCATATATTTTAGATTCATTGCACACCAACTGAAATATTTCATGTCTTTTATTGTTTAAATACTGATGATTTTGGCATACAGCTCTTGAAAACCCAAAATTCCTATCTCAAAAAATTAGCATATCATGAAAAGGTTCTCTAAATGAGCTATTAACCTAATCATCTGAATCAACTAATTAACTCTAAACACATGCAAAAGATTCCTGAGGCTTTTAAAAACTCCCAGCCTGGTTCATTACTCAAAACCGCAATCATGGGCAAGACTGCCGACCTGACTGCTGTCCAGAAGGCCATCATTGACACCCTCAAGCAAGAGGGTAAGACACAGAAAGAAATTTCTGAACAAATAGGCTGTTCCCAGAGTGCTGTATCAGGGCACTTCAATGGGAAGTCTGTGGAAAGGAAAAAATGTGGCAGAAAACGCTCCACAACGAGAAGAGGTGACCGGACCCTGAGGAAGATTGTGGAGAAGGACCGATTCCAGACCTTGGGGGACCTGCGGAAGCAGTGGACTGAGTCTGGAGTAGAAACATCCAGAGCCACCGTGCACAGGCGTGTGCAGGAAATGGGCTATAGGTGCCACATTCCCCAGATCAAGCCACTTTTGAACCAGAAACATGTCAGCTGCAACTTTTTAACATGCCATGTCAGCTGCTGGTGTTGGTCCACTGTGTTTTATCAAGGGCAGGGTAAATGCAGCTAGCTATCAGGAGATTTTGGAGCACTTCATGCTTCCATCTGCTGAAAAGCTTTATGGAGATTAAGATTTCATTTTTCAGCACGACCTGGCACCTGCTCACAGTGCCAAAACCACTGGTAAATGGTTTACTGACCATGGTATTACTGTGCTCAATTGGCCTGCCAACTCTCCTGACCTGAACCCCATAGAGAATCTCAAACCTACAATTCCGGCCATACACCGACTAAAGTCCATAAATGCTAGAATGAACTAACTATAAACCTACAACTAGCACCCAATAAGAATCCAGAAATATAAAGTCAAAAAATGAAAATACTTTATTTAGAACAATTCAATATACACAATATGGGACCCACCCAATTAAAACAACCCACCCTTAAAAATGAACCCCACAAAAATAGACAGGGGATAGCTCATCTCTAGACCCTAGCATACATGAAAGAATCACAAAAATATCAAAGTCAAAGAAGGAAATAATGTGGTCATGTGTCATTACCTAAGGTAGTCATACTGGGTCCTGCAAGATCACTATGCCCCCGCCGCCGCCTCAACACGTGTTTCGTATTCTTCCTCAGGAGGTGGGGATTAACACACTTAGTGTCCTTTTTATATCCGCCTGTCCATAATTGGCGCATGCGTCCGGGCCGCCCGCCGCCGGTAGTTCCGGGAACCGTCACTGAGACGCACACGTCACATTCGGTAATGGATGGGTAATAATACAACTTAGATATGTTAAATATTATCAAGGGCAACCCGTACTCCATCCCACTTGTGTTAGCCTAAATACAAAAATCATTACCCAAACAGTAAATACATTCGATAACTATAATTTTAAATTTAAGTTACATAACGGAACGGAACACACATAACAGAACACACACATCAGCGTAACATATTGCATATCACATATTTTTAATTACAAGTATCAGGATGAAACACTACATCCATATCTATAATCCTATTGGACATGGACCCCCCCCCCCCCTACTTCTTTACACCGTTTTAGTAGTATTATTATTATATTTTGAATTATATTCTTATGTTAATGCACTTTCAGAATATCCACTTACACATAGTGAAGGTTAATACTTAGGGGTAAAAGGGGGGGGGAGGGGGGGGGTCCATGTCCAATAGGATTATAGATATGGATGTAGTGTTTCATCCTGATACTTGTAATTAAAAATATGTGATATGCAATATGTTACGCTGATGTGTGTGTTCCGTTATGTAACTTAAATTTAAAATTATAGTTATGCAATGTATTTACTGTTTGGGTAATGATTTTTGTATTTAGGCTAACACAAGTGGGATGGAGTATGGGTTGCCCTTGATAATATTTAACGTATCTAAGTTGTATTATTACCCATCCATTATTCATCCATGCGGTTTATTGGGCGTTATAAATATTGTAAAATGTGGTCATCTGTTATTATCTAGGCTAGAGTGATTGAGATAGCGGGGCGCATGCGTCAACCGTGACACTGTTTGGTCAGCGGAGATACGCTTGCACCAATCTACACTCACCTTGTGAGGACATCCCCCTGTCAGTGCGCATGTGTGTGGTTCCGTCGCCGCTGGGCGTTCCGAGGAGCTGTCAATAAGGGGATAGCGCGTCACCGGATGTGACATGTGCGTCTCAGTGACGGTTCCCGGAACTATTGGCGCATGCGTCCGGGCGGCCCGGACGCATGCGCCAATTATGGACAGGCGGATATAAAAAGGACACTAAGTGTGTTAATCCCCACCTCCTGAGGAAGAATACGAAACACGTGTTGAGGCGGCGGCGGGGGCATAGTGATCTTGCAGGACCCAGTATGACTACCTTAGGTAATGACACATGACCACATTATTTCCTTCTTTGACTTTGATATTTTTGTGATTCTTTCATGTATGCTAGGGTCTAGAGATGAGCTATCCCCTGTCTATTTTTGTGGGGTTCATTTTTAAGGGTGGGTTGTTTTAATTGGGTGGGTCCCATATTGTGTATATTGAATTGTTCTAAATAAAGTATTTTCATTTTTTGACTTTATATTTCTGGATTCTTATTGGGTGCTAGTTGTAGGGTTATACCCATAGAGAATCTGTGGGATATTGTGAAGAGAAAGTTGAGAGACGCAAGACCCAACACTTTGGATGAGCTTAAGGCTGCTATCGAAGCATCCTGGGCCTCCATAACACCTCAGCAGTGCCACAGGCTGATTGCCTCCATGCCACACCACATTGAAGCAGTCATTTCTGCAAAAGGATTCCCTACCAAGTATTGAGTGCAAAACTGAACATAATTATTTGAAGGTTGACTTTTTTTTGTATTAAAAACACTTTTCTTTTATTGGTCGGATGAAATATGCTAATTTTTTTAGATAGGAATTTTGGGTTTTCATGAGCTGTATGCCAAAATCATCAGTATTAAAACAATAAAAGACCTGAAATATTTCAGTTGGTGTGCAATGAATCTAAAATATATGAAAGTTTAATTTTTATCATTACATTATGGAAAATAATGAACTTTAGCACAATATGCTAATTTTTTTTAGAAGAACCTGTATATATAGACTAGCTGAGTTCCCGGCGTTGCCCAGTTTTTCCTTCCTCATCCTTGTTGGGGAGGAAAATCAACAACCTCATATCCCGACCTCCTGTCCCGTCCTTCTGTCCCGTCCTCCTGTTCCGCCCTCCTGTCCTGTCCTCCTATCCCCTCCTCATATCCTGACCTCCTAACTTGACCTCCTATCGCAACCTCCTATCCCATCCTCCTATCCCGACCTCCTATCTCGACCTCCTATCCCGTCCTCCTATCTCCACCTCCTATCCCGTCCTCTTATCCCGTCCTCATATCCCGACCTCCTTACTCGACCTCCTATCCCGACCTCCTATCTCAACGTCCTATCCTGTCCTCATATCCCGACCTCCTATCTCCACCTCCTATCTCGTCCTCATATCCTGACCGCCTAACTCGACCTCCTATCCCGACCTCCTATCCCGACCTCCTATCCCGACCTCCTATCCCGACCTCCTATCCCGCCCTCCTATCTCGATCTCCTATCCCGTCCTCCTATCCCGTCCTCCTATCCCGACTTCCTATCCCGACCTCCTATGCCGCCCTCCTATCTCGACCTCCTATCCCGACCTCCTATCTCATCCTCAAATCCCATCCTCCTATCCCGACCTCCTATCCCGACCCGTAATATGTGCACCAGGTATTGAAATATCTCCAGCCGTACAGAAGTTATGTGAGAACATACATTTCCCATTGATTTTCATGGGGCTTTAAACAAAAACCCCGACCCTCACAAATGGGGGTGGTTAAGGGTTAAATTAACTATCCTATATTTTAAGTGGACATATAAGTAACATGTGACCAAGTATTATCAAAATATCTCCAGCCGTTTGGAAGTTATGCAGTAACATATATTTCCCATTGACTTGTATGGGACTTTAAACATAAACCCCGCCCCTGGCAAATGGGGGTGAGTAAGGGTTAAATCACCTATCCTATGTTTGTTGTTGACATATATTTAACATGTGTGCCAAGTTTCATGTTAATATCTTTAGCCGTTTGGACGTGATGCTGGAACATACATACACACACACACACACATTGGGGGAGATTTATCAAAGGATTTAGACTGGTTTTTCTTGTCTAAATTTGTCGCACAGAAAGTCGCAGTCTAAATATGTGCAACTTTTCTGCGACTTTTGCTCTAGAGGATTTTTAGAACATGATGCATGTTAGTCTATTTTAGACTGAAATGCATTGAAAAATGCATTGGTGCTGAATTTATCAAAAGCGACTTTTCAGCGACAAGTCGCATAGGCTGAAAGTACGCCGAAATGTCAGACCATGCTGGAGCAGGTTTAAATATAGACTAAAGCATAGATCATGCAGTCTGTGCAAAAGAGCCGTGCGCCATTTGATAAATTAGGTGCACAATAGACCAGCCTAACCCTCTGTAGTTTGGTCTATATTGATGCGGGACATAGACAACTTTGATAAATATCCCCCATTGAGTTTTATATATATATAGATAGTACTATTATATTCCACTGTAGCGAATAGAGATTGTGATCACTCACATGGACCTCTGTCCCCATTGATTTTTACAGTTTAAATGGTTTGTCAGGACTTTTATTTGATGGCCTTTCCTCTAGATAGGCTATTAATATCTGATCAGTGGGGGTCTGACACCCGGCACCCCTGACGATCAGCTATCTACCAGAGCTTTGGCTCCTGTGTATACTGTAAAGAGACAGAAGCAGACATCTCTGTACAATAAATGAATAGTAGCTGAGCTCCAGTAACCCAGCAGGACCATGACAAAATGTGAGGAGCTATCGGCTGTACATATGGACATCGACACTCTAGCAAACAGCTGGTCGGTGGGGATGCTGAGTGTCGGACCCTGACCAATCAGATATTATTAGAGACCTAATAAAAAGTCCTGGAATTCCCATTCATTTCCAAAGTTATCAGTGTGGTTAAAGGGGTACTCTGTCACTGAATATCTTTAGATAGGGGATAAGATTTCTGATCGTGGGAGGCCTGGCCGCTGGGACCCTTGCGATCTCTGGGCGGCAACCCAGTGTTCAGAAAATTTTTCAGGGCGTAACAGCTGTGGTTGCTTGTCGTCTCCCCCCCCCAATAGACATGAATGGAGGGGGCGTAGTGTGACATCAGCTCGAACACCTTTCAGCTAGAAACGGACTTGGAGAGACTGTTTCGTAATGTGAGACTGAAAGCTAATTTCTCTGCAGAACTGAAAGGGAGAGAGACTATGCTGGCTAGTTAATCGAGCCGAGAGAATACACAGGTTTTCTCTTTGGAGGACTTTTAACTTAAGACAGTTATAAACCCCCAAATACCATCACCCAGTCGAAACATTCTGGAAATCAGTCAAAAATGATGTTTATGCTAAAAGAAATGGAGAGAGGTAAACACCGTCGGGGACATTTATCATCGTTGCTTTGGTAAGCGAGTTCTGTAGGCATTTTTTTTCTTGCTTTTGGTTTAGCTTATGTGTGACATATTTATTATACCATCACAGGGGGTTGATAAATTTGGCTTACATAAGCAAAAACCAATAAATCACTTTTGAATACCATTTATTTTTTATTTTTTAGCACACACAAGCAAAAAACAATAAATTACTCCAGAACACCACTTTGTAACCCCACCTCCTCTTCTGCAAAAAATGTGATCTATATTTTAACCCCTTTAGGACACAGGGTTTTTTATTTTTGAAGTTTTTTTTTTTTCTCCTCACCTAATTTTCCACCTTACATATAAGGCCTTGTTTTTTGCATAACCAATTTTACTTTGTTATGACATCAATAATTTCACCACAAGATCTATGGCGAAACAAAACAGAGAAACAGCGAGACTCCAGCTGTTGCTAAATTACAAGTTATATCTTTCCCAGACAGCCAAAGTATGTCTGGAAATGATGGGGGTTGTAGTTTAGCAACAACGAGAGGCTCCCTGTTTGGAAACACTGGTTTATGGGCATTTTCCCTAAGGCTAGGTTTCCACTTGGTTTTTTTTTCTGGCAGTTTTTGGAAAACTGCCACTGCACTTTTTGAACCAAAATCAGAAATGTATTCAAAAGGAATAGGACATATAAAGGAAGGACTTACACTTCTCCTCCATATGGATCCACTTCTGACATTGGCTCAAAAACTGCAGTGGAAACTTGGCCTAAGGGAGGGCACCATAAATGTACTAACCAATTTTTTTTTCTTATAATTTCAGATTCATGTATGCAGAGGACTTCTTCGGATCCGGTAGACTACGGCGATGACCAGCGTTTTTTTTTGTTTGTTTTTTTTCTCTTTTTTTATATTAATAAAATGGTTAACGTGGGCTTGTGGGGGAGTGTTTTTTTGGAATAAAAGCTTTTAAAAAGTTATTTTTAAATTTTTTTTAATTTACTTTACAGGCTTAGTAGTGGAAGCTGTCTTATGGACGGAATCCATTACTAAGCCGGGGCTTAGCATTAGCCCCCAAAACAGCTAGCGCTAACTCCCAATTACTACCCCGGTACCCACCGCCACAGGGGTGCCGGGGAGAGCCGATACCAACAGGCCCGAAGAGTCAAAAATGGCACTCCTGGGCCTAGGCGGTAACAGGCTGGTGTTATTTAGGCTGGGGAGGGGCAGTAATAATGGTCCTCGCCCACCCTGGTAAAGTCAGGCTGTTGCTGCTTAGTTGGTATCTGGCTGAGAATGAAAATATGGGGAACCCCACACATATTTTGCATAAATAATAATAATAATTAAAAAAATGCATAAGGTTCCCCGTATTTTTATTCTCAGCCAAATACCAACCAAGCAGCAACAGCCTGACGTTACCAGGGAGGGCGAGGACCATTGTTACTGGCCCTCCCCAGCCAAAATAACGCCAGCCTGTTACCGCCTGGGCCCAGGAGTGACATTTTTGATGCTCCCGGCCTGTTGGTACCAGCTCTTTCTGGCACCCCTGTGACTGTGGGTACCTGGGTAATAATTGGGGGTTAGCACTAGCTGGTTTTGGGGCTAACGCTAAGCCCGGCTTAGTAAAGTAAAGACATCTTCCACTACTAAGCATGTAAAGTAAATAAAAAAAAACACTTTCTAAAAACTTTTATTCCAAAAAAACACTCCTCCACAAGCCCTCGTTAACCATTTTATTAATTTCAAACAAAAAAAATGCTGGTCATCGAAGTAGTCCACAATTCTGCATAAGTCCTCTGCATAAACTGATCTGAAATGAGAAGAAAAAAACACAGAAAATTGGTTAGTACATTTATGGTGCCCTCCCTTAGGGAAAATGCCCATAAACCAGCATTTCCAAACAGGGAGCCTCCAGCTGTTGCTAAACCACAACTCCTATCATTTCCAGACAGCCTTGTACTTTAGCAACAGCTGGAGTCTCGCTGTTTCTAAACTACAACTCCCTTCATGGGAGTTGTAGTTTAGCAACAGCTGGAGGCAGCAGCCACTCATCAGCCACCCGCTCGCACCTACAACCTGCCCGCTAGCTGTTACAAGACTACAACTCCCAGCATGCCCAAACAGTGAGGACATGCTGGGAATTGTAGTCGCAATGGCAAGCGGGCTGATGGTAGTTGCGGGCAGGTGGCCGGGTTGCGAGACCGACCAGCCAATCACAGCCCAGGTCGGAAAATATGAAAATACAGCATAGTTTCATATTTCTGGGAGCCGGCCGCTCATATGTTCCCCGCCGCCGCCCATCTCTCCTCCACCGCCCATCTCTCCCCCGCTGCCGTCGCCACTCATGTCCCCTCCGCTGCCGCCGCTCATCTACCCCCCCCCATGGCGGAGGAGAGATGAGCGGCGGGGGGGGGTTAGGTGATCAGCGGCGGTGACTTTTGCTCACGTACGGGAGTTTTGTACTCCAGATCAGACCTGGAGCAGACTTTTTGAAGGGGGTTTGTGACTTTTTTTTTTTTGCCTAAGTGCAACTTTTGCACATATCATGCATATCTGACAAAGTGAAAACTGAAATTTGCGTAGGTAAGGCTGTTTGTAACATTTTGCTTACCCACAAAAGTCGCACAAAAAATTGCTTAGGCACATGTGCGACTTTTGTAAGCAAAAAAAAAAGGCTCTAAATACCTTGATAAATGTCCCCCCCCCCCCCCCTGTGTGTTTAAAGGGGTACTACGGCGCTAAGACACCTTAGGATAGGGGATAAGATGCCTGATCGCGGGGGTCTTGCCGCTGGGGATCCCCGTGATCTTCCACGACTGTCATGCCCCCTCCCATAGGCTTGCATTGAGGGGGCGGAGTGTGACATCACACAGGGGCGGGGCTGTGATGTCACAATGCTCTGTCCCCGTGATCGCCAGTAATCAGACCCGGAGTGAACATGCTCCGGGGATAGATTGTAACAGGGTGCTGCGTGCAAGATCACAGCAGCAGGACCCCCGCGATCAGGCATCTTATCCCCTATCCTTTGGATAGGGGAAAAGATGTCTTAGCGCCGGAGTACCCCTTTAATAATTTATCAGCTATGGAGAGACAGGCTATGGAGGATCAATCAGCTGACCGGAGTATCACAATAAAGCCAGACGATAAAGGGGGCTTAGTGGGCGTTATGGACATCACTGCATATAAATCTGAAGTGATGCAGCAGCTAGCTGATAGTGACACCTATATCAAGTTGAATAGGAATCCTCTATTTCATGTTGAGAGTGTGATTAGATCTACGGTGACAAAATATAGAGAATTGGGGGTGATGGATGAAAAGATGTCTGTATATTTACAAAAAAAATGATCCTATTACACCAGTTTTCTATATTCTCCCGAAGATACATGAAGGCTTAACAAACCCACCGGGATGCCCAATTGTTGCATTAATGGACTCTGTTTTGTCTCCATTATCTATTGTTTTATAAAAAGTTTACACCTTTAGTCAAATCCACCCCTGCTTTCCTGTTAGATACCTCAGATTTTTGGGAAATACTCTCCACTATTGGGGGTGTAACTGATCAGACATGGCTGGTCACTATAGACGTGGTCAGCCTTTATAACTCAATTGAGCATAGCAAGGGCATTGAGGCAACCAGATGGCTTCTAGAAAAGAGTGACTATAATGAAATCCAACGTAATTCTTTTCTTGAGATGTTGGCCATAGTTTTGGGAGAGAATTACTTTCTTTTTGAGGATTGCTATTACTTGCAATGCAGGGGTTCGGCGATGGGAGCGAACGTGCCCCCCCCCCCCCCCCCCCCTTATGCAAACGCTTACATGTCTCACTTTGAAGATCAATATGTGTTTAATCATACTTTATTCACACATGTGAAGTTATGGAAGATATTTATAGATTACATTGTTTGCATTTGGGAGGGGCCACATTCGCTGCTTCAGAACTTCTTTGAAGATTTAAATTCCATATGCAGTGAATTGAAACTTACACTAACTTGTGACCAGACTAATGTCAGTTTTTTGGACAACATGATAGAGAAGGATGGTAGAGGGGGTTTGTGTCCAGATATTTATCGTAAACCTACGGACAAAAATAATCTGTTACATTTCTCAAGTGCACACCCACCAGCTGTTAAAACGCACATTCCCCATCTGACAAAAGCAGAGGGTAAGTAGGATTGTCACTGACCCCATAAAAAGGAATGAGAGATTGAGGGATTTAGAAGACAAATTCCGGGAGAGGGGTTATCCCCAAAGGTTATTAACCTCTACACTAACCCCTCAAGTAAGAGATGGAGATAGATCACGCACTACAATGAAGAATATCCCGTACAGGTCTATCATCCTGTATCTCCTAAGGTTGACAGCATTGTCAAGGAACATTGGAGAATTCTGGAGAAATCATACCCACAAGTAGAGGAATTTAAAAATCCTCCATTGATTTGTAATAAGAGTTTGCGGAACTCATTCGTGCAGACGTAGGTACTAAAGAGTAGACAGACGTTTTTGATTACCAGAAAATGTGTCACACACCCCTGTTTGAATTGCGCTCAATGCAGCAATGTTATTACAAGTGATTGTATAGTTCATCCACATACAGGCAAACGTTTTCCCATTAAAGGTTTGTTTTACCTGTCACTCAAGAAATGTCATTTAGGTGATAAAGTGCCCGTGCAGTCTCCTTTACGGTGGGGAAACCACCCAGTGTGTAGGGGACCGCATTGATAGGCACAAATTCACCATCAGGTGCAGTAACCTGTTGTTCCCTATCCCGTTCCACTTTTAACAGAAATGTCATTTAATAGCGCAACTTAAATTCCAAATGATAGATGAGGTTCTCTCCCCTAGACGAGGCGGAGACATCAAGAAATTACTTGTGCACAAAGAGGCTCAATGGATACATATATTGGGTACCCTGGGACCCCGGGGTTTAAATTGCGAATATGAATTATCGAGACTTCTATATTCAATGTATATTTTTTACAATTTGCTAATACATTGAATGTGTATTTTGTCTCTGTAGATACCGACATGATTTATTCCTGACAACGCTGAGAAATACTTCTTCTTCAAGTAGGATCATTTATGTTTACGTTTATGGTGGTTACTAGGCAAAGGTGACGTTGCAACCATGAGACTGATGTATAAAAAGAGCGTCTTACCTGTTCTTTGTTATGAAGTTAAGAAAGGCCTGTGTGCCGTAACGTGGGCTGCTGTTAGCACTTTGTACTAACTTTTGCTTCAATAAACACAAAGAGATTTTGAGCAAGTTACTTTTGGAGTGCCGGGATTTCCTTGTTCTTTGACATGATGACCACGG
Organism: Hyla sarda; assembly: GCF_029499605.1. Taxonomy (NCBI): domain Eukaryota; kingdom Metazoa; phylum Chordata; class Amphibia; order Anura; family Hylidae; genus Hyla; species Hyla sarda. Next base: position 116,515,064 of record NC_079194.1, on the reverse strand, counting down.
CCGCCCGAACCCATCGTTCTGAACAAAAATGTTTACAACGCTGGGTTGCCGGCAGGAGATTGTGGGGGTCCATTAGCCATTCCCCTATCCAAAGGTAAGATAAGATGTCCAGAAGCAGAGTACCCCTTTACAGAAAATGGATTACCCTGGGGAAAACCACTCAAAATCTATACAGGTGTAGCCAATGATTGGATAAGAGCCAATGACCCCAGTACTGCAAGGCAATAGTGTTATAGTGTTAACCACAAAGCACCTGGGCTTCTTTTCCCCCACTTGAACAATATGATATGTCAGTATGACATGCAATCTGATGAAAAATCCAAAAACAGTAAAGAGATTAGTCCTGCAGGAAGTGATGTTTGAATTATATGGAAAAGTTTACCTCTTATTTAATTCATTAATTCATCTTAAAGCATATTGCTTTATTCACTTTTGCTGGTACCTGTAAGATGCCACAAAAAAAATCAAAATATAAAAAAAATAGGTTACTCAGTGCCTAATCCTGACCATGTACATCTAATTGTTATACACATATCCCCTATATTTATTATAAAAATACCTCTTTTATTTAGCTCAGTGTAAGAAATCCTCTCAGGGGAAGGGCTTGTGTCCCTCTCTTGTGGTGGGAGGTGATTGGTGGGTCTGCTCATGTAGCCTTGTCCATGACTCATCTCTTGTCCATGACTCATGGAAAAGCCTGATGCTGCTGCAGGACTGGATAGCATCCCAGTAGATATGGGGACCCCTAGTGGTGGGATTTTCAGGAGCAGTTTTCTTTATTAAATATTTAAAAAAAAATTAAACAACCATATTACAAAAGGGGTACTCCAATGGAAAACAATTTTTATTTTTTTCAAATCAACTGGTGGCAGAAAGTTAAAACGGATTTGTAAATTACTTTTAAAAAACTGTAACTATTAAAAAATCTTACTCCTTCCTGTAGTTATCAGCTGCTGTATACTACAGAGGAAGTTCTTTTCTTTTTGAATTTCTTTTCTGTCTGACCACAGTGCTCTCTGCTGACACCTCTGTCCATGTCAGGAACTGTCCAAAGCAGGATAGGTTTGCTATGGGGATTTGTTCCTGCTCTGGACAGTTCCTGACATGGACAGAGGTGTCAGCAGAGAGCACTGTAGTCAGACAGAAAAGAAATTCAAAAAGAAAAGAACAGCCTGTGGAGCATACAGCAGCTGATAAGTACTGGAGGGATTACGTGTTTTTTTTTAATAGAAGTAATTTACAAATCTGTTTAACTTTCTGGCGCCAGTTTATTTAAAAAAAATAGTTTTCCACCAGAGTACCCCTTTAATTTTCATCAGTAACAGCACAAAAAAGTTTTGGGATTTGACAGTGCCCATTCAAGAAAGCAAGATGTCACATGATATCCTCTAGTCTTTATAATAACACACTGACCCAGATTCATCAGTCTGAGCCACTCGGTTATTATAAAAACTTGAGGCAAAAACTCCAATCACAGCTCACTTTTCATTTACTAGCTGTGATTGGTTGTTATGGGCAAAACCAGTTTTTGTCTCTGGCAGATTGACAAATCTGGGTCATTTTACGGCGGCACATGGACAAATGTTTGTATAAAATATTTGCGCTCCGTTTTGCTTGTAGTCTACACATGGGTGAAGTTGTCCTGGATGTTTACAATGTACTAACGGTGCAGCTAAATAGGGCACACAATAGCAGCTTTTCATTAAAACCTTTGGCTTTTGTGGGGTGATATGACTGGCAGTGCCAAGATCACTATGAAATTGTCCTACAGGTGTTGGGGTTTTGGTAATAGCTCTATGGCACCTTTGTTATCCCACAGTCAGTACAGGTGGGCAGAATAAATATTATTGGGCAATAATTCAAGTGGCACTGTATATATATACTGTGGTGACAACTGCTTCATATGATTTGGAGACAGTCACATGGGTGCATTGCAAATAGGATTACTGTATTGCAGCCGGGAATGTCAAAACGTCTATCATATGTGAAGAAAATAAATCACTGTATGGTAAGTAACCTTTGCTTCAGTATGTAGAAGGCTTCAGTGCTACTACAAATAACAGTATGCTCCAGTGGCATGTGACTTTAAATTCTGTAGCCACTATTTATAACAGTGTTTCTCAAGCGCGGTCCTCAAGTCCCCCCAACAGGTGATGTTTTCAGGATTTCCCTAATCTTTCACTGGTGATATAATTATGATCAGTGAATCAGGCATCCCCAGTTATATCACCTGTGAAAGACTAAGGAAATCCTGAAAACATGGCCTGTTGGATGGACTTGAGGACCGCGCTTGAGAAACACTGATTTAAAGAAACAAGATCACCTACATCAAAGTTTTTTAGAACCTTGCAATTGTGACTTAAGATACTAGGGTTAATGACAGTCACATCTCAGTTATGTACTTTACATCAGTACGTTGTACCCTTGTGTGTTTGTTACAACAACTCGCAGCATGTACAGACTGCCAGAGCATGATGGAGGTTGCAGACCACTGCTGTACAATGGCACATTGTGTCTATCTGCGTAGGGGTATTATTATTAGGGGTATTATTAGTAGATGTTGTAGCCTTCTGCAGTTAGTACACATCCCCTGAAAATAAAGCTGAACGTTGCACTGCTTAATGCAACTTTGCAAACCATCTAAATTGAAAATATACTGCTGTTTTTTGGGATACAGCGCTTATGCAGCCCTATAGGTTTTAGTAGCAACAGACAATAGACAAGCCTTGTGTAGTGTGATCCTGCAGCCACATTGCTTTGCACTGCTCCCCTATTTCCTAATACCAAACATTTGGTAGGATAGGAAGCAATGAGCACACCTACAAAGGAGTATTGCTATGTTCACACAACTTTTTTTTTTTTTTCAGCCGTCTTTTGTACAAAAAACAGCATTTTTTTTTTTTGCCATTTTCCATTGTCTGTATTTTTCCGGTTATTGGATTTAATGGCAAAACTGGTTACTGATACTTTACAATTGTCCTATATTGGATGTGCTACCTGTATAAACTGGATGGCAATCTCCTCCTATGACCATAGGCATGTGTGATATTTTTAGTAGATTTTTTACTTCACTTAACCCTTCCAATGTCTGAAATGTCCCGTCACTTTAAATTGGACTTTGATGTATCTGGCTATGGGCCTGTGTTAAGTTATGCGCTCTGGCCGCACACGCTGACCGTGAGTGCATGGTCCCGTTACCTGCTGCTGCCAGCGGGGCTGGGACTCGCATCACGTGACGCGCCCGCATGCGAGACCCAGTCCGTCACTCACCTGATGCTTTTCCTGTCCCAGCCTCTGCCTCTATGTTCCGGCATGCGTGTCCCTGTCCCCTAGGGCGCGCGTGTCAGACCTTTAAGATGTAAAGGGCCAGTGCGCTCACAGTGTAATTCACCTGTGGCTCATTGATAAATTCCTCCACACTCCTCACTTCCCTGCCAGATCTTTGTTGCCTTGTGCCTGATAGAAAGCATTCCTGAGAGTTGCCTTAAGGTGTATCTGATCCTTTGCTCTGTGACTTGACCTTGCTCCTCTGTCGCCTGCCTACTGACCTCCTGCTACATCCTGACTATGCTACTGTGCCACCTGCCCTTACCTTCTGCTATCCAGACTACGAGTTGCCTTATCCCTCCTGTGCCTCGCATCTCCTCAGCCACCTGTCTGGTCGAGCCGTGCCAGGGGTAGCGACCTGGGTGCCGCCTACAGCTGGTAAAAACCAGCGGCACCTTAGACTCCGCTCTGAGTCATCTGCCACACAGGTCCAGTGGATCCACATCCACTGGAGTTCCTGTCTTCTGAAACGTGAGTGTTACAGCCTGTCCTGGTCTTATCTATTTGTCTTTACTAATAATTGAATCTTAACCAGTGTCAATTACCAACTTTTAACTTTTGGTTTATCTTTGTGTATATTTACATATTTATGTCCAACACCTCACATCTTTGTAATGTATGTGTAATATCATTGACTTACAAGTTTTTGTATGTCATCTCCTCCATCCCTGAAGACCCTTTTTTTTTTTTTTTTTATCTTGGGAGAATTGTGTTGGAATAAGAAGTATGAGATAGTCCTTTTGTTATTAGGTGTTAAATATCAGTGGATAACTGATTTGTTAAAACACAATAGTAATTCCTGTCTGATTAAACATTGTTTAACAGCATGTCTAATAGATTCTCAAAGATTTTCTCTTTTTTAGAATCGGGTCATCCTACATATGAATTTCGTTGGAAATTATGGTGGGGTTCTTTTAAGACTTGGGAGTGGTTAAGACTGCTTTTTAAAATTGACGTCAGCTTTGGCTTCACTCCTTTATGGAATAATTTGAATCTGGTGGAATTTAGTAAAATAGTTCAAGTGGGTTTTTAGAACAGTAGGACGGCTTCATGCGTCACTCAATTTTATGAGGGTAATGAATTGAGGAAAACAGAATTAAATCTAGGAAAGGAGCATAACTTTTGGCTTTAACAAATAAAACAAGCAGATAGGTATACCCTTAATCGGCAATAGTGATGAGCAGCAGGGGCCATATTCGAATTTGCGATATTTCGCAAATATATTGACAATTATTCGTCCTATGTTCGCGAAATTCGCATATTTGCTATGTTCATTCCCATGGAAAATTTGCATGTGGAAAAAAAATATTCATCATTATAAATATACAGCACTATATTCTAAATATTCGCATTACGAATATTCGAGCTCAACACTAATCGGCAACTATTGAAAGTTGTTGACAATCCATTTTTTGAGTGGTTATATAGTGGAGTGAAAAAAAAAGTATGGTAAACATTTACAACAAACTGAAGGATGAACTGGGCAAAACTCAAGAAATGGAAAATCAAGGCCAAATGGGAAAGGGATGTAATTAAATTGGGAACCAAATCTTAGGTTATAGCCACTAATAATTTTAGATCAATGTCAGTTAATACCAATTTTAGAATCATGCAGTTTAAATATTTACATAATCTTTACTACTTCCCCAAAATATTTGCCAGATTTAAGGGCAGGTACAATTCAAACTGTCCCCACTGTGGATCTGAGGATGCAGACTTTTTTCATATTATCTGGGAATGCGAGGTTGTCCATATATATTGGGAGAAAATTCTCTGTACATTGAATAATAAAAGGTATTATAGCAGATATCCATTTTGTCACATTTGAAGAAGCTATTTGAGCCACTAATGCTATTGGTGGGAATGGGGGGGGAGAATAATAGAATTTTTTTTTCTATGTGCTAAGATGACTATTTTGAGAATTTGGCTGTCGGGAAAATACCCGAGCTATAAGGCTTGGCTCAACCTAGTGGAGAAGATTAGAAAATATGAACGAATAGATAGCAAAAGATCACCAAGAAGATTTATTAAAATGCAAAGAATTTGGGGGAACTGGTCCAAATAAAAGGTGACTACTCTTCTTTTTTTTGTTTTGTTTTTTCCCCTCTGGATGGGCATGGGTGGGTCAGGAAGGGATTTAAAGTCTTGGTTGTGTGGTTGGTATATTGTTTTTTTATGCATTGTAATTTTGGAGAAAATAAATAAATAAAAAATATCTCTTTACTTTATGGAACAAACCACTGTCTGTTTCTGTCTTACTGCTTGTAATAACACTGTATATACACTTTTTTGATATATCATTTATTTGTATTCTATCTTTTACAATTTTTTTGAGTAAAAGTTATGTTTTATGCATCTTTTTGGGCCTAATTGGTGGGTTTTTCCTATTTTTGTGGTATGTGCATATTTTGCTACCAAGGGCATATTTATCTTAGGTCTTCTGGGAAGACTTACATTTAAATTCCACTACTAAGTTTTGTTTGTGTCAAATGTATACAGAATTTTATTTAAATATTAGATTCATTGGTCCATAAATAAATTAGTAGCTAAGTCCTATAGCATGATAAATTTCCGTTGATACTCTACACAGCGTATTCGTGATGGTTTAACACAATAACAAGAATTTCTTTCTTTGACAGTAATGCCATAGAGCTTGTTGACTTTGGCAGCTCGTGTCTTAAGTCTTATCCCAAGGATAGATAAAAATGACACAGGACAAGAAAGACACGGTGCACATGCAATGTTACTCTGCCAGGCAACAGGCCTTAAGTGAAGCTGACCTGGACAGAATAGCTCCAAGGACCAGTATTGTAAGACCATCCCTCTGGAGGAGGTTCAAGAACAGGACACGGTAAGTAGATCTGGTAGTATCTGTAAAATTGTTGAAAGTTCTAACCAGCCTTTCCAAGTTATATCAGTTTCTGGATAAAAACGAATTGATTACACTATTAGGGTAAGTTTCCATGGTTAAGATAAACTGCTGAATTTTCTGCAGTGAATCTAACCCATAATTCACTGAGAAATTTGCAAGAAAATAAACACCAATTTGTGTGGATTTTGTAGTGGATTTTTCACGGCAGAAAAAAAAGAACCTTTACTAACCTATTCCACTACTCCCTTGCCAATACTCCTGTGGTCTTCTTCCAGTCTCTGTACAGCAGGCCTCCAGCGATAATATTTTATCATATTCCCACTGCAGCATGATGATATATGATCACTGGAGGCTGGGTATATGGAGACTTACTAAGAACCAGAGAAGCTCAGAGTTACCATGGGTGCAATGAGGGATGGTAATATAGTAATTTTGTATCTATTTTTAAACATAAGCTTTGCACATTTTGACTTTCCCATTGAAATCAATAAGGAAAATACTCAACCAACCCACTATCATTCCACAACATAGACTTACATGCTAAAGATTTGAGAATCGGCACCAGAGGTAATTTTATCAACTGAACAACTCCTGCTATATATAGGTACTAGAAGAATATGACATTTTGGGGACGGGAAAGCACTGTGACAGTCCTCGAGGGGACTATAATGGTGGTCACCCAGCTTTTTTTAAATGAAATTCATGTATCTGTTCTATTTTCAAGATGTTCTCGGGCCACGGCCAATTTCTTACTGCTCAAGTATGTCCCTGTCTTGAAGTGGCTTCCACGGTATCCAGCCAGGGATTGGCTATTGGGGGACCTAATTGCTGGTTTAAGCGTTGGTATAATCCAGTTACCACAAGGTAATTGCTCTATAAATCAAATAGGATTGTGTCACTTTTGTGTATAATTTCATGTATTGTTGAATCTCTTTGCCACTAATGGTATGCTGATCATTTATGATATGTTTATTATAGTAGGTTTTGGGTGTGCAATACATCTCTGTGTGTGTGTGTTAAAGCAGCAATCTGGGTAAATGTATTTTTTTTTTTTGTTGTTGTTGTTTTTCATGCTATATTTAGGCCAGGTTTACATCAGCGTTGACTTCCGTTCAGAGGAGCTCTGTTGACTGAGTCGTTCAAAGAACGTTGAGCAGAGAAAACATTAGTTGAGCAGAGAATAAAAATACAACAGGTTTGCTTTTTTCCCCCACTCAACTCCTACAAAACAACAAACAAACCTGAAATGGAAACTCGACAGACCCCATTCAAAGTCAATTGGATCCGTTGGTGTCAGTAGTGCAACGGACCATCCAACTCCAATGTTTGCCTCTGAAACAGCATCTGAGACTGAGCTTCACTGCAGATGTGAACTTGGCCTTAAACAGCCGCACTGATGTTTCTCTTACTGGATGGCCTTGTGGTCCTGCTGTCTTTGCCCACTTGACCGACTGTTTGAATTCTACAGCTACTGCTGTGTGGACCCGAATTCACTTTACTAATGCATCTCCATGGTGCTGAATGTGAGTCTCTAAGAGGTGTATAAAGAAAGAGACCATATACATTGCCTATCATGCTTGTCTTTGTAGACTGCAGTTACCGTTCACTGCAACCGATATAGGGACTTTTATATGAGCCTAGGAGACAGAAACAGTTTGGTGTCTGCGCCCACATGCATGCGCCTACAATCTTCTGATTGGCAGCAACTAGGCTGAAAGTGGAATAGAGGTGGTCAATAAGTGGAGATATGTTAAAAAAAAAAAAGCTCTCTTATTGCAATAATATGTCCAGGTTTTATAAATTCTTAACAGGGCTTAAGAGTGAATGAGCACCATGTGCATTTTAGGCCTGATCTGGTCATTTACACAGCATTGGCTCACAAATGCAGAGGCTCTTATGTGAAATAAAAAAAGAACCCCCTAAGAAGTGGCCCCATTTTGCAAATTACAACCCTCAAACAATTTTTCGTAATATTTTAATAATAATATTTATTATCAAGAAATTAATGCACAGCTGACTTTCCAAAGTTAAAATTGAAATATTACCACAAATATGCTATTTTACTGAATCAGGTATATAGAGTGAAGGATAGAGACTATAATTTCCTCATATAACATCTATACACTGTGTTTGATTTTAGGCTTGGCATACTCACTTCTGGCAGGCCTTCCCCCTGTCTTTGGCCTCTATACGTCCTTCTATCCAGTGTTTATATACTTCCTTCTTGGCACCTCGAAACATATATCTGTAGGTGAGTCCTGTGCTGTGTATCAGAGCTGTGACAATCTTCTATGATGACAACAAATATGATATATTGTAATGGCTTGACAATGGTTATTTTATAATGAATGGTATATATATATATATATTCCCATATAGGCAAATATAGGTATTACTGTATATTTATATTAAAATTTAAAGCTGTTTAAACTACAATTCCCAGCATGCCCCACATTATAAAATGGCTGGATTAATAATTCTATAATGCAGTGGTCGCCGACCATAGCTTTGCAGCTGCTGCTTTACTATACAATACTACAGTATTATAAAATAGTCCATAAACCTACAGTCTATATTATGTTCGCTGTCACCTACATTCACTTTAAAGGGGTTATCCAGGAAAAAACTTTTTATATATATATATATATATATATATATATATATATATATATATCAACTGGCTCCAGAAAGTTGAACAGATTTGTAAATTACTTCTATTAAAAAATATTAATCCTTTCAGTACTTATGAGCTGATGAAGTTGAGTTGTTCTTTTCTGTCTAAGTGCTCTCTGATGACACGTGTCTCGGGAACCGCCCAGTTTAGAAGCAAATCCCCATAGCAAACCTCTTCTACTCTGTGCAGTTCCCGAGACAAGCAGAGATGTCAGCAGAGAGCACTGTTGCCAGACAGAAAAGAACAACTCAACTTCAGCAGCTGATAATTATTGAAAGATTTTTGAAGTAATTTACAAATCTGTTTAACTTTCTGGAGCCAGTTGATATATAAAAAATGTTTTTCCTGGAATACCCCTTTAACTGTTTTTATATGGCAACTGCGCTGTCTTCTGTGCTGACTTTAGTTCTAGTGACCCTCTGAATTATAAAGGAACATATATTAATTCTCTTTAATATCTCATTTAGGTACATTTGCTGTAGTGTGTGTCATGATCGCCAGTGTGACAGAATCCTTAGCACCAAATGAAAACTTCTTGCTTGGAGACAATTCTTCTTCTATAGACACAGTTGCCAGAGACCTTATGAGGGTAGAGCTCTCTATGGCTCTGGCTTTCCTTGTAGGAATATTTCAAGTAAGATAACAATTCCATTATTTTACATTTTAAATCTGCAGCTATACACTTGAAGATTAGAATGCGCAAGCACTAGAACATTTGCAAAAATATTGTTTTATTTATATAGCAGTTATCTTCAGCACATCCTCTAGCATACTCCAGAGCTACCGGTTGCTAATTGAAACTTTCAACAAGGTTGCCCTCGTTCACCCCTCTAAGGGTCCATTCACATGGCAGAATTCCACCTCAAATTAAAGCCCATAGACTTGTATGGGATCCTGCACCAGGGATGTGGAATTCCTATCGCCCGACGCCCGGGACTAGCAGTTTTGGGCGCCGGGCAGGTGAATTTGTCCGGCCGTTAGCCCGGCTTCGGGCAAGCAGGGCCGGACCTGACAAGTGCGGCGGCGATCTGCAGTCTGTATGGAGCGGGCTCCAGACTCCTGCCCGCTCCATACTCTACAGCCTGTGTCCTCCGAAGCAGAGCAAGGGAGATGAGAAGCTGTGTATTTGTCTTCTCTCCCCTGCTCTGCAGACGTGCGGGGGGAGATGAGGGGGCATGGCTTCTTGCTCCCCGTGCAGACCTGCGTCCTCTGCCTTCACTCCCCCCAGCTGTAGCTTCGGAGAGCTGAGGGGAGGAGGCACGTCTGCACGGGGAGATGCATGTGGAGCTCACAGGGGAGTATGGAGTGGGCTCGGGATTCCTGCCCGCTCCATACTCTGCAGCCCCCGGCTGTTCTCAATAGCCAGGGGGCCGCCGCTAATAGCCAGCATGCGGCTATCGCCGCGGCTGGCTATTAACCCTTTAGATTGCCGCTGTCAAAGCTAACAGCGGCATCTAAAGGGACATGTGAATGCTCCCTGGTGGGCTAGTGGGGTGGATCGCCCCCCTGCAGCGCGATCGCAGGGGGGCGATCCACTATGGAGGTAGCCGGAGGTCTTACCTCTGCTTCCTCCTGTCCGGCTCTGTCATTGATAGATCCTGGCTGGACCAGGCTCTATCAATGGATCACAGAGCACACAGATAAATGGAGTTCAATAGAACTCTATTCATCTATCTAAGGAATCTAATGATTCCTCATAAGTCTAATAAAGTGTAAAAAAATAAAATAAAAAAGTTTTAATAAAAGTTTGAAAGACACACATTAACCCAGTGGTCTTCAAACTGTGCCCCTCTAGATGTTACAAAACTACAATTCCCAGCATGCCAGGACAGCCGTTGGCTGTCCGGGCATGCTGGGAGTTGTAGTTTTGCAACATCTGGAGGGCCACAGTTTGAAGACTGCTGCATTAACCCCTTCCATGTTAAAAGTTCAAATCACCCCCTTTTCCTATATAAAAGCATGTAAACATAATAAAAATAAACATATTTGGTATCGCTTCGTGCGTAATTGTACAACCTATTAAAATATAACATTATGTATCCCGTACGGTAAATGTAAAAAAAATATCAAACCACAGATTTGCAATTTTTATAATATCCCAGAAAAAAAAGTTAAAAAGCGATTAAAAAGTCAGATCAATACGAAAATGGTACCGATACAAAAAAAAGATTATGGCGCAAAAAATTAGCCCTCATACAGCCTGGTATGCGGAAAAAAATAAAGCTACAGGGGTTAAAAAATGGCAATTAAAAAAATTAGAAAAAGTTCAGAATTAGTAAAACATGACGTAAACGATACAAATCTGGTATTGCTGCAATCAGGCGACCTAAAGCATGAAACTAACATGTTACCTCAACCACATGGTAAATGGCGCAGAAAAGAAAAAACACCAAATCTGCTAAATTATCCTTTACGATTTCAATTTCACTTCCCTAAATATATATATATATATTTTTTTTGGTTCAGAGAATATGTTATTGAAAAATTAAAAGGTATCATTATAGTAGGTAGTTATGGCTATCATAGGGCGAGGAGGAAAAAGTTAGGGCGTAAAAGCGAAAATTGGCCGGGACAAGTGGATCGTCATGAGGGACAAGTAGATTTTGCTCCATTTTAGTCCCGTGGACAAGTAGTTTTGTTATAAAATTTCCACACCCCTGTGCACTCACATTCACACTTCTGAATTTCCGTTTGCGGAATTCCGCTAGCGGAATTCCGCAATCGGAAATTCAGAAGTGTGAATTGGAGTGCAGAATCCCATACAAGTCTATGGGCTTTAATTTGAGACAGTATTCCGCAAGCTAAAGTTCTGTCATGTGAATAGACCCTAAGGCTAGGTTCACACTGCGGAATCTCTGGGCAGAAAATTTCCGCTCGGAGATTACGAGTGCGGCCAGCGCCGACTGAATCAGTCGGCACTAGGACCGCTCGGACACTGCAGTTTCCAATAGATTGCAATGTGTTCTGCGAATATTTCCCCCTGAAGAATGAGCAACACCATTCTTCAGGTGGAAATTTTCAGGTGGAATTCCGCTTCACAAATTCCGAAGTGTGAATTTGTGAACGGAAACCCATTCACTATACTATACATATTAGTAAGCAGAATTTCAGCCTGCAATTTCTAAGCGGAATTGCAGGTGGAAATTCCATAGTGTGAACCTAGCCTAACTTTTCCTGCATGGGATTAGTGTACAAAGCAAATGAAAACAATTTTCAGAATGTAAATCACCAGTAAAAGTTCTGTGCAGACAGTGAATATAGAATGCTGGGAGATTTCAGCTTTAGGGTACATTCCCACACGGCGTATTTGCTGCGTATTTGCTGCTGCGTATTTTATTTTCTCTGTTGAAGTCAATGGGTAGGAAAATACGCAGCACCAACTACGCAGCAAATACGCAGCAAAATACGCCGTGTGGGAACGTACCCTTAAAGGAAATCTGTCATCAGAATCACCCGCACTAAACCTGTTACACAGGCTTGTAGTGCGGGTGATCCTGATTAAAACGCTCCTTACCTGGTTAAAAATGGTTCAGCGCTTCTTAAGATATCTATATTTTTAGTTTTCTGTTATTCCCTGGCTTGGGACTCAGTGGGAGGTGTTATCATCTGGGACTCTGCCACACGTCATTCTAGCTGGGCGGAGCTGCCGCCTGGCTCATGAATATTCATGAACTTATCCTCGTAGTCTGGGTCTGGTGGGGAGGGCCGCGAGAATAAGTTCATGAATATTCATGAGCCAGGCGGCAGCTCCGCCCAGCTAGAATGACGTGTGGCAGAGTCCCAGATGATAACACCTCCCACTGAGTCCCAAGCCAGGGAATAACAGAAAACTAAAAATATAGATATCTTAAGAAGCGCTGAACCATTTTTAACCAGGTAAGGAGCGTTTTAATCAGGATCACCCGCACTACAAGCCTGTGTAACAGGTTTAGTGCAGGTGATTCTGATGACAGATTTCCTTTAAAGCCTGCAGAACTGTGAATGCAGCTCTGGAGTGGGGTTTTCTTTCTTTTTTTACCCCACGGTCAAGCAGGGTGGGTAGGGTGATTAATGAAATGGGGGGACTTTTTAAATGTAATGTTATTGTTGGTTATAAATAAACATGAAACTAAAATATATATATATATATATATATATATATATATATATATTGGGCCTCATTTACGAAGAGTGGAGTTTTCTTTGTGGGTTTTTGTTTCCAACAGGTATTTTCCCATGGTATTTACTATTGTATCTTGTTTTTACATATGCTCTGATCTGTCGGGTTTTCCAGAGCTCAAATCCACCACATTTTATGTAATAACATCAGTAAATTTGTAGGTTTCTTTTGAAAATTTTATTTTTACAGAGAGACATCCCTTTTTCCCTTATGGCCACGCCCCTTTATAGGGTTTTCTGAGTAAAGTGGAGCGTTAGTAGGGGTTTTTGGATTTTTTTGTCAGAAATTCTGGCGCAAGACAAATGCGCCAGAAACAAAAACACTACAAAATCTACTCAGAAAAGCCTTAGGAAATAAGGCCCATTGTGTATACATATTTATTAAGTGTGATATATACTCAGTGTCAATCTTTTAATTTTTTTTCCACATCCATAGATAGCTCTAGGTCTCATTCAGTTTGGATTTGTGGTCAACTATCTATCAGACCCACTAATAAGCGGCTACACCACAGCATCTGCTGTCCACGTGCTGACATCCCAACTGAAGTACCTCTTTGGCCTTAAAATAAGCCAGAAGACCCAGCCATTATCATTAATATATGTAAGTTACATTTATGTAAAGGCTTTGCACACTTTTAATGAAAATGAATACAAATAATTTAAGCAACAACTAGCCCTTTATGCTTGTGCAGAGGCCCAGGGGGAGTGTGGATGTACTAACAGGAGCCCTGGTGAAAAAGAACTAAGAGCAGTAGCCTCTTTGATTTTCACAATGGTCACAGTGGGCAGAAGGTTTCCATCACTGTTCTCACACACACCTTGAGCCGGTGCAGTGATAGGGGGGCTGCACACCTAGTAGTGATGGTGTAAATTCCCCCAAAACACATCTTCTGTAGTGTCTGTCGGATGGATAATGGGTTGTCCTTGCTGTTAAGCGCAGATTTAAAAAAAACCACACACGTCATTTAAAAAACTCTTGACATGCTCCGTGCTGGGATCACTAGAACGAGTGAGATATGCACCGTAATAAGCTTCACTCCCTGGCTCATAGCAATCTATATCCTGTTTTGCTGGATGGCCCCATTGACTCATAATGGTACTGTCCTGTGAAGCAGGACGGAGATCTATGCAAGATTGGGTGTTCAGTACGCTACAACAGGTTTCTCAATGCTCACTCTAATTAATGGTGGAGGTCTCAGCACTTATAACCTGACAATCAAAATGTGTCTGTGACATGTGAAATGTGCCAGGGACAATTTTAAATAGTCAAAGAATGGCTGTAGTAGGGGATGCACTCTGAAGGAAGAAAAAAAGTGGTAAGTGGGGGTTTCCAGAATTAGTTTTACCCTTGGGAAGTAATTAGAGATGAGCGAATCGAATCTGACGAATCCGAATTTGTTCAATTTGCAACAAATGCGAATATCGTCGCGATTCTATCGCGCAAATCGCTTCATTAAACTCCGTTTAGTGCGGTCCAGGCTCCAGGGCATCTAAAATAGCAGATCCACATGTGAGGACATGGGGCAAGGAATCCTGGGAAGAAGGGAACAAGGGTAGGCGGGATGACCCTGAATCACATGCAGGATACAGCCTATCAGCAGCCAGTCACCCATGTGATGTCACAGCCCTATATAATCGGCAGCCATATTCCGGCTAGTCACTTCATCCTTTCACTGCAGAGAGATAGGACAGACAGCACTGTGTGTTACACAGAAAAGCTTTTTCCAGCAGCGTTTCACCTCTTACTCACGTCAGCGTTCTGTTGGACAGAGAGCAGTGCGTTTTTCACAGAAAATAATTTTTACTGCATCGATTAACCTCCCAGTCACTGTCTACAGCATTGTACTACAGAGAGGGCCAGAGAGATGTGTGTTGCCTCATACGTTTGAACAAACTGGTTCAGCTGGAGAAACGTTAGCAGAGGAGGGAGGAATACGTTTTTAGCGCAACTCTGTGTCTTTGTTCCACAACAAATGGTCTACTGGTTATACTAATCTATAGACGGTATAATACATACCCAGCAGTTCATTCCTAATAGTCTTTGAGAGAGAGTGCAATTTTGGATTTAGTACGCAGCGACTGTGTGCTGCAGCACTGTTGTGTACTGCTGGTGTTATGCACAAATTCTGAGATTTAAAGGGCCAGTGCGCCCGTAATTATCTGTTGCACCTGTCATACTGTTATACATTTCTGCACCTCCCACATACCCCTGCCGGATCTTTGTTGCCTTTATGCCTGAGAGAAAGCATTCCAGTGAGTTGCCTTGCCGTTTTCTGACCTCCTTGTTCCGTGACCTGACCTTGCTCCTTTGCCGCCTGCGTATTAACCTCCTGCTGCGCTCCTGACTACACTCCTGTGCCGCCTGCCCTGACCTTCAGCTTTCCTGACCACAAGTTGCCTTATCCTACCTATGCCTTGAACCTCCTCAGCCGCCTGTGTGGTCGAGTCGTGCCAGGGGTAGCGACCTGGGTGCCTCCTGCCACTGCAAATCCATCCCGCTTTGCGGCGGGCTCTGGTGAAAGCCAGCGGCACCTTAGACCGCGCTCCCTGGTACAGCCCGTGTCATCTGCCACACAGGTCCTGCGGATCCACTACCACAAGTGTTCCTGCCTACTAAACCGTGAGTGTTACACATACATCTAAGTAGTGTAAAATTTTGTACTTGTTATTCTGTCAAGGGCCTAGATACTGGGAAAGTCTAGGCAAAAGAAATCACCGGCTGGTGTTTTACTCAAATACTTTTTTAAGCATACTCTAGCGCATTGTTCTGCCCTCATAAGTGCATACCACATACCTACATCTAAGTAGTGTACTATTTTGTACTTGTTAAACTCTCAAGGGCCTAGATACTGTGAAAGGACAGCCAAAAGTACACACCTGCTGCTGTTCTAGACAAATACTGTTTTAAGCATAGTGTATTGTACTCCCCTCATATACGCATTAAGTAGAGAAGTGCCAGGACGTGCACAGAGGAGGCCTAGTGACATCTGATACCCTCAGTCAACAGTCGGTGGGTTCCTAAGACACAACCCTTAGTTGGCATGGCCCGGGAGCAGTCCCTGTCCTCACATTGCCTCTGTACTATGCTGTTCCCTCCCCTAAAGAAGTATCTTATGCTGTGGGTTATGCCCTATGATTAAAAGATTAATTCTGAAATTTAAACTGAAGATTTTGGGTAGCTAGTGGTACCATAACAACATTTTTATTCCCAGACTCAGGCCCAGCAGCATCAGTAAACCATATATTGACTGAATGACACAGCCTGGAGTTGGCTGAAGCATGAGGAGACCATGTAGTGTCTGAATGGCACAGCCTGGAGTTGGCAGCAGCATGAGTAGACACTAGGGCTTCACAATCCCTAAGATTAAAAGATTAATTCTGAAATGTAAATTGAAGATTTTGGGTAACTAGTGCTACCATAACAAAATTTGTATTCCCAGATCGAGGCCCAGCAGCATCAATAAACCATATAGTGCCTGAATGACACAGCCTGGAGTTGGCTGAAGCATGAGAAGACCATATAGTGTCTGAATTAAACAGCCTGGAGTTAACAGAAGCATGAGTAGACACTAGGGATTTACAATCCCTAAGATTAAAAGAGGAATTCTTAAATTTTAATTGAAGATTTTGGGTAACTAGTGCTACCATAACAAAATTTGTATTCCCAGACCCAGGCCCAGCAGCATCAGTAAACCATATATTGCCTTAATGACACAGCCTACAGTTGGCTGGAGCATGAGGAGACCATATAGTGTCTGAATGGCACAGCCTGAAGTTGGCAGAAGCATGAGGAGAGTATTGAAATGTATGATATTTAAATATAAGATTTTGAAATTTAAAGCGTACCTGTCAGATCCAACAAAAAAAAATGTTTTAATATATCACTCAGTACCTAATCCTGACCATGTACGTCTAATTTTTATGTGTCTAGCACCTTTATTTATTTTTTTATTACATTTTAAATTTAGCTCACTAGTCTGAATTCCTCTCAAATGCAGGGGGTGTGGCCTCTGTTCAGGTCTCCGCCCCCTCCCTCAGTATGCTGTCTGCTCACATCTCCCCTATCATTAGCAAAACTACAACTCCCAGCTTTTCACTGTTTGTACAGTCGGTCGAACATATGGAGGGTGGAATTCCACCGTGTGGCAACGTCACAAATCAGACTATGTTGGGGGATACCATTCTGACGCTGCAGCTCAAGGAGGGGGTGCTTTGCGGTGTACGAGTGGCTGATGTGCATGCAAAGTTTCCTTCCCATTGTTAGGATGTCTTGTAAATGCAGGAACCACATTCACCCAGTAAGCCGTAAAGGACACGTATTGTCCCTGACCGTAGTTACAGCTCCAGACATCAGCGCTGCGGTGCACTTTGGTACACATCGACAGGCTCAAGGACTGGAACCCCTTCTCTTCCACAAAATTGTGCAAGGCTGGTACTGCCTTCTTCACAAAGAAATGACCACTTGGCACTCTCCACCTTGTCTCGGCACAAGCCATCAGGGAGGGACTGCAGCACCAGCAACTTAGACAGGAGCACCCTCACCTTCTGCCCCGTTGGATGAGTTGGCGCATACTGTTGTCTCTTGGACATGGCTTCACCGACGGATTGTTGACGGAATGGCTGAATAAAAGTAGAAGGTGCAGGAGCATCTGGAGCGACAGAAGGAGGGTATGACACACAGCTCCCTCCGGCTGAGGTGGTGGAGCCTTGGCCTGCTGAAAGAGGAAGCAGCGCGCCACTGGGTGATGCAGCATGCTGGACCACTACATAGGAGCCACGGTTCTCCCAGGCTGCTTAATGGTGGCGAAGCATATGTTGACGCAGGGCCGTGGTGCCAACATTGGGACACTGGCCACGCTTCACCTTCTGCCGACATATCTTGCATTTGGCTATGTGAACCTCCTCCGGATGCTTGATGAAAAATGGCAACACCGCCGAGTAGCTGATTTTCCCACCAACAGTCTGCACTAATTTACTGCTATTGCCACCGTCTCCAGGAACCCTTGTTCCACTACCTCCCGGGAAGGTAGGCTGCCGCGAAGCAGGTGGTCTCCCCCGGAAACGTTTGACTTCAGAATTTCCACTTCTGCCACCATGCTGACTGCCAACCATGCTACCACCTTGCTGGCTCAACTGCTGCCTCACGGGCAACTTGCAACTCTCTTCTCCTGATGATGATGAAGCCCCTTCTTCTGCTTCAGGACCCTGAACCCTGGCAACACCGCCTCCAATGTCACTCTCCTCATCACTCCTTGCCCACCTAGAGGAGGAAGCGGCGGATGTCTCCTCCACTTCTTGGCTGGGCAGTAGCTGCTGACTCTCCTCTATTAGATTGTCCTCAGTGAATAGTGGAGCTGAACCCACAGCATAAGATACTTCTGTAGGGGAGGGAACAGCATAGGACAGAGGCAATGGGAAGACAGGGACTGCTCCCGGGCAATGTCAACTGAGGGATGTGTCTGAGGAACCACCGACTGTTGACCAATCGACGACGGCAGATGGGTTGCTGGTCGAGACACGACCGCTAGCTCATAACAGGAGCTCAGGCCACTCGCCCCTAGTCTGCTGCGAACTATGCCTGAAGGATTTAGGCCTCTTCCACTCCTCTGTGCACATCCTTGCACTTCTTTGCCTGACATACTCAGTGCGTATATGAGGGGAGTACAATACGCTTCACTATGCTTAAAACAGTATTTGTCTAGAACAGCAGCAAGTGTGCACTTTTGGCTGGCCTTTCACAGTATCTAGGCCCTTGACAGATTAACACGTACAAAATAGTACACTACTTAGATGTACGTATGCGGTATGCACTTATGAGGGCAGAAAAATGCGCTACAGTACACTTAAAAAAATGATCTGAGTACAACACCAGCCGGTGAGTACTTTTGCCTGGACTTTCACAGTATGTAGGCCCTTGACAGATTAACAGGTACAAAATGGTACACTACTTAGATGTACGTATGTGGTATGCACTTATGAGGGCAGAAAAATGGGCTATAGTACACCTAAAAACTCTGTATTTTTGTAAAACACAAGCCGGTGATTACTTTTGTCTGTCCTTTCACAGTATGCAGGCCCTTGACAGATTAACAGGTACAAAATAGTACACTACTTAGAAGTACGTATGCGGTATGCACTTATGAGGGCAGAAAAATGCGCTACAGTATGCCTAAAAACTCAAAAAAAGCTGTGTACTAAACACAAAATTGCACTCTGTCAAAGACTATTAAGAATGGACTGCTGTGTATTATACCATCTACAGACTAGTATAACCAGCAGATGATTTTTTTGTGGAACAAAGACACTGAATTACTCTGAAAAATTATTCCTGCTTCCTCTGCTAAGGTTTATGAAGTTGAGGAAGCTTGTTGAAATGTATGAGGCAACACACAGCTATCTGCCCCTCTTTGTAATAATATGCCAAAGACAGTGACGTTAATGCCTGCAGCTGCAGTAAAAATCCTTTTCAGTGAAAAAAACTATGCTCTCCGTCCACGAGAACGCTGATGTGACTAGGAGGATGTTAAACACTGCTGGACTATGCTTTTCTCTGCTGTAACACACACACACACAGGCTCTGCTTCCTATGATCCTTCTGCAGTGTATTGTAATGAAGTGAGGAGCCGGAATTATGGCTGCCAATTATATAGGGCTGTGACATCACAGGGGTGACTGGCTGCTGATAGGCTGCATCCTGCATGTGATTCAGGGTCATCTGGCCTACTTCCCTTCCTGCCTTGCCTTCTCGCCTTCCCAACGTTCCTTGCCCCATGTTCTGACATGTGGATCCGCCATTTTAGATGACCTGGAGCCTGCACCGCAGGAGACTGCACTCTGCGGTAATGATTCTAATAGTGATGCCTGTAATCTGCATGTCATACTGAATAACAGTATTATTTCACTAACACAGCACACTCCCTATGCGTGTAAGGACAAGGCAAAATATTCTACACCCCTATTGAGCCTCTCTGTAGGCCAGAAATAGCCATTTTTAATAGCAATTTGCCGCGAATAAATTTGGTGCAAAACATTTTTTGGGGAAAATTCAGCAAATCGTCCGAATCAAATTTTTCAGAAATTCGCTCATCTCTAAAAGTAATACACTAGTTCTTAGTTTACTCACTGATGGGTGTACACTGGTTGGCTCCCATTGCACTGTGCAAAATAAAATATTTACTGATCTGAGCTACAATGCAGGTCCGTAAATGGGCACTGTCACTTTGTAGAGACATGTCAAAAGTTTTGATTGCTTAGGGTCTGATTGTTCAGACTGTGACTAGCTGGGAGAATAGCACACTACGCGAGACAAACTTACATTGGTCAGCTGCACTTTTCTCTCCATACATTCTTATAGTCTGGGTCTGAACACTCAGACCCTGACCAATCAAAACTTTTACATGTCTCTAGGACATGTCAAAAGTTTTTAAAAGTGAAAGTTACCCTTTAAATAATTCCCTGGAAGGTCCTAGAAGTGCTATGATGCTCATAGAATGTGTCGGCAGATAAGAACCATTTGGCCCATCTAGTCTGCCCAATAATCTGAATACTATGAATAGTCCCTGGCCCTATCTTATATGAACGATAGCCTTATGCTTATGCCATGCATGTTAAAACTCCTTCACTGTATTTGCAGCGACCACTTCTGCAGGAAGGCTATTCCATGCATCCACTACTCTCTCAGTAAAGTAATACTTCCTGATATTACTTTTAAACCTTTGCCCCTCTAATTTAAAACTATGTCCTCTTGTGGTAGTTTTTCTTCTTTTAAATATGCTCTCCCCCTTTACCGTGTTGATTCCCTTTGTGTATTTAAAAGTCTCTATCATATCCCCTCTGTCTCTTCTTTCTTCCAAGCTATACATGTTAAGGTCCTTTAACCTTTCCTGGTAAGTTTTATCCTGCAATCCATGTACTAGTTTAGTAGCTCATCTTTGAACTCTCTCTAGAGTATCTATATCCTTCTGGAGATACGGCCTCCAGTACTGCGCACAATACTCCAAATGAGGTCTCACCAGTGTTCTATACAGCAGCATGAGCACTTCTTTCTTTCTACTGCTTATACCTCTCCCTATACATCCAAGCATTCTGCTAGCGTTTCCTGCTGCTCTATTACATTGTCTTCCTACCTTTAAGTTTTCTGAAATAATTACTCCTAAATCCCTTTCCTCAGATACTGAGGTCAGGACTGTGTCAAATATTCTATATTCTGCCTGAGGATTTTTACGCCCCAGGTGCATTATCTTGCACTTATCCACATTAAATTTCAGTTGCCAGAGTTCTGACCATTCTTCTAGTTTGCCTAAATCCTTTTTCATTTGGTGTATCCCTCCAGGAACATCAACCCTGTTACATATCTTTGTGTCATCAGAAAAAAGACATCCCTTACCATCGAGGCCTTCTGTAAAATCACTAATGAAGATATTAAACAATATTGGTCCCAGTACAGATCCCTGAGGTATCCCACTGGTGACAAGACCTTGCTCTGAATATTCTCCATTGACTACAACCCTCTGTTGTCTGTTACTCAGCCACTGCCTAATCCACTCAACCACTCCAAGCTCAATGACTGTAGTTTATTGATCTTCTATGTGGGACAGTGTCAAAAGCCTTACTAAAATCTAAATATGCGATGTCTACTGCCCCTCCGCCATCTATTATTTTAGTCACCCAGTCAAAAAAAACAATAAGATTTGTTTGACATGATCTCCCTGAAGTAAACCCATGTTGTTTTTCATCTTGCAATCCATGGGATTTTAGTTCCACAATCCTATGCTTTAGTAGGGTTTCCATTAATTTCCCCACTATTGATATCAGACTTACTGGCCTATAGTTGCTTGATTCCTCCTTACTACCTTTCTTGTGAATGGGCACAACATTTGCTAATTTCCAATCTTCCAGGACGGCTACTGTTAACATTGATTGGTTAAATAAATCTGTTAACGGTTTTGCTAGCTCACCACTAAACTCTTTTAATAATTTTGGGTGTATCCCATCAGGCCCCTGTGATTTATTTGTCTTCACTTTAGAAAGCAAACGTAGAACCTCATCCTCTGTAAAGACACATGCATCAAACGATTCCTTAGTTTTCCTCTCTAATGGAGGTCCTTTTCCTTCTTTTTCTTCTGTTAAAAACTGAACAGAAGTATTCATTAAGGCAGTCGGCTAGCCCCTTATTCTCTTCTACATACCTTCCTTCCTTTGTTTTTAATGTAGTTATTCCTTGTTTTAATTTCCCTTTTTCATTTATATATCTGAAGAATGTCTTATCCCCTTTTTTCACAGACTGAGCTAGTTTTTCTTCTGCCTGTGCTCTAGAAGTTCTTATAACTTGATTGGCCTCTTTCTGCCTAGTCTTGTATATTTCCCTATCTTCATTGCTCTGGGTTGTTTTATAATTACTAAATGCTAGTTTTTAGTTTTTTATGATTTTGGCCACTTCTGCTTAGTACCACAGTGGTTTCTTCCTTTTTTCTGCTTTTACTGACAAGTTTAGTGCAATTTTCTGTTGCCTTCAATAAAGCGTCTTTTAGTAGTCCCATTTCTCCTGAACTTCATGTAATTTGTTTCAGTCTGATAGGGACTCATTTATGACTAATCTCATTTTTGAAAAGTCTGTTTTTCTAAAATCTAAAACTTTTGTTTTTGTGTGGTGCGACTCCTTCACTGTTCTCATATTGAACCACACTGACTGGTGATCACTAGATTCCAAGCTTTCACCAACAAGATCATATCCCAAATCCTCATTTGTGAACACCAAATCCAAAATGGCCTCCTTCCGCGTTGGCTCCTCAACCACTTGTTGTAGAGATAATCCCAGTAGGGAATTTAGAATATATGTACTCCTGGCAGAACTAGCTATTTTGGTTTTCCAGTTTATATCCGGAAGATTGAAGTCTCCCATAATGATAACTTCTCCTTTCATTGCCATTTTAGATATTTCTTCAACTAGTAGATCATCTACTTCTTTAACTTGGCCAGGTGGTCTGTATATCACACCTACACGAGTTACTGCATGATTACCAAACTGCAACGTAACCCAAACTGACTCTGTGGTTGCCTCACTAACTTGTATTAGGTTAGATTTTATGCTATCTTTCACATATAGGGCCACTCCTCCTCCTTTCTTGCCTTCTCTGTCTCTTCTGTATAAAGAGTACCCTGGTGTGGATATGTCCCATTTATTCCTTTCATTAAACCATGTCTCAGTAACAGCCACTAAATCTACATTCTCAGATGCCATTATTGACCCAAGTTCATTGATTTTATTACCTAGACTGTGGGCATTTGTAGACAGGACTCTGAGCTTGTCATTTCTTAACCTCTGGGCTACTGACATGTTCTGGCATTGTTTCGGGGACAATTGGCCTTCCTAGTTTAAATACTCCTTAGCAAATTCTTGGAATTGTTCACTGAGTACATTTGTTCCTTTGAGAGAAAGATGCAAACCACCTTTTTGTACAGTTCCTTTCTATTCCAAGTAGAGCTATCATGAGACACAAAGCCAAATCCTTGCTCTTGACACCATTTACTAAGCCATAAGTTGAACTCTTTAATGTCCCTGTGGCTCATGTGCAACTACTCCCCAAAGTATCTTTCTGTCTCTGTATCTCCTCTTTGGTTATCCCCTAGATTGTAGAATCCTTTCCTTACTTTGCTTTGTTCACCATACTCTAAGCAAAAAAAACACTCACATGACTTATGGTACAGACGCTACAACAGTTATAGCATAATATCAAGTAACATAATGGAAATACATGTAAGCTATGCAGAACAAGATTCATTATGCATAAACAACATATTTTATTACAATCAAAATGTAGTAATAAGAAAATAAATGTCCAGCATCCAACATTTCTATCTTCCAAGATCATGCAGTTATATGAGCTCTGACAACCTCTTCTCAGATTGATTTAAATGAAGACGACAGTATTGAAATTTTTAAACATGTTTTTTTTTTTCTTGTACCTAGACAATCATTAAGATCTTCTCGAGAATTACAGAAACAAACATTGGCACGTTGGTCACCAGCATCATTGCTATCGTTGTTCTGGTGCTGATGAAATTTCTGAATGAGAAGCTTGCTTCCAAACTAGTGATTCCAATCCCTATTGAACTGATCATGGTAAATATCAATATTAAAAACATACAAAAATAAATGTTGTTCTTTAAGTATTTTTATATTTTCATTTATATATGATTTTGGAAAAGTTGGGTGACCACTGAAATGACATGTCATTACAGTTCACCCATTGGCTTTCTCAAATTACTGAAGTTCTAATCTAATTAATTATGTGGCAACACAAAGGTGGGCTCCAAAAGTACGAGTGGAACATGGTCATTGGATTGTAGAACTACAAGTACCAGACACAAACAGGGAAGTGGTCATAGAACTTGCAGGCATTGATAAAGCAGAAATTGATTTCCTCCCATTGAATCCTGGCCACATAAGAGTACACGATTTCACACATTCATATATCGTATAGAATTAGCTCCTTCTCTCACAGTTGATACCTCCCAGATAATAGATATTTCACCAGATTTTGATCTCTGCTAGAATGTAAATAAAACCTGTTTCCCTATAATATCATCATTTTCTAAAAATATGTATTTGAGAAAAGTATTTGAGTAAACACAGCTCAGTAATCCTGCAGCCCCTATTACACGGGAGATGTGGGGTCTGCAGTCAATCGTTTTTGATAGGTCAAAATGACCCAATCATAGTTACATAGTTCATAAGGTTGGAAAAAGACCAAAATCCATCAAGTTCAACCTATATCCCATGATAGACTTATCATTCCTGCAATTTATTATTAGTTTCTCATAAATATGATGGCCACCATGCATAGAAGATCAGTGCCCTTGAACACTTGCACTCTATGTATAAACATGTTTTTACAGAAAGACCTGCAATTACCTAGTCAATCTTATCATTTTCAGCTCATTGTCTCCACTGGCATATCATATGGTGTTGGATTAGATGACAAATTTGGGATTGAGAATGTTGGGTACATCCCTGTTGGGTAAGTAATATAGGATAAAAGTATAACCGCTAATCATTAGATATGTGACTACCATGACTGGAAAGGTAATTATGTTATAAAATTAATTGTAGGAAACCCCTTTAATTTCCATGTGTGGCCACTACTTTGTGAAGCTCACTGCACATGGACTGATTTAGCTCATGTTGACCACAATACTACATATGTATTCAGTAATCTCCCAGGCTGCCCCCTTGTGGTAGCTGCGAACACATTCTTTCAATTTATGTCAAAGCAGAGGATTTGGAGTTCTGTAATAAAAAAAAAAACTTCAAATAAAGATTTTGGACTTAATATTGTGAGCTGCTATGGCTCATTGGTCATTGCTTCTACTAAATAGACCTTTATCCTGTTATCTTCTTTAGTTTGAAGGCCCCAATGTTACCTGACTTCAGCCTGTTTACAGATATAATTGGAAACGCCTTTGCCATTGCTGTGGTAGGCTATGCCATAACCATTTCTTTGGGGCAAGTGTTTGCCTCTAAGCATGGTTACAAAGTGGACAGCAACCAGGTGAGATAATATTACCCCTTTTAATGCTTTGTGGAAATCATTTCTTATGAGTCATGGTGGTTAAAGAATTATTGGGGGAAAGGGATACAGCTGAAGGGTATAGAGCAGTCTACATAGGCAGTGCTGAGGTGACAGACATAGATATGAGGGTAATATACAGTCTATATAGGCAGTGCTGAGGTGACAGACATAGATATGAGGGTAATATACAGTCTATATAGGCAGTGCTGAGGTGACAGACATAGATATGAGGGTAGACACAGTTCATAGACAGACAGCGCGGCACTACTATCCCTTCAGGTGCAGAACGATGATGACACGGCAGACCAGGACTATAGTTTGCTGGGGGTGGTGCTCTGACTAGCAATAGTGCATGGAATCGCAACAAAGAAGAAGAGAAAAATAATCTGCAACTCACCGCGGTCAGCTGGCCGCGGTGAGTTGCCGATTATTCTTCTCTTCTTTGTTGCGATAGATATGAGGGTAATATATAGTCTACATAGGCAGTGCTGAGGTGACAGACATAGATATGAGGGTAATATACAGTCTATATAGGCAGTGCTGAGGTGACAGACATAGATATGAGGGTAATATACAGTCTATATAGGTAGTGCTGAGGTGACAGACATAGATATGAGGGTAATATACAGTCTATATAGGCAGTGCTGAGGTGACAGACATAGATATGAGGGTAATATACAGTCTATATAGGCAGTGCTGAGGTGACAGACATATATATGAGGGTAATATACAGTCTATATAGGCAGTGCTGAGGTGACACATAGATATGAGGGTAATATACAGTCTATATAGGCAGTGCTGAGGTGACACATAGATATGAGGGTAATATACAGTCTATATAGGCAGTGCTGAGGCCACAGACATAGATATGAGGGTAATATACAGTCTATATAGGCAGTGCTGAGGTGACAGACATAGATATGAGGGTAATATACAGTCTATATAGGCAGTGCTGAGGTGACAGACATAGATATGAGGGTCATATACAGTCTATATAGGTAGTGCTGAGGTGACAGACATAGATATGAGGGTAATATACAGTCTATATAGGCAGTGCTGAGGTGACACATATATATGAGGGTAATATACAGTCTATATAGGCAGTGCTGAGGTGACACATATATATGAGGGTAATATACAGTCTATATAGGCAGTGCTGAGGTGACACATAGATATGAGGGTAATATACAGTCTATATAGGCAGTGCTGAGGTGACAGACATAGATATGAGGGTAATATACAGTCTATATAGGTAGTGCTGAGGTGACAGACATAGATATGAGGGTAATATACAGTCTATATAGGCAGTGCTGAGGTGACAGACATAGATATGAGGGTAATATACAGTCTATATAGGCAGTGCTGAGGTGACAGACATATATATGAGGGTAATATACAGTCTATATAGGCAGTGCTGAGGTGACACATAGATATGAGGGTAATATACAGTCTATATAGGCAGTGCTGAGGTGACACATAGATATGAGGGTAATATACAGTCTATATAGGCAGTGCTGAGGTGACAGACATAGATATGAGGGTCATATACAGTCTATACAGGTAGTGCTGAGGTGACAGACATAGATATGAGGGTAATATACAGTCTATATAGGCAGTGCTGAGGTGACAGACATATATATGAGGGTAATATACAGTCTATATAGGCAGTGCTGAGGTGACACATATATATGAGGGTAATATACAGTCTATATAGGCAGTGTTGAGGTGACACATAGATATGAGGGTAATATACAGTCTATATAGGCAGTGCTGAGGTGACAGACATAGATATGAGGGTAATATACAGTCTATATAGGTAGTGCTGAGGTGACAGACATAGATATGAGGGTAATATACAGTCTATATAGGCAGTGCTGAGGTGACAGACATAGATATGAGGGTAATATACAGTCTATATAGGCAGTGCTGAGGTGACAGACATATATATGAGGGTAATATACAGTCTATATAGGCAGTGCTGAGGTGACACATAGATATGAGGGTAATATACAGTCTATATAGGCAGTGCTGAGGTGACACATAGATATGAGGGTAATATACAGTCTATATAGGCAGTGCTGAGGTGACACATAGATATGAGGGTAATATACAGTCTATATAGGCAGTGCTGAGGTGACAGACATAGATATGAGGGTCATATACAGTCTATATAGGTAGTGCTGAGGTGACAGACATAGATATGAGGGTAATATACAGTCTATATAGGCAGTGCTGAGGTGACAGACATATATATGAGGGTAATATACAGTCTATATAGGCAGTGCTGAGGTGACACATATATATGAGGGTAATATACAGTCTATATAGGCAGTGCTGAGGTGACAGACATAGATATGAGGGTAATATACAGTCTATATAGGTAGTGCTGAGGTGACAGACATAGATATGAGGGTAATATACAGTCTATATAGGCAGTGCTGAGGTGACAGACATAGATATGAGGGTAATATACAGTCTATATAGGCAGTGCTGAGGTGACACATAGATATGAGGGTAATATACAGTCTATATAGGCAGTGCTGAGGTGACACATAGATATGAGGGTAATATACAGTCTATATAGGCAGTGCTGAGGCCACAGACATAGATATGAGGGTAATATACAGTCTATATAGGCAGTGCTGAGGTGACAGACATAGATATGAGGGTAATATACAGTCTATATAGGCAGTGCTGAGGTGACACATAGATATGAGGGTAATATACAGTCTATATAGACAGTGCTGAGGTGACACATAGATATGAGGGTAATATACAGTCTATATAGGCAGTGCTGAGGTGACAGACATAGATATGAGGGTCATATACAGTCTATATAGGTAGTGCTGAGGTGACAGACATAGATATGAGGGTAATATACAGTCTATATAGGCAGTGCTGAGGTGACACATATATATGAGGGTAATATACAGTCTATATAGGCAGTGCTGAGGTGACAGACATAGATATGAGGGTCATATACAGTCTATATAGGTAGTGCTGAGGTGACAGACATAGATATGAGGGTAATATACAGTCTATATAGGCAGTGCTGAGGTGACAGACATAGATATGAGGGTAATATACAGTCTATATAGGCAGTGCTGAGGTGACAGACATAGATATGAGGGTAATATACAGTCTATATAGGCAGTGCTGAGGTGACAGACATATATATGAGGGTAATATACAGTCTATATAGGCAGTGCTGAGGTGACACATATATATGAGGGTAATATACAGTCTATATAGGCAGTGCTGAGGTGACACATAGATATGAGGGTAATATACAGTCTATATAGGTAGTGCTGAGGTGACAGACGTACCAGTAGATTTGAGGGTAATATACAGTCTATATAGGCAGTGCTGATGTGACACATAGATATGAGGGTAATATACAGTCTATATAGGCAGTGCTGAGGTGACACATAGATATGAGGGTAATATACAGTCTATATAGGTAGTGCTGAGGTGACAGACATAGATATGAGGGTAATATACAGTCTATATAGGCAGTGCTGAGGTGACAGACATAGATATGAGGGTCATATACAGTCTATATAGGCAGTGCTGAGGTGACAGACATATATATGAGGGTAATATACAGTCTATATAGGCAGTGCTGAGGTGACACATATATATGAGGGTAATATACAGTCTATATAGGCAGTGTTGAGGTGACACATAGATATGAGGGTAATATACAGTCTATATAGGCAGTGCTGAGGTGACAGACATAGATATGAGGGTAATATACAGTCTATATAGGCAGTGCTGAGGTGACACATAGATATGAGGGTAATATACAGTCTATATAGACAGTGCTGAGGTGACACATAGATATGAGGGTAATATACAGTCTATATAGGCAGTGCTGAGGTGACAGACATAGATATGAGGGTCATATACAGTCTATATAGGTAGTGCTGAGGTGACAGACATAGATATGAGGGTAATATACAGTCTATATAGGCAGTGCTGAGGTGACAGACATAGATATGAGGGTAATATACAGTCTATATGGGCAGTGCTGAGGTGACAGACATAGATATGAGGGTCATATACAGTCTATATAGGTAGTGCTGAGGTGACAGACATAGATATGAGGGTAATATACAGTCTATATAGGCAGTGCTGAGGTGACAGACATATATATGAGGGTAATATACAGTCTATATAGGCAGTGCTGAGGTGACAGACATAGATATGAGGGTAATATACAGTCTATATAGGCAGTGCTGAGGTGACAGACATAGATATGAGGGTAATATACAGTCTATATAGGCAGTGCTGAGGTGACAGACATATATATGAGGGTAATATACAGTCTATATAGGCAGTGCTGAGGTGACACATATATATGAGGGTAATATACAGTCTATATAGGTAGTGCTGAGGTGACAGACATACCGGTAGATATGAGGGTAATATACAGTCTATATAGGCAGTGCTGAGGTGACACATATATATGAGGGTAATATACAGTCTATATAGGCAGTGCTGAGGTGACACATAGATATGAGGGTAATATACAGTCTATATAGGTAGTGCTGAGGTGACAGACGTACCAGTAGATTTGAGGGTAATATACAGTCTATATAGGCAGTGCTGATGTGACACATAGATATGAGGGTAATATACAGTCTATATAGGCAGTGCTGAGGTGACACATAGATATGAGGGTAATATACAGTCTATATAGGTAGTGCTGAGGTGACAGACATACCGGTAGATATGAGGGTAATATACAGTCTATATAGGCAGTGCTGAGGTGACACATATATATGAGGGTAATATACAGTCTATATAGGCAGTGCTGAGGTGACACATAGATATGAGGGTAATATACAGTCTATATAGGTAGTGCTGAGGTGACAGACGTACCAGTAGATTTGAGGGTAATATACAGTCTATATAGGCAGTGCTGATGTGACACATAGATATGAGGGTAATATACAGTCTATATAGGCAGTGCTGAGGTGACACATAGATATGAGGGTAATATACAGTCTATATAGGTAGTGCTGAGGTGACAGACATAGATATGAGGGTAATATACAGTCTATATAGGCAGTGCTGAGGTGACAGACATAGATATGAGGGTCATATACAGTCTATATAGGTAGTGCTGAGGTGACAGACATAGATATGAGGGTAATATACAGTCTATATAGGCAGTGCTGAGGTGACAGACATAGATATGAGGGTAATATACAGTCTATATAGGCAGTGCTGAGGTGACACATAGATATGAGGGTAATATACAGTCTATATAGACAGTGCTGAGGTGACACATAGATATGAGGGTAATATACAGTCTATATAGGCAGTGCTGAGGTGACAGACATAGATATGAGGGTCATATACAGTCTATATAGGTAGTGCTGAGGTGACAGACATAGATATGAGGGTAATATACAGTCTATATAGGCAGTGCTGAGGTGACAGACATAGATATGAGGGTAATATACAGTCTATATAGGCAGTGCTGAGGTGACAGACATATATATGAGGGTAATATACAGTCTATATAGGCAGTGCTGAGGTGACACATATATATGAGGGTAATATACAGTCTATATAGGTAGTGCTGAGGTGACAGACATACCGGTAGATATGAGGGTAATATACAGTCTATATAGGCAGTGCTGAGGTGACACATATATATGAGGGTAATATACAGTCTATATAGGTAGTGCTGAGGTGACACATAGATATGAGGGTAATATACAGTCTATATAGGTAGTGCTGAGGTGACAGACGTACCAGTAGATTTGAGGGTAATATACAGTCTATATAGGCAGTGCTGAGGTGACAGACATAGATATGAGGGTAATATACAGTCTATATAGGCAGTGCTGAGGTGACACATAGATATGAGGGTAATATACAGTCTATATAGGTAGTGCTGAGGTGACAGACGTACCAGTAGATTTGAGGGTAATATACAGTCTATATAGGCAGTGCTGATGTGACACATAGATATGAGGGTAATATACAGTCTATATAGACAGTGCTGAGGTGACACATAGATATGAGGGTAATATACAGTCTATATAGGCAGTGCTGAGGTGACAGACATATATATGAGGGTAATATACAGTCTATATAGGCAGTGCTGAGGTGACACATATATATGAGGGTAATATACAGTCTATATAGGCAGTGTTGAGGTGACACATAGATATGAGGGTAATATACAGTCTATATAGGCAGTGCTGAGGTGACAGACATAGATATGAGGGTAATATACAGTCTATATAGGTAGTGCTGAGGTGACAGACATAGATATGAGGGTAATATACAGTCTATATAGGCAGTGCTGAGGTGACAGACATAGATATGAGGGTAATATACAGTCTATATAGGCAGTGCTGAGGTGACAGACATATATATGAGGGTAATATACAGTCTATATAGGCAGTGCTGAGGTGACACATAGATATGAGGGTAATATACAGTCTATATAGGCAGTGCTGAGGTGACACATAGATATGAGGGTAATATACAGTCTATATAGGCAGTGCTGAGGCCACAGACATAGATATGAGGGTAATATACAGTCTATATAGGCAGTGCTGAGGTGACAGACATAGATATGAGGGTAATATACAGTCTATATAGGCAGTGCTGAGGTGACACATAGATATGAGGGTAATATACAGTCTATATAGGCAGTGCTGAGGTGACACATAGATATGAGGGTAATATACAGTCTATATAGGCAGTGCTGAGGTGACACATAGATATGAGGGTAATATACAGTCTATATAGGCAGTGCTGAGGTGACACATAGATATGAGGGTAATATACAGTCTATATAGGCAGTGCTGAGGTGACAGACATAGATATGAGGGTCATATACAGTCTATATAGGTAGTGCTGAGGTGACAGACATAGATATGAGGGTAATATACAGTCTATATAGGCAGTGCTGAGGTGACACATAGATATGAGGGTAATATACAGTCTATATAGGTAGTGCTGAGGTGACAGACATATATATGAGGGTAATATACAGTCTATATAGGCAGTGCTGAGGTGACACATATATATGAGGGTAATATACAGTCTATATAGGCAGTGCTGAGGTGACACATAGATATGAGGGTAATATACAGTCTATATAGGCAGTGCTGAGGTGACAGACATAGATATGAGGGTAATATACAGTCTATATAGGTAGTGCTGAGGTGACAGACATAGATATGAGGGTAATATACAGTCTATATAGGCAGTGCTGAGGTGACACATAGATATGAGGGTAATATACAGTCTATATAGGCAGTGCTGAGGTGACAGACATAGATATGAGGGTAATATACAGTCTATATAGGTAGTGCTGAGGTGACAGACATAGATATGAGGGTAATATACAGTCTATATAGGCAGTGCTGAGGTGACAGACATATATATGAGGGTAATATACAGTCTATATAGGCAGTGCTGAGGTGACACATAGATATGAGGGTAATATACAGTCTATATAGGCAGTGCTGAGGTGACACATAGATATGAGTGTAATATACAGTCTATATAGGCAGTGCTGAGGCCACAGACATAGATATGAGGGTAATATACAGTCTATATAGGCAGTGCTGAGGTGACAGACATAGATATGAGGGTAATATACAGTCTATATAGGCAGTGCTGAGGTGACACATAGATATGAGGGTAATATACAGTCTATATGGGCAGTGCTGAGGTGACAGACATAGATATGAGGGTCATATACAGTCTATATAGGTAGTGCTGAGGTGACAGACATAGATATGAGGGTAATATACAGTCTATATAGGCAGTGCTGAGGTGACAGACATATATATGAGGGTAATATACAGTCTATATAGGCAGTGCTGAGGTGACAGACATAGATATGAGGGTAATATACAGTCTATATAGGCAGTGCTGAGGTGACAGACATAGATATGAGGGTAATATACAGTCTATATAGGCAGTGCTGAGGTGACAGACATATATATGAGGGTAATATACAGTCTATATAGGCAGTGCTGAGGTGACACATATATATGAGGGTAATATACAGTCTATATAGGCAGTGCTGAGGTGACACATAGATATGAGGGTAATATACAGTCTATATAGGCAGTGCTGAGGTGACACATAGATATGAGGGTAATATACAGTCTATATAGGTAGTGCTGAGGTGACAGACATACCGGTAGATATAAGGGTAATATACAGTCTATATAGGTAGTGCTGAGGTGACACATAGATATGAGGGTGATATACAGTCTATATAGGTAGTGCTGAGGTGACAGACGTATCAGTAGATTTGAGGGTAATATACAGTCTATATAGGCAGTGCTGATGTGACACATAGATATGAGGGTAATATACAGTCTATATAGGCAGTGCTGAGGTGACAGACGTACCGGTAGATATGAGGGTAATATACAGTCTATATAGGCAGTGCTGAGGTGACACATAGATATGAGGGTAATATACAGTCTATATAGGCAGTGCTGAGGTGACACATAGATATGAGGGTAATATACAGTCTATATAGGCAGTGCTGAGGTGACAGACATAGATATGAGGGTAATATACAGTCTATATAGGCAGTGCTGAGGTGACACATAGATATGAGGGTAATATACAGTCTATATAGGCAGTGCTGAGGTGACACATAGATATGAGGGTAATATACAGTCTATATAGGCAATGCTGAGGTGACAGACATAGATATGAGGGTAATATACAGTCTATATAGGCAGTGCTGAGGTGACAGACATAGATATGAGGGTAATATACAGTCTATATAGGCAGTGCTGAGGTGACAGACATAGATATGAGGGTAATATACAGTCTATATAGGCAGTGCTGAGGTGACACATAGATATGAGGGTAATATACAGTCTATATAGGCAGTGCTGAGGTGACAGACATAGATATGAGGGTAATATACAGTCTATATATGCAGTGCTGAGGTGACACATAGATATGAGGGTAATATACAGTGTATATAGGCAGTGCTGAGGTGGCAGACATAGATATGAGGGTGATATACAGTCTATATAGGCAATGCTGAGGTGACAGACATATATATGAGGGTAATATACAGTCTATATAGGCAGTGCTGAGGTGACACATAGATATGAGGGTAATATACAGTCTATATAGGCAGTGCTGAGGTGACAGACGTACCGGTAGATATGAGGGTAATATACAGTCTATATAGGCAGTGCTGAGGTGACACATAGATATGAGGGTAATATACAGTCTATATATGCAGTGCTGAGGTGACACATAGATATGAGGATAATATACAGTCTATATAGGCAGTGCTGAGGTGACAGACATAGATATGAGGGTAATATACAGTCTATATAGGCAGTGCTGAGGTGACACATAGATATGAGGGTAATATACAGTCTATATAGGCAGTACTGAGGTGACACATAGATATGAGGGTAATATACAGTCTATATAGGCAGTGCTGAGGTGACACATAGATATGAGGGTAATATACAGTCTATATAGGCAGTGCTGAGGTGACAGACATAGATATGAGGGTAATATACAGTCTATATAGGCAGTGCTGAGGTGACAGACATAGATATGAGGGTAATATACAGTCTATATAGGCAGTTCTGAGGTGACAGACATATATATGAGGGTAATATACAGTCTATATAGGCAGTGCTGAGGTGACACATATATATGAGGGTAATATACAGTCTATATAGGCAGTGCTGAGGTGACACATAGATATGAGGGTAATATACAGTCTATATAGGCAATGGTGAGGTGACAGACATATATATGAGGGTAATATACAGTCTATATAGGCAGTGCTGAGGTGACACATAGATATGAGGGTAATATACAGTCTATATAGGCAGTGCTGAGGTGACAGACATACCGGTAGATATGAGGGTAATATACAGTCTATATAGGCAGTGCTGAGGTGACAGACGTACCGGTAGATATGAGGGTAATATACAGTCTATATAGGCAGTGCTGAGGTGACACATAGATATGAGGGTAATATACAGTCTATATAGGCAGTGCTGAGGTGACACATAGATATGAGGGTAATATACAGTCTATATAGGCAGTGCTGAGGTGACACATAGATATGAGGGTAATATACAGTCTATATAGGCAGTGCTGAGGTGACAGACATATATATGAGGGTAATATACAGTCTATATAGGCAGTGCTGAGGTGACAGACATAGATATGAGGGTAATATACAGTCTATATATGCAGTGCTGAGGTGACACACAGATATGAGGGTAATATACAGTGTATATAGGCAGTGCTGAGGTGGCAGACATAGATATGAGGGTGATATACAGTCTATATAGGCAGTGCTGAGGTGACACATAGATATGAGGGTAATATACAGTCTATATAGGCAGTGCTGAGGTGACAGACATAGATATGAGGGTAATATACAGTCTATATAGGCAGTGCTGAGGTGACAGACATAGATATGAGGGTAATATACAGTCTATATAGGCAGTGCTGAGGTGACAGACATAGATATGAGGGTAATATACAGTCTATATAGGCAGTGCTGAGGTGACACATAGATATGAGGGTAATATACAGTCTATATAGGCAGTGCTGAGGTGACAGACATAGATATGAGGGTAATATACAGTCTATATAGGCAGTGCTGAGGTGACAGACATAGATATTGTCACGATGCCGGCTGGCAGGTAGTGGATCCTCTGTGCCGGAGAGGGATTGGCGTGGACCGTGCTAGTGGATCGGTTCTAAGTCACTACTGGTTTTCACCAGAGCCCGCCGCAAAGCGGGATGGTCTTGCTGCGGCGGTAGTGACCAGGTCGTATCCACTAGCAACGGCTCAACATCTCTGGCTGCTGAAGATAGGCGCGGTACAAGGGAGTAGACAGAAGCAAGGTCGGACGTAGCAGAAGGTCGGGGCAGGCAGCAAGGATCGTAGTCAGGGGCAACGGCAGGAGGTCTGGAACACAGGCTAGGAACACACAAGGAAACGCTTTCACTGGCACGATGGCAACAAGATCCGGCAAGGGAGTGCAGGGGAAGTGAGGTGATATAGGGAAGTGCACAGGTGAACACACTAATTGGAATCACTGCGCCAATCAGCGGCGCAGTGGCCCTTTAAATCGCAAAGACCCGGCGCGCGCGCGCCCTAGGGAGCGGGGCCGCGCGCGCCGGGACAGGACCGAGGGAGAGCGAGTCAGGTACGGGAGCCGGGGTGCGCATTGCGAGCGGGCGCTACCCGCATCGCGAATCGCATCCCGGCTGGAAGCTGAATCGCAGCGCCCCGGGTCAGTGGATCTGACCGGAGCGCTGCAGTGAGGAGAGTGTAGCGAGCGCTCCGGGGAGGAGCGGGGACCCGGAGCGCTCGGCGTAACAGTACCCCCCCCCCTTGGGTCTCCCCCTCTTCTTAGAGCCTGAGAACCTGAGGAGCAGACTTTTGTCTAGGATGTTGTCCTCAGGTTCCCAGGATCTCTCTTCTGGACCACAACCCTCCCAATCCACCAAAAAAAAAGTTTTCCCTCTGACCTTTTTGGATGCCAGAATTTCTTTGACGGAGAAGATGTCCGAGGAGCCGGAAACAGGAGTGGGAGGAACAGATTTGGGAGAGAAACGGTTGATGATGAGTGGTTTAAGAAGAGAAACGTGAAAGGCATTAGGAATACGAAGAGAAGGAGGAAGAAGAAGTTTGTAAGAGACAGGATTAATCTGGCACAAAATTTTGAAAGGACCAAGATAGCGTGGTCCCAACTTGTAGCTAGGGACACGGAAGCGGACATATTTAGCGGAGAGCCATACCTTGTCTCCAGGGGAAAAAATGGGAGGAGCTCTTCTTTTCTTATCTGCGAACTTCTTCATGCGTGATGAAGCCTGTAAGAGAGAATTTTGGGTCTCTCTCCATATGATGGAAAGGTCACGAGAAATTTCATCCACAGCGGGCAGACCAGAGGGCAAAGGGGTAGGGAGGGGGGGGAAGAGGGTGACGGCCGTACACCACGAAAAATGGGGATTTGGAGGAAGATTCAGAGACTCTGAAGTTATACGAGAATTCGGCCCATGGAAGGAGATCTGCCCAGTCATCCTGGCGGGAGGAAACAAAATGTCGTAAATAATCACCCAAGACCTGGTTAATTCTTTCTACTTGTCCATTGGATTGAGGATGATATGCAGAAGAAAAATTTAATTTAATCTTGAGTTGTTTACAGAGAGCCCTCCAGAATTTAGACACGAATTGGACGCCTCTATCCGAGACGATCTGCGTAGGCAACCCGTGAAGACGAAAAATGTGTACAAAAAATTGTTTAGCCAACTGAGGCGCTGAAGGAAGACCAGGAAGAGGGATGAAATGTGCCATTTTGGAGAATCGATCAACGACCACCCAAATAACAGTGTTGCCACGGGAAGGGGGTAAATCAGTAATAAAATCCATACCAATCAGAGACCAAGGCTGTTCGGGGACAGGCAGGGGATGAAGAAAACCAGCGGGCTTCTGGCGAGGAGTCTTATCCCGGGCACAGATAGTGCAGGCTCGCACAAAGTCCACAACATCCGTCTCCAGAGTCGGCCACCAATAGAAGCGAGAGATGAGTTGCACAGATTTCTTGATGCCCACATGACCTGCGAGATGGGAGGAGTGCCCCCATTTGAGGATTCCGAGGCGTTGGCGTGGAGAAACAAAGGTCTTTCCTGGAGGAGTTTGCCTGATGGAGGCTGGAGAAGTGGAAATCAGGCAGTCAGGAGGAATGATGTGTTGCGGAGAGAGTTCAACTTCCGAAGCATCCGAGGAACGAGAGAGAGCATCGGCCCTAATGTTCTTATCGGCAGGCCGAAAGTGAATTTCAAAATTAAATCGGGCAAAGAACAGAGACCACCGGGCCTGGCGAGGATTCAGCCGTTGGGCAGACTGGAGGTAGGAGAGGTTCTTGTGATCGGTGTAAATAATAACTGGAAATCTTGATCCCTCCAGCAGATGCCTCCATTCCTCAAGTGCTAATTTGATGGCTAGGAGCTCTCGATCCCCGATGGAGTAGTTCCTCTCCGCCGGAGAGAAGGTCCTAGAAAAAAAACCACAAGTGACAGCATGCCCGGAAGAATTTTTTTGTAGAAGAACAGCTCCAGCTCCCACTGAGGAGGCATCAACCTCCAATAGGAAGGGTTTGGAAGGGTCAGGTCTGGAGAGCACGGGAGCCGAAGAAAAGGCAGACTTGAGCCGTTTAAAGGCGTCTTCCGCTTGAGGAGGCCAAGACTTGGGATCGGCATTTTTTTTGGTTAAAGCCACGATAGGAGCCACAACGGTAGAAAAATGTGGAATAAATTGCCTGTAATAATTGGCGAACCCCAAAAAGCGTTGGATAGCACGGAGTCCGGAGGGGCGTGGCCAATCTAAGACGGCAGAGAGTTTGTCTGGATCCATTTGTAGTCCGTGGCCAGAGACCAAGTATCCTAGGAAAGGAAGAGATTGGCATTCAAACAGACATTTCTCAATTTTGGCATAGAGTTGATTGTCACGAAGTCTCTGAAGAACCATACGGACATGCTGGCGGTGTTCTTCTAGATTGGCAGAAAAAATCAGGATATCGTCCAGATACACAACAACACAAGAGTACAAAAGATCACGAAAAATTTCATTAACAAAGTCTTGGAAGACGGCAGGGGCGTTGCACAGGCCAAAGGGCATGACCAGATACTCAAAGTGTCCATCTCTGGTGTTAAATGCCGTTTTCCATTCATCCCCCTCTCTGATACGGATGAGATTATAAGCACCTCTTAAGTCCAGTTTGGTAAAGATGTGGGCACCTTGGAGGCGATCAAAGAGTTCAGAGATGAGGGGTAGGGGGTAGCGGTTCTTAACCGTGATTTTATTAAGACCGCGGTAGTCAATGCAAGGACGTAGGGAGCCATCTTTTTTGGACACAAAGAAAAATCCGGCTCCGGCAGGAGAGGAGGATTTACGGATAAAGCCCTTTTTTAAATTTTCCTGGACGTATTCAGACATGGCAAGAGTCTCTGGGGCGGACAGAGGATAAATTCTGCCCCGGGGTGGAGTAGTGCCCGGGAGGAGGTCGATAGGACAATCATAAGGCCTGTGAGGAGGTAGAGTCTCAGCTTGTTTTTTGCAAAAAACATCCGCAAAGTCCATGTAGGCCTTAGTGAGACCGGTTACTGGAGGAACCACAGAGTCACGGCAAGGGTTACTGGGAACCGGTTTTAGACAGTCCTTGGAACAAGAGGGCCCCCAACTCTTGATCTCCCCAGTGGACCAATCCAGGGTTGGGGAATGAAGTTGAAGCCAGGGAAGTCCAAGGAGAATTTCAGAAGTGCAATTGGGGAGGACCAAAAGTTCAATCCTCTCGTGATGAGATCCGATGCACATTAGAAGGGGCTCCGTGCGGAAACGTATGGTACAGTCCAATCTTTCATTGTTTACACAATTGATGTAGAGGGGTCTGGCGAGACTGGTCACTGGGATGTTGAACCTGTTGACGAGAGAGGCCAAAATAAAATTTCCTGCAGATCCAGAGTCCAAGAAGGCCATAGTAGAGAAGGAGAAGGCTGAGGCAGACATCCGCACAGGCACAGTAAGACGTGGAGAAGCAGAGTAGACATCAAGGACTGTCTCACCTTTGTGCGGAGTCAGCGTACGTCTTTCCAGGCGGGGAGGACGGATAGGACAATCCCTCAGGAAGTGTTCGGTACTAGCACAGTACAGGCAGAGATTCTCCATGCGGCGTCGTGTCCTCTCTTGAGGTGTCAGGCGAGACCGGTCGACCTGCATAGCCTCCACGGCGGGAGGCACAGGAACGGATTGCAGGGGACCAGAGGAGAGAGGAGCCGAGGAGAAGAAACGCCTCGTGCGAACAGAGTCCATATCCTGGCGGAGCTCCTGACGCCTTTCGGAAAAACGCATGTCAATGCGAGTGGCTAGGTGAATGAGTTCATGTAGATTAGCAGGGATTTCTCGTGCGGCCAGAACATCTTTAATGTTGCTGGATAGGCCTTTTTTAAAGGTCGCGCAGAGGGCCTCATTATTCCAGGATAATTCTGAAGCAAGAGTACGGAATTGTACGGCATACTCGCCAACGGAAGAATTACCCTGGACCAGGTTCAACAGGGCAGTCTCAGCAGAAGAGGCTCGGGCAGGTTCCTCAAAGACACTTCGGATTTCCGAGAAGAAGGAGTGTACAGAGGCAGTGACGGGGTCATTGCGGTCCCAGAGCGGTGTGGCCCAAGACAGGGCTTTTCCAGACAGAAGGCTGACTACGAAAGCCACCTTAGACCTTTCAGTGGGAAACTGGTCCGACATCATCTCCAAGTGCAGGGAACATTGGGAAAGAAAGCCACGGCAAAACTTAGAGTCCCCATCAAATTTATCCGGCAAGGATAGGCGTAGACCAGAAGCGGCCACTCGCTGCGGAGGAGGTGCAGGAGCTGGCGGAGGAGATGATTGCTGAAGCTGTGGTAGTAACTGCTGTAGCATAACGGTCAGTTGAGACAGCTGTTGGACTTGTTGCGCTATCTGTTGTGACTGCTGGGCGACCACCGTGGTGAGGTCAGCGACAACTGGCAGAGGAACTTCAGCGGGATCCATGGCCGGATCTACTGTCACGATGCCGGCTGGCAGGTAGTGGATCCTCTGTGCCGGAGAGGGATTGGCGTGGACCGTGCTAGTGGATCGGTTCTAAGTCACTACTGGTTTTCACCAGAGCCCGCCGCAAAGCGGGATGGTCTTGCTGCGGCGGTAGTGACCAGGTCGTATCCACTAGCAACGGCTCAACCTCTCTGGCTGCTGAAGATAGGCGCGGTACAAGGGAGTAGACAGAAGCAAGGTCGGACGTAGCAGAAGGTCGGGGCAGGCAGCAAGGATCGTAGTCAGGGGCAACGGCAGGAGGTCTGGAACACAGGCTAGGAACACACAAGGAAACGCTTTCACTGGCACGATGGCAACAAGATCCGGCAAGGGAGTGCAGGGGAAGTGAGGTGATATAGGGAAGTGCACAGGTGAACACACTAATTGGAATCACTGCGCCAATCAGCGGCGCAGTGGCCCTTTAAATCGCAAAGACCCGGCGCGCGCGCGCCCTAGGGAGCGGGGCCGCGCGCGCCGGGACAGGACCGAGGGAGAGCGAGTCAGGTACGGGAGCCGGGGTGCGCATTGCGAGCGGGCGCTACCCGCATCGCGAATCGCATCCCGGCTGGAAGCTGAATCGCAGCGCCCCGGGTCAGTGGATCTGACCGGAGCGCTGCAGTGAGGAGAGTGTAGCGAGCGCTCCGGGGAGGAGCGGGGACCCGGAGCGCTCGGCGTAACAGATATGAGGGTAATATACAGTCTATATAGGCA
The DNA here is from genome assembly GCF_029499605.1 of Hyla sarda. NCBI lineage: Eukaryota > Metazoa > Chordata > Amphibia > Anura > Hylidae > Hyla > Hyla sarda. The sequence continues at coordinate 116,473,125 of NC_079194.1, read as the reverse complement.
GTGCTGAGGTGACAGACATATATATGAGGGTAATATACAGTCTATATAGGCAGTGCTGAGGTGACACATATATATGAGGGTAATATACAGTCTATATAGGCAGTGCTGAGGTGACACATAGATATGAGGGTAATATACAGTCTATATAGGCAGTGCTGAGGTGACAGACATAGATATGAGGGTAATATACAGTCTATATAGGCAGTGCTGAGGCCACAGACATAGATTTGCGGGCAAGGCCCTCTCCCCCTCTGTGTCAGTCAGCAGGTTACTCTGTAATGCTTAACAGTAACCTTTATCATATGTAAAGTGCCCTGGAACCAAGGCACACTATATAAAGAAATAAATAATAATAATAATAAATCTGTCTGTGACCTTAGTATTGCCTATATATACTGTATATAACCCCTAAATCTATGTCTGTGGCCTCAGCATTCTCTATATAGACTGTATATAACCCCTAAATCTATGTCTGTGGCCTCAGCATTCTCTACATAAACTGTATATAACCCCTAAATCTATGTCTGTGGCCTCAGCATTCTCTATATAGCCTGTATATAACCCCTAAATCTGTCTGTGGCCTCAGCATTCTCTATATAGACTGTACATAACCCATAAATCTATGTTTATAACCCCCAAATGTATGTAAATTTTAGTCCCTGCCCCCTTCTCAGATTGACCCTTTTATATAAATTATTGCAAACTCTGCCCCTATTTGTTATCCAATTTATAGGTCAATTCCACTTAATTCATGACTGTTGGCTTTACAGGTAACAGAATGACGCGTTTCGACTGATGGATCAGTCTTCGTCATGAGTATGCATATGACTAAGACTGATCCATCAGTCGAAATGTGTCATTCTGTTACCTGTGCCCTTTTGAATTTGTGTCTACCTTTGAATAAAGCAAAACATCGGACTGAGAGCTGCTGTGCTGGACATTTTGTTTGGGTATTGTTATATATTCCATGTGTGGTCCTTAAGGGTCCGAGACATAGCACAAGGAGGGGTGAGCTGGATGCTACAGTTTTATTCGCACTGATAAATAATGTTACGTGTTTTGGGCTTGAGCTGTCCTCATGGTAACTATGATCTCTTCCAGGAGCTTATTGCTATTGGTTTCAGTAACTTCGTTGGCAGCTTTTTCCAGTGTTTTGCCATTAGCGCCTCTGTGTCCAGGTCTCTGGTTCAAGAAAGTACTGGAGGAAACACCCAGGTGTGTGATCTAGCTATATCTGTTTCTGGGAAAGCTGGGTGACAATCAATATGGCTGCAATTACAGATTACCAACTTATGGATCTCAATTGCAGCTCCCAGCCTAAAGGCATCTAGGATTGCACCAGCTGGAGAACCACAGGTTCAAAATAATACAAAATCTTTTACTAGGTACTAATTCTTTTATTTATCCTTCCTTAATATTTCTAGGTGGCCAGTGCAACAGCATCTTTTGTCATCTTCATCATTATACTGAAAGCTGGGGAGCTTTTCCAAGACTTACCAAAGGTAAATACAGCATCACCTTACATTGGTCTCCAAGAAGCGTTAAATGGTTGTGTATAGTGAATCAACAATGTAAAACTTCGGAGACCCTTCGGGGCTATGACGTCACGAGCTCCTGGCGCCGGCTCTAGCGTTTGGAACAGTTTGTTCCAAACACTGAACAGCGGAGTACCCCTCTAACTTGTCCCTAAAACAAAAAGAGGCAGCGTCGCTTAATTGTTAAATACATTTGTTTCTTTACTGCAGAAATGAATACACTTTAAGGGAGATATTACAGGGTCCCTATAACCCTATCTAAAGATAGACACCCTTGGTGTTAAATTTAGCAAAACCACATAAGAAATACACCAATAAGGTAAATAAAACTTAACCTTTACTTAGAAATAATAATAAAATACAATAATACAATTCATGGTTACTGTGATGAAGCCACCATTGTGGGGGGATGGGGAAAGGGGTACAGGTGAAAACCTAAACTACCTATGATGGGCCCTTCTTATTAATGTGTGGATAGGGAGAGGGAAATCAAATAAAAACAGATACTGGCGAAACTCCAACGCGTTTCGTCCTGCGATGTCCAGGACTCATCAGGGAGTATTTGTATTAGATAGTATAGATGCTCAAATTCAAAACAATATTACACACAGTAACACATGCTCAGATCGATAGATAGAACAAGACATGGTAGAGTAATATGGTCTGTCAGGCACTGTCCTTAAGCAGTCAATGATAAGAGAAGTCAATAGACAACAAATAGAAAGTGATATATTACATAGAATAAGCAGACATTTGGTAACACCTTAATAGTCAGTACTGCAAATAATAAGTGGAAAAAATCCACCTCATTAATAAGTACGGATAAAACTCTCAGTCCACAAAAGTATCCCAGACAATATGGGTTCCTATCAAATCGTACATAATGCTTGTATGTTCCAAGTACCGCTATCAGGAATAATATTTGTTGTCAGATAAAGTGATACTATAGATATGGAGATGAGCCCATAACATATTGGAAATCCAAATGAACTTGGACTGCTAGTCAAGTGATGAATCAATAGCAGGGCCCCATCAGAGCAGGCAGATACAATAGCCTGAACTTTAAAAAATATAGGGTTAAGATGTTTCAAGAGGTCAATGAATAGATGGTGCCTGTGTCCCGTCCTGGATGGAATGGAGGACGCCAGACAGAGCATATTACTCTACCATCTCTTGTTCTATCTATCGATCTGAGCATGTGTTACTGTGTGTAATATTGTTTTGAATTTGAGCATCTATACTATCTAATACAAATACTCCCTGATGAGTCCTGGACATCGCGTTGGAGTTTCGCCAATATCTGTTTTTATTTGATTTCCCTCTCCCTATCCACACATTAATAAGAAGGGCCCATCATAGGTAGTTTAGGTTTTCACCTGTACCCCTTTCCCCATCCCCCACAATGGTGGCTTCATCACAGTAACCATGAATTGTATTATTGTATTTTATTATTATTTCTAAGTAAAGGTTAAGTTTTATTTACCTTATTGGTGTATTTCTTATGTGGTTTTACTGCAGAAATACTGCATATTTTCTGCAACTGATCTGCAGCAGATCTTTAGTGTGTAAACATACCCTTAGGGTATGTTCACACTTGCTGTATAAATCTGCAGCGCATGTAGTACGTGTGAACATACCCTACAGTCAGTCAACCAGCACTTGATTTACTCATTCCCTGTCTGCTCCTCTGCCTGTGGCATTGTTCACCACAAGTTAGCATTCTGTAAATACACCTCATTCTTCCCTAAATGTCACAGTAAATTTTAATCCCCCCCTCCCACACACACACACACACAAAGTATATGGCAGGGCTGTGTGGGCTGATAAGAGGTGTTGATGTAAGCCTTAAGGGCTGGTCAGAGGTGATAGCACTCCAGGGGCAGGGCCTGAGCTCCCAGACAAGATCCAGCCAAGCCTCCTGAGACAGCAGATGATGATGCTTCATCTGGGAGGGAGGAGACAATACCACATTGAAAATGAACAAATGACACCTTCCTGTCAGGGTAATTCAAAAGATACTGAAGCCAGTACAATTGTGACAACACTATATTAGTAAGTTATGTATACTGTATATTGGGGTGTTATTTATTTAGATATAATATTCCGACACTGGAATACCCCTGTAAGGGGTTAAATTACTCCTGGAATTGTCTTCACAGATATGTTAAAGAAAAATGTACACTGTGTTTGTGCCTTTATTTTAGTCCATTCTGGCTTCAATCATTATAGTCAATTTGAAGGGGATGTTTAAACAGTTCTCAGAAGTTAAAGTCTTATGGAAAAACAACAGAATTGATATGGTAAGTACTGACTATACAAACTTTGTCATTACCCAGCAAACCCTATCAGTCCTCTCCCCACATGTGCACCATGGAAGTTCCTACATACTGTAGTATTACCACAAACAATAATTGGTAGCAAAACAGTTGTCTAGGATAAGAAAAATATCAATGCTTTATTTCTAAAACAGCTCCACACCCATCCACAGGTTATGGGTGGTATTGCATTTTATGTTATTCCCTATTCACTTCCACAGGTCTGATGTACCAGACACAATCCTTGGTCAGATGTGGCACTATTCAACTAGTAAGCAGCTGCTGCATAATTACAACTCCCAGCATGCCCTGCCAGCCAAAGTGGTAGTTTTCCAGCAGCCAGAGAAGTGCAACTTTGTAACATAGTTCCCGTTCATTTTCAAAAATTATTTAGATCTTTGTTAGCTGTTAACATATGGAAACAATGGTTGAAAACTCATATGAACTGAGGGTTTTGTCACAATTGTATCCAGTCTAGACAATCCACTAAGAGATAAACTGGACTCATGGATGATGAATTTTACTTGTACCTATACATTGTTATATGTTTATTTTCTTACTGATTTCTTTTTTGCTGTTGTTGTTGTAGCTTACATGGTTGGTGACATTTGTTGCCACAATTCTGTTTAATATGGACATTGGCCTGGCCGTCGCTGTCGCATTTTCATTGCTGACCATTATTTTCAGGACACAGTTGTGAGTATTCTATGATAGGATATAACAGCATACACATAGTAGGGATAGCAACTACTATTGTGCTTGTAGTGACAAGAGGCCTGGCGCTAGGGGTGGGTGAAATAATAAGGTGGACACTAACCCTAATAAAGGCGTAGTACCTTTCATAAAGTTTTTAGTAGAGACCATTATTTTTTGCTTACTTATAGGTTTTGCTATATGGTTCGACTATTAATCTGGGATCAAATGTTTATTTCTGTTTCAGATCCAATTACTCCATCCTAGGTCAAGTATATGAAACAAGTATTTATAGAGACGTGTCAAGGTGTCATCAGGTAACAGCCACTTGGATAATATCCTACAACTGTTGCAAAGCACCAGAAAGTAGAATAGCATGCAGATCTTAAAGTGGTACTCCGGTGAAAACCTTTTTTCTTTTAAATCAACTGGTGGCAGAAAGTTAAACATATTTGTAAATTACTTCTATTAAAAAATCTTAATCCTTCCAGTACTTATTAGCTGCTGAATGCTACAGAGGAAATTCCTTTCTTTTTGGAACACTGATGACATCACGAGCACAGTGCTCTCTGCTGACATCTCTGTCCATTTTAGCAACCGTGCATAGCAGATGTATGCTAAAGTCAGCATGGTGACTCAGTGGTTAGCACTGCTGCCTTGCAGTGCTTGGGGACTTGGGTTCAAATCCCACTAAGGACAACAATAAATAAAGACTTATTATTATAATAACGTCAGCAGAGAGAACTGTGCTCGTGATGTCATCAGAGAGCATTCCAAAAAGAAAAGAATTTCCTCTGTAGTATTCAGCAGCTAATAAGTACAGGAAGGATTAAGATTTTTTAATAGAAGTAATTTACAAATATGTTTAACTTTCTGCCACCAGTTGATTTAAAAGAAAAAAGGTTTTCACCGGAGTACCCCTTTAAAATCATGTCATTTTTATTTTACGTAAATACCAGAGCGGTTTCTTAACACATGAACATTCAAAGCATGTGAATTTTGTGTGTATCATGACAATATGTAAGCGCCTGACTTCATAGTTGGACATTTTGCAGTCCTTTATTACCTTTATAATTCCTTTCACATATGCTTGGTTGTATTCTGTTCCTCACTTGAAATCAGTGCTGTACAAAGGCACGAACGACATATTGTTGTTGTTCTTGTTATTTACTCTTGTATAAACTATACCTATCAAAAAAAAAAAAGAAACAGCTTAAACATTTTTGGCACCTGCCTTGGGCATTCATGTTTATAACACACAAAAAAGGTTAACAGATCAGTCAACAGCGGCTGCTGACAGTTTTCATGCAGCAAAGGTAAGTACAGTGGTCCCTCAACATACGATGGTAATCCATTCCAAACGGACCATCGTTTGTTGAAACCATGACATGTTGAGGGATCCGTGCAATGTAAAGTATAGAACAGTGGTCTACAACCTGCGGACCTCCAGATGTGGCAAAACTACAACACCCAGCATGCCCGGACAGCCACTGTTAGAGGAAGTTGTACTCACCTGTCCCCCCCGCTCCGGACCGTCACCGCTCATCACCGCTGCCTGGGATGTCGCCGTCCATCGCTGACGCCGCGTCCCCGAGGTGTCCCCGACGCTCCGGCAAGGCCTCTGCTTCCACGGCATCCGCTCTCCATCGCCGCCATCACGTCGCTACGCACGCCGCTCCTATTGGATGACAGGACGGCATGCGCAGCGACGTGATGACGTTGATGGAGAGCGCCGACAATGCAGAGGATCCCGAAGAGGACGCGCCGGAGCCCCGAGGACAGGTAAGTGATCATCAGCACAGGGCACGGGGCACCGTAAACAGCCGTTTATGCGATGGTCCCGACATACAAAAGCATCGTATGTTGATGCTGCCTTCAACATGTGATGGTCTCTGAGAGGCCATCGCATGTTGAAATTATCGTATGTCGGGGCCATCGTAGGTCGGCGGGGTCACTGTAGATTATAGTCAGTGTTAAACAGAGGTGGATATCCATTTAATATTCATTTCATAGATTTCATGCAAGCTTCTGTAAACTTCTATAATAATTTATACTATTATGTTTCATGTTTCAGGCTAAAGAGATACCAAGGATAAAAATCTTCCACTCTACCTCTACAGTCTATTATGCTAATGCAAATCAATATCTAGAGACCCTCTACCAGAAGGTAAAAGTAAAGAGCAATCTAAAGGAGATTTTCCCGTTTTGTCTCTATAGCGCCCATCAATTGTATAATGTAAACTTCTGCAACTTTGTAATACAAATTAGGGGAGATAATGAAAAACTGACTTGTTATTAGACAGTGTAAACTTAGACTAGACAGTCTAAGAATGTGCCAGATGTGTAGCAGTGATTAATGCATCTTTAGACCGTGTAGTCTAACTTTGACCTAGAGCTGGGCGGTATGACCAAAAATGTGCATCACGGTATTTTTGTAAGTTATGGCAGTTCCACGGTATTTAACAGTATTTTCCACCCCTCCAATCATGTGACCCATGGGCGCTGCTTCTCTAAAACCAACCAAACCCCCCCCCCCTCCCCCCCGGCCGGCTCCTTATATGACAGTGCGCTCAGCCTATCACCGACCGAGGTGGGTCATCGCTGCGGCCGGTGATAGGCTGACGGCTCTGTGACGTTACCATCACCAGCGTGAGGCCATTACCGGAGCGATGACGGGGGAACATAGAATGGTGAGTTAAAGTTTGTTTATTTTTGCAGCCCGAGCACAAGGACTATGTAGTACAGTACAGATTTCCAGCGCCGGCGGCCCGCAACTCACAAGAGGACGAGGTGACATATGATTAGTTCCCTGATGTGGGGGACAGCGCAGCGCTGGGCTGATAAACCATGGGGGAAGAGAAGCAGAACAACTCCCGCGGGTCACATACGATTGGTTCCCCGATGTGGGGACAGCACGCTGCGGTTGATAATCAAGTCATTTGAGGGGGGGGAGGGGCCCAACCGGTATTGCGGTATGGGAAAAATTAATATTGTGAGGGAAAAAAAATTGGTATTTGGTATGAACCGCAATACTGCCCAGCACTACTTTGAACTACCTATTAATCGTCTGGTTTCATGCCAAAAATGTGCACCAAAATGTGATACAGTTTTGGCACATTTAAGTCATACCCTCTTTTCAGAGAAGCCACACCCACTTTTTAGTAAGCCAAGTGTGGTTCAATCGCAAAAAAACATATTGAAAATGCGGTGCTAATCATGTAAGCCAGTTGTACCAGTTAGTGTTTTAAATCCACCCTATTGTCAAGATCTGTTTACTGCCAGTAAGTGGAAACGTTGGGGTAGATTTATTGTTGCAAATACTCCATAATTCTGGTGTCATTTGTGTCAAAAAATGGCTAACATGCTCCACATTTTTTCCTTGCCTTATAAGAGGTATGGCTTACTGAGAAAAGGGCATGGTCTACACATGCGCCAGATTTATCAAACATGCTAAGCTACTGTGATATTGTTACGCCGAGTGCTCCGGGTCCCCGCTCCTCCCCGGAGCGCTCACAGCGTTCTCTTATTCACAGCGCCCCGGTCAGACCTGCCGACCGGGTGCGCTGCGATAATGTTCCCAGCCGGGATGCGATTCGCGATGCGGGACGCGCCCCCTCGCGATGCGCATCCCGATTCCCTTACCAGACCCGTTCCCCGTCTGTGCTGTCCCGACGCACGCGGCCCGCTCCTTAGGGCGCGCGCGCGCCGGGTCTTTGCGATTTAAAGGGCCGGTGTGCCACTGATTGGCGCATCAGGTTTTAATCAGTACCTTCACCTGTGCACTTCCCTACTTATACCTCACTTCCCCTGCACTCCCTCGCCGGATCTTGTTGCCATTGTGCCAGTGAAAGCGTTTCCTTGTGTGTTCCTAGCCTGTGTTCCAGACCTCCTGCCGTTGCCCCTGACTACGATCCTTGCTGCCTGCCCTGACCTTCTGCTACGTCCGACCTTGCTCTTGTCTACTCCCTTGTACCGCGCTTATCTCAGCAGTCAGAGAGGTTGAGCCGTTGCCGGTGGATACGACCTGGTTGCTACCGCCGCTGCAAGACCATCCCGCTTTGCGGCGGGCTTTGGTGAATACCAGTAGCAACTTAGAACCGGTCCACCGACACGGTCCACGCCAATCCCTCTCTGGCACAGAGGATCCACCTCCAGCCAGCCGAATCGTGACAGATATACCTGGTGCATTTAAAAAATGTCGACTAGAAAATTTTGGGCAGATTTCATTTCAGTGTCGTTCAATCTTATGGTACAATCCAATTCCGCTACAAAAGTTCCACTACTCTGCCATGGAAATTCAGCAGTGCTCAGTGCGGAAATTCTGTGTTTTTATTGGAAATTACCTCTATTTTCTGATGCAGTTTTCAAGTTCAGCTTGTACAGAAAAGTGTTACTGTACCACTATGCTTTCCCTGTACAAGCCGTGCAGCCACAAAACCACTGTAAAACAACTTGGGGCACAAAACACAATAGGTCTGGGCAGTCTGACGTGCTTTGTCATGGACAACATCTGGGCTAATGTATATTTAGAAGTGCTGGTTTACTGTAAAAGCTGTAAACTGTACCAGAACCACAAAAGCCAAAAAATGTACAGTATATAAAGTAGTTGAGAAATAGGCAGGGATAAATGTGCTTCTAGAAAGTAACACGGCTGGAGGTATCTGTCCTATTACAGTGCGGGGTAGATGTGGAGAAGCTGATTGAGAAGAAGAGGAAAGCCATTAAGAAAAAACAGAAAAAGGAGCTTAAAGCAATGAAAAAAGCGATGAAAGAGAATGAGGCCGACAACCAGGTGAGGGTGTGACAACTACGCGGCAGATTCATTTAAACTGTATGACAGTATAAATTCTTTTGTTGCCCATATCAACCAGTGTTCAGATTTATTTTAACAGAAAAGCTTTATAAATATAATCTGAGCTCTGATCGCAACGGCCTGGACCGCGCAAATCTTCTGCAATCTTTACAAGAGGATTTCTGAAGTTCCTGTGTAAATGAAGTGGCGCTCAAATATGTGCACTGCTGCTCCATTCATTGTCTATGGAACTGCCAAAGACAGACAAGTGCTGTACTCAACTATTTTCAACGCTCATATAGACAATAAATAGAGCGGCAGTGCTTATATTCGACTGCCACTTCATTTACAAAGGAGTCATGTTCTTAAAATCGAGGAGGGGGAGATCCTGCGATCATACCCTTATCCGGAGATGAGTTAATGGTGGATCTTTTTTAAAAATATTTTCCCTCCCTGGAATATACCTTTAATATTTTAAATGCATTAAATCAATGAAAAAGAAATGGCAGCAACAGAGCATAAAGAGATAAGATTCTAAACAATGCCAATGATGCAATGCAAGTCTCCAGCATTGTGAATGATATCGGATAATACATTACAGCCAAAATGTTGTTAGAGTACATTGTCTTCTAGTCCTAACAGTCATTGTGTAGTAAGGGTGTTGGAATGGCAGATGTTATGAACCCTTAGGGCAAATGGTATTAACCCTTTGTGTTCGTGACTCCAGGGCGTGGTTTACCTAATTCACCACCTGAGGTATAGCCGATAATTCCTGGGCCAGACGCAGGCAAATAATCACTCTGATGCAAGGTTACGGAACAACGGCTTTTACTGAGGCAGACAAGGTGTTAAAGTCTTTACAGCTTAGCTCAGTTTTGGGGAGATGCAGGGTGAACTTCAGGAAGCTTATCGGCTTGCTGGGACTTATGGTTGCTATTGAGTTGACTGATGCAGCCATGCTTATTAACAGACTTGACTTTGACTGACTTTGCTTGGACTTGACTTGACTAGAATTCCCGCTGGTGTGGGTCCTACCTTGCAGGTCTGACTTTCACTACAGGTGCATGGGTTAAGTAGAAGCCTGCTGGCTGGATTAGGCCTCAGGCCTCCTTCTGGATCACACAGACTGCTCAGGTTCTCACTCAAGCTGTACTTCAGCTACGACTGCAAGAGGCAAGGAGCTCAAGAGAAAGAGCTGAACCCTGACCTCATTATATAAGGGGACAGTTTTGAGAGATCCCATTGGTCACCAACAAGCCACCTGTTCACCTTGCATTCCTCCCCTTGACAACAAAGGTCCTTAGTAACAGAGATTTAAAGGCACAATAACATATTAATACAGTATGCAACATTACATTAACCCATACATTACTGGACATAATTGAGAGAGTACTGAGGAGTGTGGGGCCAGGGGACATGGTCTGAGTTCGCCTGATAGGACTGACAGGGGTACAGGATGGCACATTCTGTACTGAGTCACCACAATTGCTCAATGGTAAAGTTGCGTGATTGTTGAATGTCAACTGTGTAACACAAAGTCACACAAATTGTCTTCTCCTACTGTTAACCCCTTCTGTCTTTATTCTTGTAGATCACAGGACATGACAATATCGCCTTTGACCGCCTTGAACTTGGAAAACTTGAATATGAGATAGAAGAGGTAAAATCTGAGGCCCAGTCACCAGCTTTCCCTTCAGTGTATTATGTGCTGTAGGCTAAGCAAAAAGGCAGTTTATGAAGGTATTATACTAAAGCAGTGGTCTCCACCCTGAGGCTGACACTGGCATATACTAACAGCTGCATGCTGGGAGTTGTACTTTTACAACAGTATATTCTAATGCATAGTTTACAATCTCAAGAACACCTTTATACACATGATTTTTTTTTTCTAATACCCTGACAGCACAAGGAGGAGAATATGACAGAGGGGTCCCTCACTGTTGTACCAGGCAATGCTGTAAATGAAGAGAGTGGTGGAAGGAACACACTGCAGTCACTGGGGCTGGAGAAACCAAATTTCCATTCCTTAATATTGGATTTTTCTTCAATGAATTTTGTAGATACAGTGTGTGTCAAAGCTTTAAGGAAAGTAAGTGTGTTGAATATTAATAGATTTATTTTAAAAAATGCTTAAAAAGGCTTTTTTGGGGCAGTGGCTTCTGAGGTGGTGTTTTTTCCTACCTCAAGAGAACCAAGAACATAGACCTAACAATGTTGGATGTCACCTCATTTTTATAAATATTTATAGGATCCAGGAGGGCCTAAATAATACATGATAAAGATAAAAATGACAATTATATTCAAACAGTCCAGAATGACAGAGAAATAAAAAATGCAGGGGTGCTCTCTTGTGTAGTATTTTGAGCGGTGGACTACTCAATATTTTTATTTGCCACAATGGAACAACGAGTTTCGGACCCTTTTTATTTTTCTACTACAGTCTAAAATAAGAATAAGATCTGACAACCTTGTTCACAGACTAGAATCAGGGTAGAACATGACAATCCGATTCAAAAACATGAATCAGCATAATACCTGACAACTTTATTAACACAATTCATAATAAAGAAAAAAACAGACAACTACTGCATATTCACTCTGTCCAAAATGTTAAAAAGGAGTTGAAAACCATATTCACATACTCCAGAATCCTAATAAGACTCAAAAACATCATTCACACAGTCTAGGAACAAGATAGGAACTAACAACCTTATTTACACAGTCATGGTACAGAGACACAAAAATCTAGTCTTCACTAGTTTGAGAGAACAATAATAAATATTTGTTGTTTTTTGGAAAGTAAGAACCGAACCTGAACGTCTTTAAAGAGTGCCTCTCATGATCTTGTTAAATTTTATAATCCTCTCAGTTCACTGCCCCCATCATAATAAACCACCTCCTGCTTTTATTTTTAGTATTTTTTTAGTTCTCTACCTGTATTTTCTGCTCAGTCACAGACTGGGAAGGGGTGTACCCCAGCAGGCGTAACATCATCTGAAGCAAAATAGGGGAGGACTTTCCTTCCTCATTCTGCTACACACAGCCCAAAGCAGTTCAGTGTGAGATGAGCTACGACTGGATAAGGCTGCACACCCCCCCCCCCCCCCCCCCCTCAGCACTCCAGACTGCATTTCCTGATTTTGGACTTCTGCCAGGCCAGCAGGAGTCCAAAGTCTGTGCAAGACATAGGGGGGAAATGAGCTCTGGACAAGTAGGGAGACACCAAGTGGAAGCTTTTTTAAACACAAATAAAACAGAAAACTTCATTTTTTTTTAAAAACAAAGTACATAACAAAGATTTTCTATTTACCATAAGGAGTGCAATAACAAAAATTAGTTTTAATAAGAGTGCCCATTTATGTATTCATAAAAATCCTTCTTTCTTTTCCCCTAGATCTTCAAGAATTTTGCTGAAATTGAGGTGGATGTCTACCTGGCTGGTTGCAATGGTAACATGTTAGGGGAATAAATATAATTTAAATGTCACTTTACAAATCTGGTCACATGATAAGCGCATTATGGGGTAATAAGTGGAGTGATTATCCTGCCTTGTTATGCAGCAATATGGCATGCGGTGACATATCACTGCATAAGCATAACTGTCCATATAAGTCATTCAGGGGACTGGGAAAGCTGCAATAAAATCCTTGTTGGTTTCTATATCTAAGTACAATGCTTTATGTTTATTCAGCAACAGTAATGACAGGACTGGAGGTTGGGAACTTGTTTAATGAAAATATCACCAAGTCTCAGGTTTTTCCATCCATCCATGATGCTATTACCTATCTGACCATGGACCATGAGCAGATCTCCATTCATGAAGCCAATGTAAGTTAACCAATGAGGAGGGATGATTTTCTGTATATGGAACATGAAAGCAGAGTCCTAAATGAGTCCTAAATGGCCACCATTAATTTATAAGGATTTTTATATGGGTTTTGAAGTGTGCCTCTGATAAACTGAAACAGCTATAAGTAGACATTCTATTCAGGTGAGAATGTCCCAGGTTCCTGACTGGCATATCTGCTTATAGCTGTATTACTTAATGCACAGAGACACTTCACAACTCAAACAATAGTACCTGCATTGGTGCCGGGGCTAGTAATGATGGCCAACTGGCTGTGTTCTTGCATTACTAAGCAGATATGCCATTGAGGGGCCTGGAAAAAGAGTGTGACAGTCAGACCCGGCTATAAGCAGATATGCATACTGGGAGTTGTAGTTTTGCAACAGCTGGAGGCACCCTGGTTGGGTAACACTGGCATAGGTGCTGTACACACAAAACAGGAGGGGAATTTAAAACAATATAATTGGAAAAATTGCTTAATTGTTCATATTAGATGCATTGGTTAGAAAACTTAGCCTGGTTGGACAAAACAGAGTACTTTCACCTACATATGGTCTTTAACTGTTGTAAAGGCTTTTAAATAGTCATTTAAATAGTCGTCTGTTTTACAGGGAGCTCCGGATACAAGGTTATAATCCATACAACTAGTTAATGAAGCAACCAACAACTGGAAGTCTTCTGCAACATCTATGACCTGTGTTTCGCACTGTTCCTATACTTTTGATAATATTGGTGCATTAATACAGGTGAAACTCGAAAAATATGAATATCGTTCAAAAGTCCATTATATTTCATTAATGCAACTTAAAAGGAAAGGAAGCATGAAGTGCTCCAAAATCTCCGGATGCGTTGACCCTGGACTTAACCCGTACAGGACCTAGGGCGTATGGATACGCCTTCTGTACCTGGGACTTAAGGACCCAGGGCGTACCTGTACGCCCGTGGGAATTTCGGTCCCCGCCGCGTGCCGGGCGGGGACCGGACTGGGGTGACTGCTGATATCAATCAGCAGGCACCCCGTGCAAATGCCCAGGGGGGTCATCAGAGCCCCCCATGTCGGCGATCGGCGCAAATTGCAAGTGAATTCACACTTGCAATTTGCGCCCATTCCGGGTCATACGGGTCTATGGTGACCCGGTGACCCGGAATATAAGGGGGATCGCGGTTGTCTAAGACACCCACGAGTCCCCCTGTAGCGATAGGAGTGAGGTGGCAGAGGTGCCACCCCTCCTATCTCTGCTATTGGTGGTCTAGACGCGACCACCAATAGCAGATCGGGGGCAGGGGGTTTACTTTCGTTTTCCCCGTTCTGCCCACCCACAATAGGCGGGGCAGAACAGGGGACCGAACGCCGAAGATCCACTTACCCGTCGGTGGAAGCTGCGGGACGGGATTGGCGGCGGTGATCGGCGATGTCGTGCGACAGAAGAGGACGGCTCCCTGGATCCGACGGAAGCCGGTAAGTTGCCTAGCAACATCTAGAGGGCTACAGTTTGAGACTGTAGCGCTCCAGATGTTGCAAAACTACATTTGCAGTTTTTCAACAGCTGGAGGTCTACAGTTTAGAGACCACTGCACAGTGATCTCTATACTGTAGCACTCTAGATCTTGCAAAACTACAACTCCTGGCATGCCCACACAGCAGTTTGCTGTCTGTGCATGCTGGGATTTGTAGTTTTGCAACATCTGGAGGTCCACAGTTTGGAGATCACAGTGCAGTGGTCTCTATCTGTAGCCCTCCAGATGTTGCAAAACTGCAAATCCCAGCATGCCGAAACAGCTGTCAGTACATGCTGGGAGTTGTAGTTCTGCAACAGCTATAGGCACCCTGGTTGGAAAATACTGAGTTAGGTAACAGAATTTAACTGAAGGTTTTCCAACCAGTGTGCCTCCAGCTGTTGCAAAACTACAACTCCCAGCATGCACGGTCTGTCAGTACGTGCTGGGAGTTGTAGTTTTGAAACAGCTGGAGGTTTGCCCCCCCATGTGAACGTACAGGGTACATTCACACGGACAGGTTTACAGTAAGTTTCCTGCTTCAATTATGAGCTGCGGCAAATTTTTCGCCGCAGCGCAAATTTCTAGCAACAGCTGGAGACACCCTGTTTGGGAATCACTGGCGTAGAATACCTCTATGTCCACCCCTATGCAATCCCTAATTTAGTCCTCAAATGCGCATGGCGCTCTCTCACTTCGAAGCCCTGTCGTATTTCAAGGAAACAGTTTAGGGCCACATATGGGGTATCTCTGTACTCGGGAGAAATTGCGTTACAAATTTTGGGCTTTTTCTCCTTTTACCCCTTATGAAAAGGAAAAGTTGGGGGCTACACCAGCCTGTTAGTGTAAAAAAATTAAAACTGTTACACTAACATGCTGGTGTTGTCCTTTACTTTTTATTTTCATAAGTGTTAAAAGGAAAAAAAGACCCCCAAAATTTGTAACGCAATTTCTCCTGAGTACGGAAATACCCCATATGTAAGCTTAAAATGCTCTGCGGACGCACAACAAGGCTCAAGAGTGAGAGCGCACCATGTACATTTGAAGCCTAAGTTGGTGATTTGCACAGGGGTGGCTGATTTTACAGCGGTTCTGCCATAAGCGCAAAAAAAGAAATACCCACACATGACCCCATTTTGGAAACTACACCCCTCACGGAAAGTAACAAGGGGTATAGTTAGCCTTAACACCCCACAGGTGTTTGACGAATTTTCATTAAAGTTGTATGGAAAAATGAAAAAAAAAATTTTCACAAAATTGCTGGTGTTACCCAAAATTTTTCATTTTCACAATGAAAAATAGGAAAAAAGCCCCCCAAAATTTTTAACCCCATTTCTTCTGAGTAAGAACATACCCCATATGTGGATGTAAAGTGCTCTGCTGGCGCACTATAATGCTCAGAAGAGAAGGAGCACCATTGGGATTTTGAAGATAAAATTTGTGCGTAATTTAAGGCTATGTGTGTTTACAAAGCCCCCATAGAGCCAGAACAATGGACCCCCCCCCCCCCCCACATATGACCCCATTTTGGAAACTACACCCCTGACGTAATGTAATAAGGGGTACAGTGAGCATTTACGCCCCACAGGTGTCTTACAGATTTTTGGAACAGTGGTCCGTGAAAATGAAAAATGTAATTTTTCATTTGCACAGCCCACTGTTCCAAAGATCTGTCAATCGCCAGTGGGGTGTAAATACTCACTGCACCCCTTATTAAATTCTGTGAGGGGTGTAGTTTCCAAAATGGGGTCACGTGGGGGGGTCCACAGTTCTGGCACCACGGGGGGGCTTTGTAAATGCACATGGCCCCCGACTTCTATTCCAACCAAATTCTGTCTTCAAAAGCTCAATGGTGCTCCTTCTCTTCTGAGCATTGTAGTGCGCCAGCAGAGCACTTGACATCCACACATTGGGTATTTCCATACTCAGAAAATGGGGTTACAAATTTTGGGGGTCATTTTCTCCTATTATCCCTTGTAAAAAATGTAAAATGGGGGGGGGGGGAACCAGCATTTTAGTGAAAAAAATTTTTTTTCATTTACACATCCGACTTTAGCAAAAAGTCGTCAAACACCTGTGAGGTGTTAAGGCTCACTGTACCCCTGGCTGTGTTCCTTGAGGGGTGTAGTTTCTAATATAGTATGCCATGTGTTTTTTTTTTTTTTTTGCTGTTCTGGCACCATAGGGGGTTCCTAAATGCGACATGCCCTCCAAAAACCATTTAAGCAAAATTCGCTTTTCAAAAGCCAAGTGTGTCTCCTTCTCTTCTGAGCATTGTAGTGCGCCAGCAGAGCACTTGACGTCCACACTTGGGGTATTTCCATACTCAGAAGAGATGGGGTTACAAATTTTGGGGGGCATTTTGTCCTATTATCCCTTGTAAAAATTTAAAATTGGGGGAAAACTAGCATTTTAGTGGAAAAAAATAAATACATAATTTACACATCCAACTTTAACAAAAAGTCGTGAAACATCTGTGGGGTGTTAAGGCTCACTGGACCCCTTGTTAGATTTTAAAAATTTGGGGAAAAATTGGAAAACTGCTACTGAACTTTGAAGCCCTCTGATCTCTTCCAAAAGTAAAAACATGTCAACGTTATGATGCAATCATGAAGTAGACATGTTGTATATGTGAATCAATATATAATTTATTTGGAATATTCATTTTCCTTATAAGCAGAGAGCTTCAAAGTAATTCAATTTTTTCATCAAATTTTGTAATTTTTCACCAAGAAACGATGCAAGTATCGACAAAATTTTTACCACTAACATAAAGTAGAATATGTCACGAAAAAACTATTTCAGAATCAGAATGAAAGATAAAAGCATCCCAGAGTTATTAATGCTTAAAGTGAAAGTGGTCAGATGTTCAAAAAATGTCCGGGTCCTACAGTGAAAATTGGCTGGGTCCTTAAGGGGTTAATGAAGCACAGTGGACAAACACCAGCAGATGACATGGCTCCCCAAATCATAGCAATTTTTTTTTTTTTTTTGGGGGGGGGGGGTTGTGGTTGGGGTTTTCATGAGCTGTAAGCCATAATCATCACAATTATGACAAATCATGGCGTGAACTATCTTGCTTTGCATGTAATGAGTCTCTCACATACAGGGCAGATGTAAGGATTTTTGTCTACACAAGCAAAAGTTCATTTTAGTGCACCCCCCACACACACACAATCACTGACTTAGCATGGGTTGAAGCACCAGGGCAAGGCAGAATATTGTGTATCCCCTAACGCCATACAGTGACCGTATAGTGATGACCATATAAGTGATTACAGTGCAGTTACATGTAGGGACTCACAGGGGCTTCTTTGTGGAGTCGTTCTCTTTCCTTTTCTTTCTCACTCAGACCGCCATGAAGATTCTTCCATCCATTATTCGTCCCCACAGAATCTGCAACAAAAACATGTTAGGGTCTGCACGTTTCCAGCACATTTCCCAATTCTTTCCTACCCTCAGTGCCCTAATTAGTGCAGGTAGATAATGCCAGTAGGAAGGTAGATAGCGTTGGTAGATATAGTGCAGGTAGGTAGTGGTGGTAAGTAGACAGATTTTACCCAAAAATATACATTATTCGTGGGGTGAAAAAAAAAACGCAATTTTGCAACTTTTAGGTGCTTCCATTTTTATGCAGTGCACTTTCTGGTACAAATGACACACTATCTTATTTAAAAAATGGGAAAGGGGGGGATTTAAACTTTTATTAGGGGAGGTTTTTTTCACATTTATTTACAATTTTTTAAATATTTTATTTATTACTTTTGACGCTGTAGAGCTGTGATCGAAACCTAAGGCTCTCTATCTGTTCAAAACTACAACTCCCAGCATGTTGCACTATATAGTAGTATAGTATAGGTCATGGTGCAACATGCTGGGAGTTGTAGTTTTGGGTCAGCTGCAAAGCCAGAGGCTGTGTCAAGGAATTCCGGGAGTTGAAGTTATTAACTACAACACCCAGCATGCCCTGATACAGCCTATGACTGCAGCTGACCCAAACTAAAACTACAACTTTCAGCATGTTGCACCATATTCTAGTATAGTAACGGTAATGGTGCAACATGCTGGGAGTTGTAGTTTTGGGTCAGCTGTAGAGGTACAAGCTGTATGAGGGCATTCTGGGTGTTGTAGCTATTAAGTGGAACCCCCAGCATGCCCTGACACAACCTATGGCTTTGCAGCTGACCAAAAACTACAACTCCCAGCACGTTGCACCATAACCATACTATACCACTATATGGTGCAACATGCTGGGAGTTGTAGTTTTTGGTCAGCTGCAGAGCTAAAGGCTGTGTCAGGGCATGCTGGGGGTTGCCATTACTAACTATAACTCCCAGCATGCCCTGATACTTCCATTGGCTCTGCAGGTGAGCAACTTCAGGCAATATTAACTTTTAACAGTGTACTGTCATGCACTTACCCCCACCTTGCCAGTCAGCCCAAAGAATACTGCAGAGAGAGGAGCACACACCACCGCGCTCCTCTCCGGTGGTCACTGACGTCTGTTATCCTGGACAGAAGTGCACATGGCACGCATGTCTGTTTCCAGGAGACCAAGAGCCCCTGAACATAAAGTGACCTCCGACCGAGGGGGGCCTATGATCCTCCGCTGCAGCCTCCAAAGATTTATAGTGGCCGTGCGCCTGGCCCACACCAGAAGACCAGGACATCTCTCCGCTGCCAGCGCCGTAACGCAGCCGCTTTGGTTGCCTTCGACTAGCGCCAGGCCTGCTCTCATATATTAGCTTCACCTTTTAAGTTGCATTACTGAAATAAATGAACTCTGCACAATATTCTCATTTTTCGAGTTTCACCTGTAAATGTTGGTGATCATTTTGGACACAACTATTGTGTGTATATATGTCAGTCATATATGTAACTAGTTGTATGTTATCCTGATGAAATGTACAGATCTGTAAATAAATCCAATTCTCTCATTTTTGGTGTGTTATGTTATAGGGTAACTCAATGGCCCAGATTTATCAATCTGCCTGAAACCAAAATGTCTGATTTGCCCACAATAACCAATCACAGCTTAGCTTTCATTTTAGCAGAGCTCGTTAAGATATAAATTGGTTGGTTGTGGTCAGAAAAATCAGACATTTTTGGTTCGGGGCAGATTGGCACCATTGCTACCATAACTACTCAAAGCGTTTTTTCTTCATGTAAATTCATGGACTTTTTCTATAGATATAGGATTGTAAGGGTAGGGCCACACACAGCGTATTTGCTGCGAATTTTCTGCATGTAATTTCAATGCTGAAATTCTTGAAGTGCCTAAAATGTAACTTTATTGGGATAGATTAAAAAAAATCACCACAAATTGTGAATACCAGCACACAAAGAATTCTCAGAAATAGCTACCAGCAGCATGAGGTGGTAAGTTACCTCTAAGTGTAGTAAGTACTGGGAAACAAATAGGGTGTCAAGGTGAGAAGGTAAGTGAGCTCTTTGTGGGTTGCTAAGGTCTTGTTTACCTTGTATACTCACCTTGGCATATATTTGGTGCAGCTCTGGTTCACTGCAGAAAAGCTGTAGAATTTACACAGCAAAAAAAAAATGCTGCATTTGTCCGTACCTAAAAATTTGAATGCTGAGACCCCCGCTGATCACTAAAACAAACAAAACCCATTGCAACAGCTTTTCTCGTACACACAAGGTTGGTCTATGGGCCGACCACAGGCTATAAAGCTATACTGGGAGTTGTAGTGTCAGTGGGAGAGACAATGCTTAAAGGTTACTGAACTAGAGAAGGGGAACAAACTAGATGTATATTAATTGATTAAGGATTACATGTTAAAGTAGTAACTAGTAATGATGGCCAACTGGCCGTGTGCTTGCATTACTAAGCAGATATGCCATTGAGGGGCCTGGAAAAACTGAGTGTGACAGTCAGACCCAGTTATAAGCAGATATGCTATTTAGGATCCTGGGAAAGCTGGGTGAGACATTCTCACCTAGCTTTTCTAAGCTCATGGATGGCATATATGCACCCTCAGGTACTATAGAAATGTCATGCAGTACAATACATTCCATTATGGGTGCATAGGGAACTGTTGGGCACTATGGACTTGGTGTGGACGTTATGTTTACACAGGGCACTAAGGCGGCTGTGTACCTGGTGGTCCTTGAGTTTATTATGGACAGAAGTCCTCCTAACCCTTTGGGTGAACCTGAGCGGTGCAACACTATGCCACCGCACCAATAAGATTAAACACACAAGGAGGAGTCAGCAGCAGTATAGCCAATCGCAGGACACTTGAGGCTGCAGAGCAGGTCGCTAGTGTCCAGCTGTTCTCTCTGAGTTTCAACGCGCACCGGATGCCAGAAGTGAGATGAATAAAGGGAAAGTGACTTTACGCTAATCCAACCCATGCCTGCAACTGTTCGTTTTTTTCTGGGACATATAAAGAGCAGAGGGGTCTGCCCTGTGGTGCGGGAGTTTGTAGGGGATTTGTGGGACCCGCAGGCATAGTGTTTGACCACCTGCAACATACTTAATACCGCCCTCGTCCGCAAGTATTTCATCAAGTCCATCTGCATCCTAATCCCAAAGCAGTCCTCTACATGTAACCACACAAACAACAATATTTAAGATCCTGCAAGTCAAACTGATAGGAGTCCTGGAAGATACGTGGAGTGGTTGCAGACTCCTTACATAGGAAAGCTGTTTTAGCTTATATTGTGCCATCTGTGACACAGAGGATAAACTGTGGTCACAGGGTTGCTCTGTCCTAGACAAACACCATAGTCGCTCTACAAGGTCAAGGAGATGTTGTTTGTGCACTCACTTGTAAGTACTTGCAACTCTCATTCTCTTCCTAGACGGGTCAACAACATATTCACAACTACCTCTCTGCTGAAGAATGGAGCTACCAACACAATGTAGGAACAGACTGCACATGGTGTGATTGTAGACTGTAACCATGGAGATTACCCATTAGTCTGCATAGGCCAGTGTTTCCCAACCAGGGTGCCTCCAGCTGTTGCAAAACTACAACTCCCAGAATGCCTGGACAGCCAAAGGCTGTCCAGGCATGCTGGGAGTTATAGTTTTGCAACATCTGGAGGCACCCTGGTTGGGTAACACTGGCATAGGTGCTGTACACACAAAACAGGATGGGAATTTAAAACAATATAATTGGAAAAATTGCTTAATTGTTCATATTAGATGCATTGGTTAGAAACGTGTACATAGCCTGGTTGGACGAAACCGAGTACTTTCACCTATATGGGGTATTTAACTGTTGTAAAGTCTTTTAAATAGTCGTTTAAATAGTCGTTTTACAGGGAGCTCCGGATACAAGGTTATAATCCATACAACTAGTTAATGAAGCAACCAACAACTGGAAGTCTTCTGCAACGTCTTTAGGAAAAGTGTCTATGACCTGTGTTTCGCACTGTTCCTATACTTTTGATAATATTGGTGCATTAATACAGGTGAAACTCGAAAAATTAGAATATCGTGCAAAAGTCCATTGTATTTCATT
The DNA here is from genome assembly GCF_029499605.1 of Hyla sarda. Taxonomy (NCBI): domain Eukaryota; kingdom Metazoa; phylum Chordata; class Amphibia; order Anura; family Hylidae; genus Hyla; species Hyla sarda. The sequence goes on along the minus strand of NC_079194.1, from coordinate 116,450,956 downwards.
AATGCAACGTAAAAGGATCTAGATGCGCTGACCCTGGACTTAATGAAGCTCAGTGACACAAACACCAGCAGATGACATGGCTCCCCTAATCATAGTCATTTTTCATGAGCTGTAAGCCATAATCATCACAATTATGACAGATCATGGCGTAAACTTTCTTGCTCTGCATGTAATGAGTCTCTCTCATACAGGGCCGATGTAAGGATTTTTGTCTACACAGGCAAAAGTTCATTTTAGTGCCTCCCCCCCAATCACTGACTTAGCATGGGTTGAAGCACCCGGTCAAGGCAGAATATTGTGTATCTCCTAACGCCATACAGTGACCGTATAGTGATGACCATATAAGTGATTACAGTGCAGTTACATGTAGGGACTCACAGGGGCTTCTTTGTGGAGTCGTTCTCTTTCCTTTTCTTTCTCACTCAGACCGCCATGAAGATTTTTCCATCCATTATTCGTCCCCACAGAATCTGCAACAAAAACATGTTAGGGTCTGCACGTTTCCAGCACATTTCCCAATTCTTTCCTACCCTCAGTGCCCTAATTAGTGCAGCTAGATAATGCCAGTAGGAAGGTAGATAGCGTTGGTAGATATAGTGCAGGTAGGTAGAGGTGGTAAGTAGACAGGTCATTTTACCACAAAAGCAAAAAAATACATTATTCGTGGGATGAAAAAAAGGACAACCCAATTTTGCTACTTTTAGGTGCTTCCATTTTTATGCAGTGCACTTTTTGGTACAAATTACACTCTATCTTATATTAAAAAATGGGAAAGGGGGGGATTTAAACTTATTAGGGGAGGGGCTTTTTCACATTTATTTAAATTTTGTAATATTTTATTTATCACTTTTGACGCTATAGAGCAGTGATCAAAACCTAAGGTTCTCTATTGGTTCAAAACTACAACTCCCAGCATGTTGCACTATATAGTAGTATAGTATAGGTCATGGTGCAACATGCTGGGAGTTGTAGTTTTGGGTCAGCTGCAGAGCCATAGGCTGTGTCAGGGCATGCTGGGGGTTGCTGTTACTAACTATAACTCCCAGCATTCCCTGATACTTCCTATGGCTCTGCAGGTGAGCAACTTCCAGCAATATTAACTTTTAACAGTGTACTGTCGTGCACTTACCCCCACCTTGCCAGTTAGCCCAAAGAAAACTGCAGAGAGAGGAGCACACGCCACCGCGCTCCTCTCCGGTGGTCACTGACGTCTCTTATCCTGGACAGAAGTGCACATGGCACGCACGTCTGTTTCCAGGAGACCAAGAGCCCCTGAACATAAAGATAATCCCTGTGAGTGACCTCCGACCGAGGGGGGCTACGATCCTCTATGGCACCCTCCAAAGATTTATAGTGGCCGTGCGCCTGGCCCACACCAGAAGACCAGGACATCTCTGCGTCCTGAAAAGAGCAATCAGGAGGCAGGCATGTCCCGGGGTGGGGAAGCTGCCTGTGATCCGAATCCGCTGCCAGCGCCGTAACGCAGCCGCTTTGGTTGCCTTCGACTAGCGCCAGGCCTGCTTTCATATATTAGTTTCACCTTTTAAGTTGCATTACTGAAATAAATGAACTCTGCACAATATTCTCATTTTTTTGAGTTTCACCTGTAAATGTTGGTGATCATTTTGGACACAACTATTGTGTGTATATATGTCAGTCATATATGTAACTAGTTGTATGTTATCCTGATGAAATGTACAGATCTGTAAATAAATCCAATTCTCTCATTTTTGGTGTGTTATGTTATAGGGTAACTCAATGGCCCAGATTTATCAATCTGCCTGAAACCAAAAAATCTGATTTGCCCACAATAACCAATCACAGCTTAGCTTTCATTTTAGCAGAGCCCCTTAAGATATGAAAGCTAAACTGTGATTGGTTGTGGTCAGAAAAATCTGACATTTTTGGTTCGGGGCAGATTGGCACCATTCCTACCATAACTACTCAAAGCGTTTTTTCTTCATGTAAATTCATGGACTTTTTCTATAGATATAGGATTGTAAGGGTAGGGCCACACACAGCGTATTTGCTGCGAATTTTCTGCATGTAATTTCAATGCTGAAACTCTTGAAGTGCCTAAAATGTAACTTTATTGGGATACATTAAAATAAATCACCACAAATTGTGAATACCAGCACACAAAGAATTCTCAGAAATAGCTACCAGCAGCATGAGGTGGTAAGTTACCTCTAAGTGTAGCAAGTACAGTGATCCCTCAACTTACAATGGCCTCAATATACAATAGTTTCAACATACAATGGTCTTGTATGGACCATTGTAACTTGAAACCACACTCAACATATAATGCTACAGACAGTCCAGATCTGTGAAATGTGTCACAACTGGAGGAACTGACCAATCAGAAAGGGGCTTTTTACTGGTAAATCACCTGTATTACTGAAGTGCATGCACTGACTGGGTGTCTGGTAGCACTTCCCTACAGTACAGGGAGGAATTACAAGTTCTGTACTACTCCTTAACTGTGCCAGGGTTAGCTGCTCCTTTGGACACCAAGTAAGGGCGGCTCCATTTGGGACACTGTGTGTACTGTATAGGACCCGAAAGAAGCTCCTGTCCTCTCCTCTATATTAACCATTGTTTCCCAACCAGGGTGCCTCCAGCTGTTGCAAAACTACAACTCCCAGCATGCCCGGACAGCCAACAGCTGTCCGGGCATGCTGGGAGTTGTAGTTTTGCAATAGCTGGAGGCACCCTGGTTGGGAAACACTGACATAGACAGTGATTTACAGCTCCCAGCAGATCTTTCTTACTTTTATATGTAAGGATTTGCTTTATCTGTATTCGTTATCTACTTATTTTTCTTTAAACCTCACTTTTTCCTTTTTTTCGGATGACATTTTGGGGCTTCAGAACCAATTACCAGGTTTCCATAGAGTTATGGTCTCAACATACAATGGTTTCAACATACAATGGTCATCCTGGAACCAATTAATATTGTAACTTGAGGGACCACTGTACTGGGAAACAAATAGGGTGTCAAGGTGAGAAGGTGAGTAGGTAAGTGAGCTCTTTGTGGGTTGCTAAGGTCTTGTTTACCTTGTATACTCACCTTGGCATATATTTGGTGCAGCTTGTTCACTGCAGAAAAGCTGTAGAATTTACACAGCTGCATTTGTCCATACCTAAAAATTTGAATGCTGAGACCCCCGCTGATCACTAAAACAAACAAAACCCATTGCAACAGCTTTTCTCGTACACACAAGGTTGGTCTATGGGCCGACCACAGGCTATAAAGCTATACTGGGAGTTGTAGTGTCAGTGGGAGAGACAATGCTTAAAGGCTACTGAACTAGAGAAGAGGAACAAACTAGATGTATATTAATTGATTAAGGATTACATGTTAAAGTAGTAGTACCTATTATGACCACCAGATGATGCACCAACGCCTACATATTTTATAATTATTACATATTACTAGCTGGATATTTGCCAATTCGTTGTGTAAACACGGAAAGTAACAAGGGGTATAGTTAGCCTTAACACCCCACAGGTGTTTGACGAATTTTCATTAAAGTTGTATGGAAAAATGAAAAAAAAATTTTTCACTAAAATGCTGGTGTTACCCAAAATTTTTCATTTTCACAATGAAAAATAGGAAAAAAGCCCCCCAAAATTTGTAACCCCATTTCTTCTGAGTAAGAACATACCCCATATGTGGATGTCAAGTGCTCTGCTGGCGCACTATAATGCTCAGAAGAGAAGGAGCACCATTGGGATTTTGAAGATAAAATTTGTCCGGAATTGAAGGCTATGTGTGTTTACAAAGCCCCCATAGAGCCAGAACAATGGAACCCCCCACATATGACCCAATTTTGGAAACTAGACCCCTCACGTAATGTAATAAGGGGTACAGTGAGCATTTACGCCCCACAGGTGTCTTACAGATTTTTGGAACAGTGGTCCGTGAAAATGAAAAATGTAATTTTTCATTTGCACAGCCCACTGTTCCAAAGATCTGTCAAACGTCAGTGGGGTGTAAATACTCACTGCACCCCTTATTAAATTCTGTGAGGGGTGTAGTTTCCAAAATGGGGTCACGTGGGGGGGTCCACAGATCTGGCACCACGGGGGGGGGCTTTGTAAATGCACATGGCCCCCGACTTCTATTCCAACCAAATTCTGTCTTTAAAAGCTCAATGGTGCTCCTTCTTTTCTGAGCATTGTAGTGCGCCAGCAGAGCACTTGACATCCACACATTGGGTATTTCCATACTCAAAAGAAATGGGGTTACAAATTTTGGGGGTCATTTTCTCCTATTATCCCTTGTAAAAATGTAAAATGGGGGGGGGGGAACCAGCATTTTAGTGAAAACATTTTTTTTTCATTTACACATCCGACTTTAGCAAAAAGTCGTCAAACACCTGTGAGGTGTTAAGGCTCACTGTACCCCTTGATGTGTTCCTTGAGCGGTGTAGTTTCTAAAATAGTATGCCATGTGTTTTTTTTTTTTTTTTTGCTGTTCTGGCACCATAGGGGGTTCCTAAATGCGACATGCCCTCCAAAAACCATTTAAGCAAAATTCGCTTTTCAAAAGCCAAGTGTGTCTCCTTCTCTTCTGAGCATTGTAGTGCGCCAGCAGAGCACTTGACGTCCACACTTGGGGTATTTCCATACTCAGAAGAGATGGGGTTACAAATTTTGGGGGGCATTTTGTCCTATTATCCCTTGTAAAAATTTAAAATTTGGGGGAAAACTAGCATTTTAGTGGAAAAAAATAAATACATAATTTACGCATCCAACTTTAACAAAAAGTCGTGAAACACCTGTGGGGTGTTAAGGCTCACTGGACCCCTTGTTAGATTTTGAAAATTTTGTGAAAAATTGGAAAACTGCTACTGAACTTTGAAGCCCTCTGATCTCTTCCAAAAGTAAAAACATGTCAACGTTATGATGCAATCATAAAGTAGACATGTTGTATATGTGAATCAATATATAATTTATTTGGAATATTCATTTTCCTTATAAGCAGAGAGCTTCAAAGTAAAAAAAAATGCAACATTTTCAATTTTTTCATCAAATTTTGTAATTGTTCACCAAGAAACGATGCAAGTATCGACAAAATTTTTACCACTAACATAAAGTAGAATATGTCACGAAAAAACTATTTCAGAATCAGAATGAAAGGTAAAAGCATCCCAGAGTTATTAATGCTTAAAGTGAAAGTGGTCAGATGTTCAAAAAATGTCCGGGTCCTACAGTGAAAATTGGCTGGGTCCTTAAGGGGTTAATGAAGCACAGTGGACAAACACCAGCAGATGACATGGCTCCCCAAATCATAGCTATTTTTTATTTTTTTTTGGGGGGGGGTTGTGGTTGGGGTTTTCATGAGCTGTAAGCCATAATCATCACAATTATGACAAATCATGGCGTGAACTATCTTGCTTTGCATGTAATGAGTCTCTCTCATACAGGGCAGATGTAAGGATTTTTGTCTACACAAGCAAAAGTTTATTTTAGTGCACCCCCCACACACACACAATCACTGACTTAGCATGGGTTGAAGCACCAGGGCAAGGCAGAATATTGTGTATCCCCTAACGCCATACAGTGACCGTATAGTGATGACCATATAAGTGATTACAGTGCAGTTACATGTAGGGACTCACGGGGGCTTCTTTGTGGAGTCGTTCTCTTTCCTTTTCTTTCTCACTCAGACCGCCATGAAGATTCTTCCATCCATTATTCGTCCCCACAGAATCTGCAACAAAAACATGTTAGGGTCTGCACGTTTCCAGCACATTTCCCAATTCTTTCCTACCCTCAGTGCCCTAATTAGTGCAGGTAGATAATGCCAGTAGGAAGGTAGATAGCGTTGGTAGATATAGTGCAGGTAGGTAGTGGTGGTAAGTAGACAGATCATTTTACCAAAAAAGCAAAAAAAATACATTATTCGTGGGGTGAAAAAAAAAACGCAATTTTGCAACTTTTAGGTGCTTCCATTTTTATGCAGTGCACTTTCTGGTACAAATGACACACTATCTTATTTAAAAAATGGGAAAGGGGGGGATTTAAACTTTTATTAGGGGAGGTTTTTTTCACATTTATTTACAATTTTTTAAATATTTTATTTATTACTTTTGACGCTGTAGAGCTGTGATCGAAACCTAAGGCTCTCTATCTGTTCAAAACTACAACTCCCAGCATGTTGCACTATATAGTAGTATAGTATAGGTCATGGTGCAACATGCTGGGAGTTGTAGTTTTGGGTCAGCTGCAAAGCCAGAGGCTGTGTCAAGGAATTCCGGGAGTTGAAGTTATTAACTACAACACCCAGCATGCCCTGATACAGCCTATGACTGCAGCTGACCCAAACTAAAACTACAACTTTCAGCATGTTGCACCATATTCTAGTATAGTAACGGTAATGGTGCAACATGCTGGGAGTTGTAGTTTTGGGTCAGCTGTAGAGGTACAAGCTGTATGAGGGCATTCTGGGTGTTGTAGCTATTAAGTGGAACCCCCAGCATGCCCTGACACAACCTATGGCTTTGCAGCTGACCAAAAACTACAACTCCCAGCACGTTGCACCATAACCATACTATACCACTATATGGTGCAACATGCTGGGAGTTGTAGTTTTTGGTCAGCTGCAGAGCTAAAGGCTGTGTCAGGGCATGCTGGGGGTTGCCATTACTAACTATAACTCCCAGCATGCCCTGATACTTCCATTGGCTCTGCAGGTGAGCAACTTCAGGCAATATTAACTTTTAACAGTGTACTGTCATGCACTTACCCCCACCTTGCCAGTCAGCCCAAAGAATACTGCAGAGAGAGGAGCACACACCACCGCGCTCCTCTCCGGTGGTCACTGACGTCTGTTATCCTGGACAGAAGTGCACATGGCACGCATGTCTGTTTCCAGGAGACCAAGAGCCCCTGAACATAAAGTGACCTCCGACCGAGGGGGGCCTATGATCCTCCGCTGCAGCCTCCAAAGATTTATAGTGGCCGTGCGCCTGGCCCATACCAGAAGACCAGGACATCTCTGCGTCCTGAAAAGAGCAATCAGGAGGCAGGGATGTCCCGGGGTGGGGAAGCTGCCTGTGATCCGAATCCGCTGCCAGCGCCGTAACGCAGCCGCTTTGGTTGCCTTCGACTAGCGCCAGGCCTGCTCTCATATATTAGCTTCACCTTTTAAGTTGCATTACTGAAATAAATGAACTCTGCACAATATTCTCATTTTTCGAGTTTCACCTGTAAATGTTGGTGATCATTTTGGACACAACTATTGTGTGTATATATGTCAGTCATATATGTAACTAGTTGTATGTTATCCTGATGAAATGTACAGATCTGTAAATAAATCCAATTCTCTCATTTTTGGTGTGTTATGTTATAGGGTAACTCAATGGCCCAGATTTATCAATCTGCCTGAAACCAAAATGTCTGATTTGCCCACAATAACCAATCACAGCTTAGCTTTCATTTTAGCAGAGCTCGTTAAGATATAAATTGGTTGGTTGTGGTCAGAAAAATCAGACATTTTTGGTTCGGGGCAGATTGGCACCATTGCTACCATAACTACTCAAAGCGTTTTTTCTTCAGGTACATTCATGGACTTTTTCTATAGATATAGGATTGTAAGGGTAGGGCCACACACAGCGTATTTGCTGCGAATTTTCTGCATGTAATTTCAATGCTGAAACTCTTGAAGTGCCTAAAATGTAACTTTATTGGGATACATTAAAATAAATCACCACAAATTGTGAATACCAGCACACAAAGAATTCTCAGAAATAGCTACCAGCAGCATGAGGTGGTAAGTTACCTCTAAGTGTAGCAAGTACAGTGATCCCTCAACTTACAATGGCCTCAACATACAATAGTTTCAACATACAATGGTCTTGTTTGGACCATTGTAACTTGAAACCAGACTCAACATACAATGGTACAGACAGTCCAGATCTGTGAAATGTGTCACAACTGGAGGAACTGACCAATCAGAAAGGGGCTTTTTACTGGTAAATCACCTGTATTACTGAAGTGCATGCACTGACTGGGTGTCTGGTAGCGCCCCCTACAGTACAGGGAGGAATTACAAGTTCTGTACTACTCCTTACCTGTGCCAGGGTTAGCTGCTCCTTTGGACACCAAGTAAGGGCGGCTCCATTTGGGACAGTGTGTGTACTGTATAGGACCCGAAAGAAGCTCCTGTCCTCTCCTCTATATTAACCATTGTTTCCCAACCAGGGTGCCTCCAGCTGTTGCAAAACTACAACTCCCAGCATGCCCGGACAGCCAACAGCTGGGCATGCTGGGAGTTGTAGTTTTGCAATAGCTGGAGGCACCCTGGTTGGGAAACACTGACATAGACATTTACATAGTGATTTACAGCTCCCAGCAGATCTTTATTACTTTTATATGTAAGGATTTTCTTTATCTGTATTAGTTATTTACTTAATCTTTAATCTTCACTTTTTCCTTTTTTTCGGATGACATTTTGGGGCTTCAGAACCAATTACCAGGTTTCCATAGAGTTATGGTCTCAACATACAATGGTTTCAACATACAGTGGTCGTCCTGGAACCAATTAATATTGGTAAACTTGAGGGACCACTGTACTGGGAAACAAATAGGGTGTCAAGGTGAGAAGGTGAGAAGGTAAGTGAGCTCTTTGTGGGTTGCTAAGGTCTTGTTTACCTTGTATACTCACCTTGGCATATATTTGGTGCAGCTCTGGTTCACTGCAGAAAAGCTGTAGAATTTACACAGCAAAAAAAAAAATGCTGCATTTGTCCGTACCTAAAAATCTGAATGCTGAGACCCCCGCTGATCATTAAAACAAACAAAACCCATTGCAACAGCTTTTCTCGTACACACAAGGTTGGTCTATGGGCCGACCACAGGCTATAAAGCTATACTGGGAGTTGTAGTGTCAGTGGGAGTGACAATGCTTAAAGGCTACTGAACTAGAGAAGAGGAACAAACTAGATGTATATTAATTGATTAAGGATTACATGTTAAAGTAGTAGTACCTATTATGACCACCAGATGATGCACCAACGCCTACATATTTTATAATTGTTACATATTACTAGCTGGATATTTGCCAATTCGTTGTGTAAACGGAACATGATTGGATAACGGCAAAGACAATCCAGGACTCCTCTCTATAACAGACACAATTCTTCTTTATTTATAGACACATGTCCTCATTTTAGATATTATCATCAGCCCATACATCTCTATAGTCTGCACTATGTGAATAGCGCCCCTTTTAATAGTATCCTTGGTTGCACCATTGTCGTTGTGAAATCTTCGGTTGCTACAAGAGTCACATGACCTCAATATTACCTCATGAGGTAAAAGTCACAAATAAGATTATTAACGACACATTAGATTAATGTAATATGGTTTCTATTAACATAGCATGCAAGATGCATGAATGAGAAGCGCCGGCTTTAGGGCACAGTTGAAACTCGTGTCTAATGGGGGTCGAAAATCCAACAATTTAGTGTTTCCCAACCAGTGTGCCTCCAGCTGTTGCGAAACTACAACTCCCAAAATACCCGGACAGCCTTTGGCTGTCTATGCATCCTGGAGGTTCTAGTTTTGCAACAGCTGGAGGCAGATTGCTTGGAAAACAATTATTTATAGACTCAGGCTACTGCTATAATGTACTAGCCATGCTTTACACTGCAGCACCAATTGTTCTGACACAAATCTATATCACCAGTGAGGAATTGTAAGTGACCTGCCACATTAAAGACTAAGAAACACACTAGAACAGTGGTCTTCAACCTGTGGACCTCCAGATGTTGCAAAACAACTACTCCCAGCATGACCGGACAGCCGTTGGTTGTCCGGGCATGCTGGGAGTTGTAGTTTTGCAACATCTGGAGGTCCGCAGGTTGAAGACCACTGCCCTAGGCCTTAGTAACGACGGGGGGGGGGGGCTGGAGCAAATTTAGATTACACAGCAGATAATGGCTCAAACTCTTTATATTAATAATATAAAAAAACTAAAACCCACAGATCACATGGTTAAGGAGGTCACATGCCGCCAAGCTGTTCATCACCTAGCAACGATTTATAGGCGTTTTTCCTGATCTGTCACGAACTATCCAATCACGAATCAGCTTACAATCCTGGATGTCGCATTATTCTGTTCTGTGATTGGGCAGAAGAGTTTAGCGGAAACACGTGATACACCCGGGCGGAAGTGGACCTAAAGAGCGTGTGTGAGTATATGACAAGCCTGGCATTTCATTAATAGGATGTATAAAGAGGCTGATACTTGTTTCACTGTAGTGGAGAACGTGTAGGTGTCGGAGGAGGATTTGTGATAGTTCAGGCAGAGTCAAACTGATGTTGTCCCTGCAACTAGTCCCTTGATGCAGGGCATGCTGTGACTTGTGGTTCCCTGTGTAGTAGACTTGTCTTAATGAGGTTATACACTATGGGGGAGATTTATCAAAACCTGTCCAGAGTAATAGTTGCTGAGTTGCCCATAGCAACCAATCAGATCGCTTCTTTCATTTTTCAGTGGCCTTTTCAGAAATGAAAGAAGTGATCTGATTGGTTGCTATGGGCAACTCAGCAACTTTTCATCTAGATAGGTGTTGATAAATCCCCCCCCCCCCCCCCCCCCAATGTATCCTGCTCTACAACAGTGTTAATTGACCCGTGGCTTTCTATTGGTTGTGGTACTACAACTCACTGCATACCCTGACAGACAAAGATGGTCAATGACTGTTCTAGAGATAAATGATGTCCAGGGGATATTAAAAAGAACAATAGGCAGATCGACTAAAGGCTGTGACCAAGTAAGATCATACGAAGAGGCGCCATCTGTCCGTGTGCGAAAGATTATACTCTACTCTAGCTATGAGATGCCCTAGATTTCAGCTACAACCCATGTCAGTTTATGGCATTAGTTGTAGCCTTACCACAGTGTTTCACGCACCTTTACAGAATGTGGCAAGTACAGTGCAAACATGCTAGTTGCACATTTTTGTGCAAATGGGGCTTGCACAAAAAATTGGTACTTTTATGCAAGAACAGAATGTGAGATATCCTACAGTCCATTTCTACTAGTGAAGCTATGTTCACACTGGGGAAATTCTGCTCAAATATTGTTCTGCAAAGCTTGCAGCGGAATTTTGGCAGTTTTGTGGAATTTCAGGTGGATTTCTGTGTGCTCAGAACACAGAATTCTCCCGAAATTCAAAGCCCTATTGAGTTCATTGTGATTTCACCTTGAATTCTGCAAAATGTAACCCCTTAAGGATCCGGCCAATTTTCGTTTTTGAACTTTCATTATACCTCCCCCCTTCAAAAAATCATAACGCTTTAAATTTAGCACCTACAGACCCATATAAGGGCTTTTTTTTTTTTTGCATCATCATTTGTTCTATGTAATGACATCACTTATTTTATAACATAATCCGCAGCAAAACAAAAAAAAATAAAAAATTTGTGGGGTGAAATAAAAAAACAAAACAAAAAACACATTTTGTAACTTTTGGGGGCTTCCATTTCTACACAGTGCACTTTTTGGTAAAAATGACACCTTATCTTTATTCTGTAGGTCCATACTAGAGATGAGTGAACTTACAGTAAATTCGATTAGTCACGAACTTCTCTGCTCGGCAGTTGATGACTTATCCTGCATAAATGAGTTCAGCTTTCAGGTGTTCCCATGGGCTGGAAAAGGTGGATACAGTCAACTGCCGAGCGAGAAGTTTGTGACAAATCGAATTTACTGTAAGTTCGCTCATCTCTAGTCCATATGTTTACCAGGATTCCTAATTTATGTAGGTTTTATTTTATTTAAAAAATTAACTACATGCACCAAAATTAGTATGTTTAAAATTATCATCTTTTGGCCTCTATAACTTTTTTATTTTTCCACATACGGGGCTATATGAGGGCTCATTTTTGCACCGTGGTCTGTAATTTTATATTGGTAGCATTTTGGTTTTGAATGGGGAGTGATTCATGTTATTAGGGGAGGGGATTATTCACATTTATTAACTTTTTATATTTTTTAACTTTTTTTTTAGTCCCCATAGGGAGCTATACTGTGCAATCTCTGGGTTGCATACACTGTTCAATGCTGAGCTTTGGCTCAGCATTGGTCAGTGTTATCAGTGCTCTGCTTCTCTAGCCTTCCATGGCTGGCTGGGAGATTCAGAGCACCGATTGGATGGTGAGGAGGCAGGTAAGGGCCCTCCTGCCATCCTCTCAGCTGATTGAGACTTCGCAATTTCACCACGATGGTCCTGATCAGCTCCGGTCCCAATAGTTTTGTTTACATTTCAGATGCCGCAATCAACTTTGATCTAGGTGTCTAAAGGGTTAATGCCAGGCATTGGCCCGATCGGCGACGCCCGGCATTAACCCTGGGTCCTGGCTGCTAATAGCAGTCAGGACCCATCGGGTATGAAGCGTGCTCAGCTGGTGAGCACGCTTCAAACACCGGTAACGGGATTAGGGCATACAGGTACGCCCTGCATCCTTAAGTACCAGGACGCAAGGACGTACCCATACACCCTGCATCCTAAATGGGTTAAAGGGGTATTCCAGGCCAAAACTTTTTTTTATATATCAACTGGCTCCGGAAAGTTAAACAGATTTGTAAATGACTTTGATTAAAAAATCTTAATCCTTCCAATAGTTATTAGCTTCTGAAGTTGATTTGTTGTTTTCTGTCTAACTGCTCTCTGATGACTCACGTCCTGGGAGCTGTGCAGTTCTAAAGAAAAATATTTATAAAGGTGCCGTAAAACTTAGCATTTAATTGTATAGCTAGATAAAATTCACCACAATATTAGTGCAATATAATAATACTATCACCAAATAATAATTAAAGATAATTAATGTATGTATCCTATTTAAGATGATCGCCTGGTATGTTTAAGCGAACCATTCACAATACATATCTGATTGCATTAAGTATGCGTAAAGATAACCCCAAGTACACCCGACGCGTTTCTGCCTGGTTAAGTTTACTCATTATCACATATATAACCAGGCTTCCTCAGGGGTAACACAACACACAAAGGGTTAATTGAACACTCAAAAGGGTTAATAATCCTATATAGAGAGTAATATGAATGGTCACAGCCTTTAATGACCACAATTATTAAAGCACAACACTGCAGCTCTAGACCGCTCCAGGTGGAGCAAAAATTAGAATATATTTAAGGATTTTTTCATCCAATACAAGACACCTCCCCTCTGGGTAACGATAAACCCACTCTGGAATGATACCAATGATAGTACGGGAATGTCTCAAAATTGCCTCCTATATAAATAATTCCAGGTCCACTGTACTGTAAATAGATGTACCAGATAACCTGAAAAAAGATCAAATACAGATACTAAATATATATAATAAAGAAGAGAAGAGGGCTTACCCTATCTTCATCAAAACAGTTAATGATGGTTGTACTCACAATGAACTATAGGAGACCAGACCTGAGCTGCCTAGAAACAGACCAGGATACATCTTAGTTAAGAAGAACATACATACAACGAGTCCTCATACGTTTAGATAAGTAAGGCATCCCAAGGAGGACTTGTACTTACAGTGAAGAAAGCGAACAATCACGCACGTCCTGCAGTGGCAGGGGACCCGACCGTCTGCCGGGATACACGCGCCCTGTATGCGCGCCGGCGTCCTTTTGTAAACCAGCGCTTCCGGGACCCGTCACATGAGCGCCACCCATGTGACGCTGTACATGGGCGTGGCTCTGTTCCCGGAGCCGAGAGGCTCCGGACATTGCCGATTACTGACGGGGAGCGCTGGTTACAACCATTATCAAATTACTAAAGGCTGGCTCATATGGGAAGAGTGTGCAGGAACAAAGTGTAACTTAGAAAGGATATATACAACGGCACTTAATAACCCTGGTTATACAAGATTAGAATTGTACAAAACTAGAAGCATGTTTTAGTGTATATAATGGAGGTACTAAATTCCAACCTATTATATACTTAAAGACACATGAGACTCCAAGGGGTCACCCTGATGTTATAGAAAATCCAACAAGGATAAAAAAAAAAAAAAAAAAGGAATACTGGGAAATGGTACTGAGGACAAGATCAGGAGCTTCTAACTGGCACCGCTATTAGGCATACAAAACGAAAAACTTTTGTAAGAATAAAGAAGGGAATTGAAAAAAAGGGGGAATAAAAATAATTGTAGTTCTCCTCTCTCTATTAGACCTGGAAAAAAAAATACTCCATTTACCAATCTAGACAAGTTATATACGTAGCCATATTAAAACATTAGCCAAGCGCAGGTAACTTGCATATGATATAAACCCAATATTAATCCTATATACATACGGACCTCTACCTGACATGAATATAAGATGTCGGGGGGGGGGGAGGGGAGGAATAGCTGGGCCCTATGGGTCTACCAAACCCTAAGTGTCCCTAGAAGACGACCCTAAACCTAGACGGCATGGACGCCCTAATAAGGGCGGTACCGTATTCTGGAACCTCCTACAGATACCTATTATGCCCTAGGTATGGGTGGTACTAGACGTATCGGTCAGCTACAACCGTCCCTGTCTACCTATCATTCCACCCAATCAAGGGAAGAGGTCCGTAATATCATTTAATAAACTATCTGAAAAAGTCGAGGATGTGATAAGTTAGGGTATGGGTTATAAAAATGGAGCAAAAGACAACTGCTCATTCAATCCTCCTGGGGACATAGATTTGAACTTAAAAATCCACCTTGTTTCCCGCTGCATGAGGATTTTGTCCAAATTCCCCCCTCTTGGTGATGGTTTAATTTGTTCCAAACCCACGAAGGATAAACATTTATGATCCCCTTGATGTATTGTGTTGATATGGGTGGAAATCGGGGTGTCCCTCTTGTGTCGTATATCACCCAAGTGTTCCAGGACCCTGCGTCTAAATTCCCGCAGGCTCTTGCCGACATATTTTGCCCCACATTGACAGAGGGCTACATACACTATTGCCTTAGTACTACAATTTATAAAGCTCCTGATCTCATGCCTCAAACCAGTATCACCATACAATACAACCTTAGTTTTTTGTATACTCGGGCAGGCTTTACAATGCCCACAACGATAACACCCAGGAGAGGAATATCTGTCTAGCCAAGTCTGGTTGGATTGTACTGGTAGATGGGAATGCACCAAATTGTCCCCTAGGCTTCTCCCTCTCCGGAAGGTTATTTCAGGGCGTTCACCCACTACCTCAGATAAATCTGGGTCTAACTGTAGGATGTTCCAGTACTGATCAATTACTTCCCTCACACGTTTGGATTGAACATCAAAGGTACCAATAATTCTGAGCGGTTGTATAGTGTCAGTTTTTGCCCTCGGTACGAGCAATTGTGCTCTGTCTTGTTCAAGGGCAAAACGATAAGCCGATCTTAAGGTATAGTCTGGATAACCTCTTGTCAAAAATCTGGTGCGGAGATCCTTTGCCTGCCTCTTAAATTCAGCCCTATCTGAGCAGTTCCTCCTGAGACGGAGATACTGCCCCCTCGGTATCCCCCGTTTAAGGGGGACCGGGTGGCAGCTCTCCCATCTCAGGAGACAGTTGGTTGCAGTGTCCTTCCTATATACCGATGTCTGCAGGCCACCAGCACTGTCTTTACAGACATAGACATCCAGGAATGCCAGCCCCTCTTGCTGAATCTCAAATGTAAAGGAAAGCCCCAAGTCGTTGTTGTTCAGCACCCGAAGGTACTCCTCAAATTCTGGCCTGGAGCCAGTCCATAAAATAAAAATGTCATCTATATAGCGCGACCAAAAGGTCGCGCTAATAGAAAGATGTTCCCGCTCGTCTGAGAAGGCGGTGGTTGCCTCCCACCAGCCCAGGGTGAGGTTGGCGTACGATGGGGCGCATGGGCTCCCCATCGCCGTCCCCCTGAGCTGGTGGAAGTACCGCCCCTCGAAGAGAAAATCTCCGTCTCAGGAGGAACTGCTCAGATAGGGCTGAATTTAAGAGGCAGGCAAAGGATCTCCGCACCAGATTTTTGACAAGAGGTTATCCAGACTATACCTTAAGATCTGTAGAGAAAAGAAAAGAAAGGACCGACGGACGGCGCCTCGTGTATTTACCCTCAATAGATCGGTTGGTGGGTGGGGGGGGAACCCCACGGGGCTTATAGATGGCCGCTCACCTTGAGATCTATGCAAAAAAGCATATCACCCACGATATAATCTGGGTACTGTAGTACGAGTCGCTGCTATGCCGATGGGTTGCAGGAGGAAACAAGTCGTCCTGGGAGTCAATATTAGAAGTAGAGCAGGAAAAAACCCTCAGGTATGGCGCTGCAGACTCTTGTAGACAGATGAGGCGGATGCCAAAGGTAATAGGAAAGTCCTCAGCAGGACATTTTATTAAAAAAACAATAAAATGGACAAGATTACGCGTTTCGGGAGGATCCCTCCCTCAGATCAGGGGGGGATCTGAGGGAGGGATCCTCCCGAAACGCGTAATCTTGTCCATTTTATTGTTTTTTTAATAAAATGTCCTGCTGAGGACTTTCCTATTACCTTTGGCATCCGCCTCATCTGTCTACAAGAGTCTGCAGCGCCATACCTGAGGGTTTTTTCCTGCTCTACTTCTAATATACCTTAAGATCGGCTTATCGTTTTGCCCTTGAACAAGACAGAGCACAATTGCTCGTACCGAGGGCAAAAACTGACACTATACAACCGCTCAGAATTATTGGTACCTTTGATGTTCAATCCAAACGTGTGAGGGAAGTAATTGATCAGTACTGGAACATCCTACAGTTAGACCCAGATTTATCTGAGGTAGTGGGTGAACGCCCTGAAATAACCTTCCGGAGAGGGAGAAGCCTAGGGGACAATCTGGTGCATTCCCATCTACCAGTACAATCCAACCAGACTTGGCTAGACAGATATTCCTCTCCTGGGTGTTATCGTTGTGGGCATTGTAAAGGCTGCCCGAGTATACAAAAAACTAAGGTTGTATTGTATGGTGATACTGGTTTGAGGCATGAGATCAGGAGCTTTATAAATTGTAGTACTAAGGCAATAGTGTATGTAGCCCTCTGTCAATGTGGGGCAAAATATGTCGGCAAGACCCTGCAGGAATTTAGACGCAGGGTCCTGGAACACTTGGGTGATATACGACACAAGAGGGACACCCCGATTTCCACCCATATCAACACAATACATCAAGGGGATCATAAATGTTTATCCTTCGTGGGTTTGGAACAAATTAAACCATCACCAAGAGGGGGGAATTTGGACAAAGTCCTCATGCAACGGGAAACAAGGTGGATTTTTAAGTTCAAATCTATGTCCCCAGGAGGATTGAATGAGCAGTTGTCTTTTGCTCCATTTTTATAACCCATACCCTAACTTATTACATCCTCGACTTTTTCAGATAGTTTATTAAATGATATTACGGACCTCTTCCCTTGATTGGGTGGAATGATAGGTAGACAGGGACGGTTGTAGCTGACCGATACGTCTAGTAACACCCATACCTAGGGCATAATAGGTATCTGTAGGAGGTTCCAGAATACGGTACCGCCCTTATTAGGGCGTCCATGCCGTCTAGGTTTAGGGTCGTCTTGTAGGAACTCTTAGGGTTTGGTAGACCCATAGGGCCCAGCTATTCCTCCCCTCCCCCCCCCCCCCCCCCCCCGACATCTTATATTCATGTCAGGTAGAGGTCCGTATGTATATAGGATTAATATTGGGTTTATATCATATGCAAGTTACCTGCGCTTGGCTAATGTTTTAATATGGCTACGTATATAACTTGTCTAGATTGGTAAATGGAGTATTTTTTTTTCCAGGTCTAATAGAGAGAGGAGAACTACAATTATTTTTATTCCCCCTTTTTTTCAATTCCCTTCTTTATTCTTACAAAAGTTTTTCGTTTTGTATGCCTAATAGCGGCGCCAGTTAGAAGCTCCTGATCTTGTCCTCAGTACCATTTCCCAGTATTCCTTTTTTTTTTTTTTTTTTTTTTTTTTTTTTATCCTTGTTGGATTTTCTATAACATCAGGGTGACCCCTTGGAGTCTCATGTGTCTTTAAGTATATAATAGGTTGGAATTTAGTACCTCCATTATATACACTAAAACATGCTTCTAGTTTTGTACAATTCTAATCTTGTATAACCAGGGTTATTAAGTGCCGTTGTATATATCCTTTCTAAGTTACACTTTGTTCCTGCACACTCTTCCCATATGAGCCAGCCTTTAGTAATTTGATAATGGTTGTAACCAGCGCTCCCCGTCAGTAATCGGCAATGTCCGGAGCCTCTCGGCTCCGGGAACAGAGCCACGCCCATGTACAGCGTCACATGGGTGGCGCTCATGTGACGGGTCCGGGAAGCGCTGGTTTACAAAAGGACGCCGGCGCGCATACAGGGCGCGTGTATCCCGGCAGACGGTCGGGTCCCCTGCCACTGCAGGACGTGCGTGATTGTTCGCTTTCTTCACTGTAAGTACAAGTCCTCCTTGGGATGCCTTACTTATCTAAACGTATGAGGACTCGTTGTATGTATGTTCTTCTTAACTAAGATGTATCCTGGTCTGTTTCTAGGCAGCTCAGGTCTGGTCTCCTATAGTTCATTGTGAGTACAACCATCATTAACTGTTTTGATGAAGATAGGGTAAGCCCTCTTCTCTTCTTTATTATATATATTTAGTATCTGTATTTGATCTTTTTTCAGGTTATCTGGTACATCTATTTACAGTACAGTGGACCTGGAATTATTTATATAGGAGGCAATTTTGAGACATTCCCGTACTATCATTGGTATAATTCCAGAGTGGGTTTATCGTTACCCAGAGGGGAGGTGTCTTGTATTGGATGAAAAAATCCTTAAATATATTCTAATTTTTGCTCCACCTGGAGCTGTCTAGAGCTGCAGTGTTGTGCTTTAATAATTGTGGTCATTAAAGGCTGTGACCATTCATATTACTCTCTATATAGGATTATTAACCCTTTTGAGTGTTCAATTAACCCTTTGTGTGTTGTGTTACCCCTGAGGAAGCCTGGTTATATATGTGATAATGAGTAAACTTAACCAGGCAGAAACGCGTCGGGTGTACTTGGGGTTATCTTTACGCATACTTAATGCAATCAGATATGTATTGTGAATGGTTTGCTTAAACATACCAGGCGATCATCATAAATAGGATACATACATTAATTATCTTTAATTATTATTTGGTGATAGTATTATTATATTGCACTAATATTGTGGTGAATTTTATCTAGCTATACAATTAAATGCTAAGTTTTACGGCACCTTTATAAATATTTTTCTTTAGTTTTGATCCGCAAGGTGAAGTCGCTAAGGCAGACGTGAGGCCCTACTACTTACGTAACTAGAGCTGTGCAGTTCCTATGGGGATATTTTCCCATCATGTACAGCTCCTGGGACGTGACATCATCAATGAGCAGTTAGACAGAAAACTTCAGAAGCTAATAACTATTGGAAGGATTAAGATTTTTTAATAGAAGTAATTTACAAATCTGTTTAACTTTCCGGAGCCAGTTGATATAGAAAACATTTTTTTGCCTGGAATACCCCTTTAAAGACATGTTTAGTGTTTTTGCAGAATCCGGAAATTAATCCCCATTTAATTCAATGTGATTCTGAGCAGAATTTTCTGCTGAAATTCTGCACAGAAATTCTGCTGTGTGAACATAGGCAAATAGTGCCATAGCTGTCCACAGGTCCTGTGTGATATCGCAGCTTAGCTCTATTCAACAAGATGGGTTGTCCATCACCTAAAAAATGTAAGAATGTTGTAAAGTAATAATAGAAGTCATAATCGCCATACAAATCCTCGATTGCTCCCATATCTACATCTTTAGGGTCCGTTACTGCTACTTTACTCCCTAGTCCCTCTAGACACAGGCATTTGGCTGCTACAGTTCATTGCTGTGTCCAGGGGTTGGTCACATGTCGGTGTCCAGAGGGACCAGGAAGTAAAGACCAGTAAGGAACCATAAAACAGGAGCAGTGGAGGGTTGCGGTAAATTGAGGTAGAGAAGAGCAGACAACACCTGTAGCAATGGGGATTGGAGCAGTTGCCCATAGCAACCAGATTGCTTCTTTTATTTATTACCAAGGCCTCTAAAAATTAAAGTGGGGTGATAATCTTATTTAAATACAATTTTCTAAAATTAGAAAAAGATGGGGGGGGGGGGGCTGGTTGGCAGTTTTGCACCCATGTCCAGCATTAGAATGTCTTGTCAATATAATTTATCTTAAAAAAATATTTTTTACTTCTAGACTAATGGGGAAACCTGGTGAGATCTCTTTGGATGTTGTTCTATGAGGTTTATGTGCATCACCAAAATGGAGTCACAGCTGCTGCTGGCTCCAATCACTGCCTTGGAGTTTGTGGGTGATCATCTTCTGGCTGGTAAGTTCTAGTGGATAATGTTTAGTAATAATTGTGTGTGTGTGTGTGTGTGTGTATATATCCCTCACAGTCTCATTAGATGTAGGTGAACATGTGCTTTCGTGGTCATTCCATTCAGTTCCTGAGTCCAGGATGGCAAGCCTATATAACTAGACTGGGTTGCTTTTTATAGACTCTGAAAAGCTGTGTCAATCTGTGTGAGCTGTAAAAATAAACATACAATTGAAAATTATATTACTTACACCTGAAGTTGTGTGTTTTACTTTGTAGGTGAAGGCCCTAACCTAACTGTTTATACCTTAAGAAGCAGCAGTTCGACCTCCCTGAGGCTAAAGGAGAACGTCCTGGCAGGTTACACAATTCATGGAATAAAACCTTGCGGTTCAGACTCGTCTGTCGTGTGTGTGTTTGGAAGTAAGGGTCTTGTTGTTCTGAATTTTAGCACCAGAGATCAGGAAGTAAGACTGTCCAAAGTCTGCAATCTTCGAGAACTGCATGACTGGATATGGGACGTTCAGTGGCTTGGAGATGCCTTGCAGTCTACTGCTTACCTTGGCTTAGCTTTGGGACACAATTCTGTTGCATATTATGACTACAAGATGGGTAAAGTCTTGAAGGAAATTCACTGCTCTGAAAAATGTATCTTGTACTCTGCCCATTTTGTGGGAACAACCTGGGAAAAGCTCACACTGATATCTGGGACTGTGTTCAACCAGCTTGTCATTTGGGGGATGTCTGACCAAATTAATGAAGAAGGAAGAGTAGAGCCTCGAAGGAGAATAAGCGGACATGATGGTGTCATTTTTAGTATATATTATGAAAAGCAGAAAGGTGTTTTGGCTTCAGCCTCGGATGATCGCAGCATCAGGGTGTGGAACGTGGGCAGTCTTACTGACCGTGATCCTGATGTTAAGTGTCTTCTTTTGTTATACGGGCACCAAGCACGAGTGTGGTCAGTCAGGCTTCTCCCAGACAACATTATCAGTATCGGTGAAGACTCTGCTTGTATTGTGTGGAGCTATAGTGGTGATATTATCCATAACTTTAAAGGTCACAAAGGTCGGGGCATCAGAGCTGTTTCTGTCCAAGATGAGCTTGGTTTGGTTGCAACTGGTGGGGCAGACTCCGGAATCCGACTCTGGCAGATTAGAGAAAAAACTTCCCCATCTAGTAACCTTTTGAACCTACATTTTGATGCCTTCAAAAACATTGGGGTCCCAAAGGCAATAACATTAGCAGATATCAACTGTCTTGTTATAATGACTGACTTGGGTTTTATATACACTTATAGTTTTATCAGCAAGCAATGGATCTTTGTATTGAAGGATAGTAACTATACATCGTATGGTCTCTTAGAGGCGATCAGACTGGCTGACTCCACCCTGTGTGCCATCGGTAACATAACAGGCAGTGTTAAGATTTTCTCACTTTCATCTGCTCAAACTTGCAAGGAGTTGAAGCACCATGAAGGAAAAGTACACAGCTTGACTTGGGTTGCTTCATCGTCGTTGTTGTCTACAGACACTTGTAGCCTGTTTTCTTCTGGTCCTAATGGAGTAATAATTTGGAATGAAGTCACATGTGTGTCTGGTAATCTCACATCTGTCACAGAGAGATGTAGGTTTCTGCTGCCTACTTGCAAACAAAGGTGGCACACCAGCATAGCATTTGTGCCTGAAGAAGGTTTGATCGTATGTGGTGACCGCAGAGGTTCATTGGTACTATTTCCAAATAGCGTTTCTGGAGCAAACAGCAATGAAAACATCACGGACGGGTCTTTACAAAGTGCCAACAACAACACTAAGAATTCTAATGTTCCCAGACAAGAAGGGCAGGAAGCAGAGGCAGTTCATGTTCTTTTTGGCCTTCACGGCAAATTAGGTGTAACATCGGTTGTGTACCATAATGGCTTTGTGTACAGCAGCGGTCGAGATGGATTTTATCGGCAGTTGAAGGTGGAAAGACGCCAGTTGGTAATGCTCCGCAAACTCAAGGCTTGCAAGGGGATGGAGTGGATCGAACGTGTGTCCTTCACACCTGACGGAAACTTACACATCCTTGGTTTCCATTCTACTGACTTTGTGGTGTGGAGTACGAGAACTAATGAAAAGCTACTGTGCATCCCTTGTGGTGGTGGACACAGGTCTTGGAGTTACAAGAAAGAAGATTCAAATGAAATGTTTGCCTATATTAAATCTGGTGATGTATTTACTTACTACAGTAAAGCATCTGAAAGAATTCAGAATGTTTTAAAGGAAACCTTGCATGGCAGAGAACTGACAAGTGTTAGGTATGCTGGAACAATTAAGAATTCCAGTAAGGAACTTCTTGACATCATTATTACAAGCAGTGAAGACACCACAGTCAATTTATGGGCCTTCAGTGCAAATTCCAGACACTTGTATTGCCTTTCGACTATCAGCGACCATCTTTCCAGTGTGAAAACGTTGGCTTTAGCAAGGACTAAACATCAGGATGGCATCCTCTCCACTCTACTGTTCACTGCCGGAGGTAGAGCTCAGATAGAGGTTTATCGATTGTTGATCCAAGCAGGGGAGGTTAATGACAATATTACATGCCAAGTCATTCACGTAGCATCCCACCGACTAGATGAACACTGGGATAGAATTAGGAATAAACACAGAATGGTTAAGATTGATCCGGAAACAAGGTAACTAAGTTGGTATTATCCTAATTGAGTGTCTGTCTTCCCCACTGAGTGGCGGGTGCTGTTACATTACATTAAATGACTTCCCTTATTGCAATGTGTCATTCTGGAGATAGTATTGATAAATGTGCCACAGAATGTATTACATTGACATCCTTAATACACCCAAACATTTAAGAACCCCCTACCCCATTCACTAGCCTTTGTTTTCAGATGTACAGTGGATATAAAAAGTCTACACACCTCTGTTAAATGCCAGATTCTTGTGATATTAAAGAATGAGACAAAGATAAATCATGTCAGAACTTTTTCCTCCACCTTTTTTCCTCCACCTGTAACATGAATAATTCAGTTGCAAAACAAGCAGAAATTTATGATAGGGAAATAAAAACTTAAACACACTATAACCTGTTTGCGTACGTGTGCACACCCTCATAAAACTGAGGATGTGGTTTTGTTCAGAATTAATCACATTCAAACTCATGTTAAAGATGTTATCCATTGATTTTCATTTTGAATTGTCCCCAGGCTGCCGCAATAAAAATAATAAACTTTGACCTACCTTCCGCCATTCCAGCAGTGTCGGTGGAATCTGTCTCCCGTCTCCTGTCCTCTAGGACCCAAAACATCACACTGCTCTCAGCTAATTGCTGCCCACAGTGATGTTTTGCCTCAGCCAGTGATAGACTGAGCGCCAGTGTCATGTAACGGGCCTGGGCCCGGCCATTTATCTGGGTGCCCAGAAACTAACACTGTTGCTCGTCCTATCACCAGCCTAGGCGGTCCATCGATGCGGCCAGCGATTAGTTGAGCGCATTGTGGCGTGTTGGATCCCAGGAGCCGGAAGAACAATGGGGCCATAGGATGAGAGACCGATTCAGTGGCATCGGGGTAATGGCAGAAGGTAAGATTCTGGGCAAGATTCTGAAAAAAAAAAAATAATTTGCTTGACCAACCCTATAAATAGAAGTCATTACACATGTGCTGTAATTTAACCTCCTAGGGACTCAGCCCATTTTCACCTTAAGGCCCTTTTTGCAATTCTGACCACTGTCACTTTATGCATTAATAACTCTGAGATGCTTTTACCTTTTATTCTGATTCCGAGATTTTGTTTTTTCGTGACATATTTTACTTTAACATAGTGTTACATTTTCGTCGTTACTTGCATCCTTTTCTTGGTGAAAAATCCCCAAATTTCATGAAAATTTAGCATTTTTCTAACTCTGAAACTTTCTGCTTGTAAGGAAAATGGACATTCCAAATAAATTATATATTGATTCACAAATAAAATATGTCTACTTAATGTTGGCATCATAAATTTGACATGTTTTTACTTTTTGAAGACAGAGGACTTCAAAGTATAGCAGCAATTTTCAAAATTTTTACCAAAAATTCAAAATCTTCATTTTTCACGAACCAGTTAAGTTTGAAGTGGATTTGAGGGGCCTTTCTGTGAGGAATGCCCCATAAATGACCCCATTATAGAAACTGCACCCCTCAAAGTATTCAAAATGACATTCAGAAAGTTTGTTAGGTGTTTCACAGGAATAGCAGCAAATTGAAGGAGAAAATTAAAAATCTTAATTTTTTACACTCGCATGTTCTTGTAGAGCCATTTTTTGAATTTTTACAAGGGGTAAAATGAGAGAACCCCCCCCCAAATTTGTAACCCAATTTCTCTCAGGTAAGGAAGTACCTCAGATGTGGATGTAAAAAGTTCTGCGGGTGCAGTAGAGGGCTCAGAAGGAAAGGAGCGACAATGGGATTTTGGAGAGTGAATTTTGCTGAAATGGTTTTTGTGGGCATGTCGCATATAGGCCCCTATGGTGCCTGAACAGGAAAAAAAAAAAAAAAAAAAAACAACACTATTTTGGAAACTACACCCCTCAAGGAACATAACAAGGGGTACAGTGAGCCTTAACACCCCACAAGGTGTTTGACTACTTTTTGTTAAAGTCGGATGTGTAAATGAAAATGTTGGTTTTTTTCACTAAAATGCTGTTTTTCCCCCAAATTTTACATTTTTACAAGGGTTAATAGGAGAAAATGCACCCCAAAATTTGTAACACCATTTATTCTGAGTTTGGAAATACCCCATATGTGGATGTAAAGTGCTCTGCGGGCAAACTACAATGCTCAGAACAGGAGGAGCGCCATTGAGATTTTGGAGAGAGAATTTGTTTGGAATGGAAGTCGGGGGCTATGTGGGTTTCCAAAGCCCCCATGGTGCCAGAACAGTGGACCCCCCCCCCACACATGTGACCCCATTTTGGAAACTACACCTTATTTACACCCCACTGCCGTTTGACAGATCTTTGGAACAATGGGCTGTGCAAATGAAAAATTACATTATTCATTTTCACGGACCACTGTTCCAAAAATCTGTCAGACACCTGTGGGGTATAAATCCTCACTGTACCCCTTATTACATTAAATGAGGGGTGTAGTTTCCAAAATGGGGTCACATGTGGGGGGGGGGGGGGTCCATTGTTCTGGCACCATGGGGGCTTTGCAAGTACACGTGGCCTTCAATTCCAGACAAATTTTCTCTCCAAAAGCCCAATGGCGCTCCTTCTCTTCTGAGCATTGTAGTTCGCCCGCAGAGCACTTTACATTCACATATGGGGTATGTTCTTACTCAGAAGAAATGGGGTTACAAATTTTGGGGGGCTTTTTCTCCTATTACCCCTTGTGAAAATGAAAAATTTAGGGTAACACCAGCATATTAGTGAAAAAAAAGTTTTATTTAATTTTCCCGTACAACTTTAACGAAAATTCGTCAAACACCTGTGGGAGGTTAAGGCTCACTATACCCTTTGTTACGTTCCGTGAGGGGTGTAGTTTCCAAAATGGGGTCACACATGGGTATTTTTTTTTGCGTTTATGTCAGAACCATTGTAGCGATCAGCCAGCCCTGTGCAAATCACCAATTTAGGCCTCAAATGTACATTCGCGCTCCCTCCTGAGCCTTGTTGTGCGTCCGCAGAGCATTTTATGTCCACATATGGGGTATTTCCATACTCAGGAGAAATTGCGTTACGAATTTTGGGGATCTTTTTTTCCTTTTACCTCTTGTGAAAATAAAAAGTATGGAGCAACACCAGCATGTTAGTGTAAAATGTTTTATTTTTTTACACTAACAGGCTGGTGTAGACCCCAACTTTACCTTTTCATAATGGGTAAAAGCCCACCAAAATTTGTAACGCAATTGCTCCCGGAGTACGGAAATACCCCATATGTGGCCCTATACCTTGAAATACCACAGGGCTTCGAAGTGAGAGAGCGCCATGCTCATTTGAGGTTTAAATTAGGGATTTGCATAGGGGTGGACTCTGATGCAAGCATTACAATTGCGTCCGCTACCAAAAATATTCTACGCCAGTGATTCCCAAACAGGGTGCCTCCAGCTGTTGCTAAACTCCCAGCATGCCTGGACAGTCAGTGGCAGTCCGGAAATGCTGGGAGTTGCTGTTTTGCAACAGCTGGAGGCTCTGTTTTGGAAACACTGCCGTACAAGATGACCTTTCATTTTTATTGGGGGGGGGGGGGGGGGGGGGTGACAGTGTACATGTGTTAGTATGTAGTGTTTTACCCTTTATTTTGTGTAGTGTAGTGTTTTTAGGGTACATTCACACAGGTGGGGTTTACGGTGAGTTTCCCGCTGGGAGTTTGAGCTGTGGTGGGAAATTTGCCGCAGCTCAAACTTGAAGTAGGAAACTCGCTGTAAACCCTCGCCTGTGTGAATGTATCCTATACATTCACATGGGGGAGCAAACCTCCAGCTGTTGCAAAACTGCAACTCTCACTATGTGCTGACATACCGTACATGCTGGGAGTTGTACTTTTGCAACAGCTGGGTGCACACTGGTTGGAAAACCTTGAATTAGGTTCTGTTACCTAACTCAGTATTTTCCAACCAGTGTGCCTCCAGCTGTTGCAAAACTACAACTCCCAGCATGTACTGATCAAAGGGCATGCTGGTAGATGCAGTTATGCAAGAGCTGGGGGCACGCAACTACAATTCCTACTATATGCAACTTTTACAATGGCTACATATGAACACTATAAAAAAATGCTAAAAACCCTAAAAATATACAATTAGACCATAGTTTGTTTTAATATTGTCATTTTTATTATCATTTTTATTAATATCATTACTATATTTTGAAACATATCTTCTGAGTTCATCTGCAAAGGCCCTGCAGTTGGCACTCATTGTAATGATAATTATCGTATTTTATTTATGAGACTCTGTTAAATGTTTTAGTTTTCTTTTATCTGACTGAATTATCATTATTACCACTAGCCTTTTCAATATTTTCTATTGTATTATGTATTATTTTTAAGCTATAGAATTTTAGTTTAATATTTAAGACCAGGCTTGAGGATGGTGTATCTTTATATTTTTCATATATTCACGGGTTGAATAGGATACACAACTTTTTCTCACACCTAGTACTCATCTGGCACAACACAATATTGTCTCTACGTTTCTGGTTGAGCTACCTACCCCCTTTTCCTTCTAGTCAATGATTTATCTTAGCCTTATTCTCTAACATCACAAGAACCTGGCATTTTAACAGGGGTTTGTAGACTTTTTATTACCACTGTATATGTAGTGTATAAGCAGACTTCCTCCCTTGTCAAAACATAGACTATTCTCATAAGCAAGCACAGTTCCATTTAAAGGAAAACTGTCACATGTTCTGTCCCGCACTAACCACAGGTACTGACTGATAGTGCAGGGAACGCTGATTCATATGATCCCTACTTTGCCCAGATCCCTCTGGCCATTTGCCTGCCATATTAGTTTTTCTATGTATGCAAATGTGGCTGTAACTGGCACGAGTATGGTTTTCAGGAGCCTAGTGGCACTGTGACATCAGCGCCTCCCATCCGCAGTGCCGCCCACTTATGAATATTCATCCTCCCTCCCTCCCGGTTCTCCCTCTCCCCGCCACTCCTGACTGGTCTTCACTGCGCATGTCAAGAAGCAGCACATGCGCAGTGGAGACCAGTTAGGACCGGCGGGGAGAGGGAGAGACGGAGGGAGGGGGGATGAATATTCATAAGTGGGCGGTGCTGACATTACAGTGCCACTAGGCTCCTGAAAACCCCGCCTGTGCCAGTTACAGTTACATTTGCATATATAGAAAAACTAAGACTGCGGGCGAACGGCCTGACGGATCCAGGCAAGTTAGGGATCATATGAATCAGTGCACAGCCAGGTGAGCGGGAAAAGGGAAAAACCGTAAAGAGGCACAGCAATGCATCAGACCTGCAGCCTCTTTATTCTCAGGATCAGTAGGATTTTTTTTTCTCTTTTCATGTAATTCTGTTCTCTTTTTGTCAGATACTTATCAGTCACTACAGTGGATGAGATTCCAGAAAGCAGGAAACCTGCATCCTCCAGCGTCTATCTTGCTGCTGCTTGCAGTGATGGATCTATAAGGTGTGTGCATATGAACCATCATGAATGATCAATGAGATTATATTTTTTTATTGAGTATTTGAAGAATAAATTCCATCCGTGGGTCACCAGTAGAGGGAGATTACTGAATGCAAATAGATTTTTTAGGTCAATAGCAGCTGTATAATGTGCGGTCAGTAAGCTCTTCCTGGTGATGATGGCAGGCTGCCAGAACATTAGCTCAATAGCTGTGCAGCAGATTTAAAGTTCAGAAAAACACTCCAACCCCTATAGAGAGAAACTATAAAATGTGTACAAGAGCCCAGGTAAGGCTATTCCATGGGTAACAACCTCTCGGCTTCTGATTCTCATTTATATATTAACAAAAAGGCTTATATCTTGACACTGGAGAAAAATATTAAATAAATAAGGTATGCTCAGAATCCTAATCCTAGCTATGTGCATATTGACACCCATGTTTTCTTAGTGACAGATCCACTTTGAATATTCAGAACAGTATAAAATGTTCTATGGCTAGGTTTATATCTGCCCGATAGAAGCAGAACAATGAAAAGCCGAATGTGCCGAGTTCCAGCAGTATCTGTTGGACTGTATTGAAGCAAATAGGGTTTACATCATAGTACCAGGCATTTTAATGGACAAAATAGTGCTTTTTTTGTCCTGCTTTTTCGGAAAAATCTTTAGTGGAGGCTCCAAACAGAACCTCTGACACACATGTGAACAAAGCCTAACAAGGAGAAGTATTACTGTAGATGCAACTACTTAATAACAGAACTGTGTAATGGAGGCTCACTAGATCCCTGTGCACCTAACTGAGCAAACCAATTGACAACTATACCCTCTGTGTCCAATAAGAAGCAAATATGAAAAAAGTTGTATGGTGCTTAAAAGTTATATGTAATCAAGGTCCTAATACGATTATAATAAAATGTAATAATCTAATAGTGAAATACAATAAGATACAGGGCCCTTGTGACTCACCACAAGTTACAAAAGTACTAAAACACATTCTGGAGGCGGGCCCGGGATTTGAATATTCATGGCGGCTGGTCATGTGAGCGCTTGTGACCAGCCACCATGAATATTCATATCCAGCTGGCGGGTCCGCCTCCAGCGCACAATTCAGCACAGATAGAAGCTGATCTGCAGAGGGACCGGGCACCGGACTGAAGGTATATATATCAGTCAGAGACCCTGCATCACTCTGCTGTTCACACGCACTATAACCCGGTGAATTGGGTTTAGTGTGGGTGAACAGGATGACCATTTTCCTTTAGAAGTCTACATATCCATTAAATAGCGCCTGCAGGATAAATCTTAACCAGACCACTGGGTTAAATTTTATGTAACTTATTGTATTCCACTATAAGGGTGGGCTCACATCATGTTTTCTTAGTACGGGTACCGGATCCGGCTCCGCTCCTGTATTCCAGCCGGACTTGGCTCCCTTCTCATTCATTTAAATGAGCCGACCGGAGTCAAACAGTGATTCCAGTCGGCTCATTTTCGCCCCGTAACTGTGGTATGCTGCCGATCCGGTACCCGTACTAGAAGACTTAATGTGAACCCACCCTTAGACTATTCAATTTTATTATAATCCTATTATGACCTTGATTTCATATACTTTTACTTTTGAGCACCATATAACTTTTTTCACAGTAATATAAGAGTTCCTTATTGTCCGTCTATAAATGATTCTACACAGGAGTGAAGAGCTACTTTCAGCCCTCCTCTACATCTTATTGTGTAATGAATTTTTTTTTTTTTTTTATGTTTTTGTAGATTCTTTGTGATGAGTGAGAGTTCTCGGCAGATAATATTGGTAGCCGAGTCCTTTTACCACCAGTGCTGTGTACTGAAAGTAGAGACATTTGTTCATACTTCTAGCAACAATTCAAGGTAAAACTCCAGAAAAATGCCACAAGCCAATGAATATTTATCTTGATCTTTTTCACCCATCCCAACAACCCTTCTCTAAATAAGGACTGGCAGCTGAAACTTGTGGCAACCACCTGCTATCCTTGGGGGACCACTGTAGATTTCTCCTGCAGTACCACTACAGGACAAATGTGGTATTACAACACCTTAAAGGGGCGGAAAACATTTTTTTTTCCAAATCAACTGGTGCCAGAAAGTTAACCGGATTTGTAAATTACTTCTATTAAAAAATCTTCCAGTACTTTTTAGCAGCTGTATGCTACAGAGGAAATTCTTTTCTTTTTGAATTTCTTTTTTGTCTTGTCCACAGTGCTCTCTGCTGACACCTCTGTCCGTGTCAAGAACTGTCCAGGGCAGCATAGGTTTGCTATGTGGATTTTCTCCTGCTCTGGAATGTTCAAGTGTCAGCAGAGAGCACTGGACAAGACAAAAAATAAATTCAAAAAGAAAATAATTTCCTCTATAGCATACAGCTTCTAAAAAGTACTGGAAGGGTAAAGATTTTTTTAATAAAAGTCATTTACAAATCTGTTTAACTTTCTGGCACCAGTAGAAACAGTCCTAATGAGACAATTCATATTAGGAAAACAATCCCAGTAATTCTATGAGCTGTCTTCTTTTATTAAAGAGGACCTGTGGTCTCTCTGTAAAAAATGACATACAGGCATGTAAAGATAGCTGAGGGGGCTGATCACATACCTTTTATAGAATGTGACCCCCCCCCCCCTCCCCCATTCCCTTAGCTATCTATATATACCCTTATCTCACATTTTAGATCCTATTTAAATTGTTATATAGAAAAAAAAACTCTTTGGAGGTATCACTGCAGAACTCTGCAAACTTGACATCCCCCCCCTGTGGGAACTGTGATGGCGGCCATATGAACTGTTACCTAACCTTCCCAGAAATGGATATAACTTAAAAAAAATAAATAAATAAAAAAAAGGCACTCTCTTACTCCGTTCAAAAAGTTACCAGTTCCCTCCTGTGAGTTACTGATGCAAGACAACAAAGAGAATATTGTGATGCATTTCATCCAGTGTTCATCATGTTTTAGATGTATTTATATCATTACTATAGTCAAGTGTTTCCCAACCAAGGTGCCTCCAGCTGTTGCAAAACTACAACTCCCTGCATGCCCAAACAGCCTTCGGCTGTCTGGGCATTCTGGGAGTTGTAGTTTTGCAACAGCTGGAGTCACCCTGGTTGGGAAATACTGCTATAGTCTGACAATGGGTAAATATGTTTCTCCTCCGTCTTAGAGTTATGCTGTGCAGTGCCGCTACAGATGGTCGCATTGCATTCTGGGATATATCTGGGACAGTATCCTGTGCTGACCGGATACTGGAAAAGGAGGATACAAATTCTTCACTGCAGCGTGAGTATCTATAGTGTTTCATTTAAATAAAACTTTCAATTATGCAATAACAAAGGCTTGTAGCATGGCTGCCAGTTTGCCGCAATGGCCGCAGTAACCTGCATTGACTCTAGCCTTATAATAATCAGAATAAAAGTTAGATCTTCTTAGAATAGTAGATTGTATAGATGGTTTCATTATCAGGTTTACCTCTCTCCACTCTCTGATTTTTCTGTTTTAGTTAGTACTTCTGTTCGTCATAAAAAAACTGTTCTGGAACATCTTCCTCGTAACTCTATGTTGTGCTATTCTTCTGTCTATTCCTACCGAATATTATTTAAAAAAAATTATATTTATTTAACTACACAACTGGGCAATACTTTTTACCTTGTCAAATATCCTCTGATATTGTCAGCTCTGATTGGACAATAGAGGGTACTAGAGTATAAAGTGACCCATCCCCCCCAACTATTAACACTCAGTTGTCCATTTGTTAAAAACATTTCTAGGAGGAATAACAGGAATGTTACAATGCAAAGTCCCAAGAAAATATGCTCCAGAATTATTATTATAAAGAATACATGTATTTACTACGATCATTAGCAGACGTGACAGATGCCCTTAAGTGGATTATGTCTTTGTGGTGGATTGTATTGTTCTCTGGAGAGGGCAGTTAGTAGAGTATTGGTCTTAAGTATTGTTATTCTAGTGCACACTCATTCTTGCTGGGGAGGCAATGAGAACACATTAATACTTGTGCACGTTGAAGAGGCTCATTACACATTTATTAAGTGCTGAGTGATTTCTCTGGGGTTAGAACAAAAGAGATAATTTGATCCATGATACATATGGCTACAATACAGAGGGTTCTGTGTATCCGGCGTGTTCTTTATTATTGACCTCTAATATTTAGTCTTATATATGAAATTGAAAAATAAAGTTTGAAAAGTAAACATTTATATTGAAAATATAATCAACCTTTGCCCTATCTCCAGAGGTGTAACTTAATTCTTCCAGTGACCATTACAGATGAAACACCATTAGAATAGCTTCAGTGCTTTATCTTCTGTTGCACAATTGTTGGTCTTTGTTAATATGTTTGTGCATTGCTTCTCTTGTACACTTCTTTTGCCAATAAAAAATTTTCGGGAAAAAAAAATATAATTGCTTCAATTGTTGCATTCGTATTTATGTGCAGTAAATAATGAAGGAGGGATGAAGCAGGGATTAAGAAAACATCCACAATTTGGGGAAAATGTCATGTTGCGATTTCTGTATGTGATTGGGATAGAATAAACAAATGGGGAAATCCCCCCCCCCCCCTTTCATGTCAATGGTGCCAGAACACAGGGGAAGCATTAAAAAAACTAATACTGATACTTACCTAGCCCTGGTCCCCGTAGATCAGCCGCAGATCCTCTTCTTTTTCTTGTGGTCCTGGTGTCTTATTTGCATCCTTCTTCAGAGACATGCTGCTGGTTGCAGGACCTTTGCCGCTCAGCCAATCACTGGCCAAGACAGGACACTGCTGCAGCCAGTGATGGATTGGATGTGTGGGAAGGTCCTACAGGAAGCACAGAGAAGACACCGGGTCCAAACAGAGGATACCTGAGTCTGCAAAAGACCTATGGGGGACTGAGTCTAGGAAGACATCAGGTTTTTTTGTTATGTTTCCTTTGCCCACCATTACTATAATACACACAGGGTGGTGGGATCT
This sequence comes from Hyla sarda, assembly GCF_029499605.1. Classification (NCBI taxonomy): domain Eukaryota; kingdom Metazoa; phylum Chordata; class Amphibia; order Anura; family Hylidae; genus Hyla; species Hyla sarda. The sequence continues at coordinate 116,417,460 of NC_079194.1, read as the reverse complement.
GGGGCTAGGCCACCACCAAAATTCAAATGCAAGGTGATAATAGCAGGATTTTGCAGGCACGTAATCACAGTAATCGGTAATGGCTAATATCCAGATTCAGTTGTTTGCCTGAAGTGTTCAATTAAGTTCAATTACTAAAATAAAGTATATATTTGATAATTTAGCAAAAGCAATCAAGAAAGAATAAATGATGAAAACTAATGAAACTTGTGTTCTCGACAGATCTGGGTCCCGTCTGCTTTACTGTATCCACTCACCAGTCTGGGATCAACAGTCTCTGTATTCAAATGACTACAGAGGGACAATACCTGGTTGCCAGTGGAGGAGATGACAATTCCATCTGTGTGTATTGGTTAATATTGGACCATAATTCTCAGGATGATCCAAAAGGAGGTGTCCAACTTCTCCGGTCAGTCTCGGTCAGCTCAGCTCATGCTGCACATGTCACCGGTTTGCGCATCCTCAGAGATGACCTCTTAGTATCTGCGTCTGTGGATCAGCGTCTAACTTTATGGAATATCAGGGACAGCGGACTTCAGCATGTGGCCACCAGATTCTGTCACGTGGCCGATGTTTCTGAGCTTGACGTTTGGACACATGATAAAGAGCATCTATGTGTGCTGTGTGGACAAGGCCTGGAGATTGTGAAGTGCAATCATTAGATATTTCTGTATAGTTACTGTTATCTCTTTGTAAAATAATGTGCAAATAATGACAGTGTGTCAGGAAAAACAACATAACAGAATTTATATTTCAATGAAATTTTTTCAAAGTGTTTTTGTACATAAAACCAGTCTTCATGAGGGAAGCCATTGATATGAAGATTCTTACTAACGATTTCCAACCGTAGTTCTTGCATTATAGTAGTTACTTTATTGTCCTGAGTGCACAGCTTTACAGAAGTTATATTCCTGTACATAGGAAGCAGTATTATAGTAGTTATATTCCTGAAAGAACAAATAGAATGGTCCAGCGCAGGTTCAGTGAAATAGCGGGGATTTTATTAAACAGAAACAGGTACAATCATGGTGACGCGTTTCGGCTGCTAGTTCACAGCCTTAGTCATACAAAAAAATACATTTTTTGTATGAATAAGGCTGTGAACTAGCAGCCAAAACATGTCACCATGATTGTTTCTGTTTAATAAAAACCCTACTATTTCATCAAACCTGGGCTGGACCATTCCGTTTGTTCTTTCAAGATTGCATTGAATTGGCCTATTCCAGTTCGAGACGCTCTGGGCAACAAAGGTTGAGCTGGACATCTGCTCTACTTAGGATAGTTATATTCCTGTACATAGGAAGCAGTATTATAGTAGTTATAAAACAAAAATAGAGAAAAAGAAACACATCCACAATTTGTATTTTGATCTACTTGCTTCTCAGCATAAATTCAAACACTAACAGGTTGTTAGCATGCAACCACACCAATGTGAATACCTACCAAGTGCTCCCTTCCAGAGGGCTGGGAAAATGCTAGGAGGAAACCCTTATGCAGTCTCCTGATAATTAAAAACGCCTGGATCGAATGGGTGGAGCAGAGTGCTGGCTATGAAAGAGGGGACAGGATGGAAAATAGAAATGGAGCACTCGCCCGGTCAGTAGCTTTGAAACTGTATACAAGTGCAGGGGAAGGGTCAAAAGCAGTGCGGGAGGAGTAGTATGCCCATACTACTCCCAAAGCCCCTGTATGGCAAACTCCGCAATGAAACAGTCACAATGCAACAAGCAAACACAGGTAAGCTCCTAAAGTGCCGGTGCAATAACTGTGTGAACACGGGTGCTGTACCAATATAGCATAGAAATCCAAAGTGTAGACGAAGATGGCAGCACCCACCAGTACAGTAGTAGAAAATCTTCTTTATTAAAGTGCAAACTCACATGTAGTGCGGCCAGACCAGGACGCCAAACAGAATCAGCAGCATGGGTGACAGTTGATGCGCGTGTGCAAGACAGGTTTCATCAGACCCTCCTGCTCCTCCAGTCTGCTCTGCTCCATAGGCCCCGGACCAGAGAAGCAGTGGTCGGAGCACACACATACTGCCTCCAGTCATATACTGTGTATGGCTGGAGGCAGTAAGTCTGTGGGGGCACCAAAGGGGCCTATAACTAGCTGTGAGGGCACTAAGGGGGCCTATAACTAGCTGTGGGGGCACTAAGGGGGGCCTATAACTAGCTGTGGGGGCACAAAGGGGATCTATAAATAGGTGTGGGGGCCTATAAATAGCTGTGTGGGCACAAAGGGGGCATATCACTAGCTGTGGTGGCACAAAGGCGGCCTTTCACTAGCTGTGGGGGCACAAAAGGGGCCTATCACTTGCTGTGGGGGCACAAAGGGGGCCTATAAATAGCTGTGGGGGCACAAAGGGGGCCTATAAATAGCTGTGGGGGCACAAAGGGGGCCTATTACTACCTGTGGGGGAACAAAGGGGGCCTATTACTACCTGTGGGGGCACAAAGGGGCCTATTACTACCTGTGGGGGAACAAAGGGGGCCTATTACTACCTGTGGGGGCACAAAGGGGGTCTAACTATATTTTGGGGGCACAGGGGGCTTACAACTATATATAGGGGCACATAATGGGCCTACAACTATATATGGGGGGCACAGAGGAGGTGTACAGCTATATATGGGGCACAGATGAGGTGTATAGCTATATATGGGGGCACAGAGTATGTGTACAGCTATATATGGGGGCACAGAGGTGTACAGCTATATATTGGGGGCACAGAGGAGGTGTACAGCTATATATGGGGGCACAGAGGTGTACAGCTATATATGGGGTAACAGGAGCCTACAACTATATATGGGTGCACAGAGGAGCTGTACAGCTATATATGGGGGGCACAGAGGGGGTGTACAACTATATATGGGGGCACAGAGGAGCTGTACAGCTATATATGGGGGCACAGAGGGGGCGTACAGCTATATATTGGGGCACAAAGGGGTGTTCAACTATATTTGGGGGCACAGAGGAGGTGTACAACTATATAGAAGTGGACATTTGTGCTGAAGAAAGGAGCCTAAAATATTTGTCTGGTGGCTCTGACAGGTTCAGTGAAGACAAGTCTTGGGCAGGAGAAGTCTTTATGATGCACCGAGCTGGATAGGGAAAAAAAGAAAACGTGACAACTCCGATCAGCGAAGTCCCCTGTGAGTATCTAAATGTAATTGTAATCACTTATAGTCTGCAGAGTGATTTCTGGTATCTACCTCTGTATAGACAGTGAAAGAGATTCCAGTTGCCCAGAGGTGGGGGGGCTGGCTATGAGCTGCGTAAGGAGCCCCGAAATTTCTTTTGGCAGCCCTGCTCTAGTGTATTTTATCATCACCAGTCACTATGCTTTCCACTTTAAAATATTTAAGAAAATCAACCTGTACATTTATACGAAGCATTGATAGAGTTGTTGATGATAATATTGAAGTGTGGAGTAATGACACATTGTGAATTGACAAATTGTAGGCCATTCAGACTTTCAGGCCTTCCAGTGCCAGGCTAAGGGAAATTCTGAATTAACAAAATCATATATATATATAGTAATCTACACATTTCATATTCAGACATTGCGCATATACAGTGGGGCAAAAAAGTATTTAGTCAGCCACCAATTGTGCAAGTTCTCATACTTAAAAAGAGAGGCCTTTAATTTTCATCATAGGTATACCTCAAATATGAGAGACATAATGAGAAAAAAAATCCATAAAATCACTGTCTGATTATTTTTAAAGAATTTATTTGCAATTTATGGTGGAAAATAAGTATTTGGTCACCTACAAACAAGCAAGATTTCTCGCTCTCACAGACCTGTAACCTGTGCGGAAGCAGGGTTTTACCGTTTTTGCACTTTCGTTTTTTCCTCCTTTTTCACCTAAAAATCCATATGATGGCTTATTTTATTGTGCCACCAATTCTACTTTGTAATGACATCAGTCATTTTACCCAAAAATCTACGGCGAAATGGAAAAGAAAATCATTGTGCGAAAAAATTTAAGAAAAAACACCATTTTGCAACTTTTGGGGGCTTTTGTTTCTTTGCAGTAAATTTTTTCGTAAAATAACACCTTCTGTTTATTCTGTAGGTCCATACGATTAAAATTATATCCTACTTATAGAGGTTTGATTTTGTCTTACTTCTGGAAAATATAACTACATGCATGAAAATTAATAAATTTAAAATTGTCATCTTCTGACCCCTATAAGTTTTTTATTTTTCAGCATACCGGGTGGTATGAGGGCTACTTTTTTGCGCCGTGATCTGACGTTTTTAGCTGTATCATTTTTGTATTGATCGGACTTTTTGATCGCTTTTTATTAATTTTTTCATGATATAAAAAGTAACCAAAAATATGCTATTTTGTACTTTGGAATTTTTTGCGCATACGCCATTGACCGTGCGGTTTCATTAACTGATATATTTTTATAGTTCGGACATCTACGCACCCGGCGATACCACATATGTTTATTCTTATTATGGTTACATATTTTTTTATATGGAATTTGGGAAAAGGGGGGTGATTTAAACTTAATAAGGAAGGGGTTAATGGGTGTTGTTTTTTTTTTACTTTTTATTCAACTTTTTTTTTTTTTTACAGTTTAGGTCCCCTTAGTTTAGGAGGAATCATTAGATTCCTCATACAGATCAATGTGGTTTCATAGAACCACATTGATCTGTGTGCTCTGCTTTATCATTCTCAGAGCCGGCCAGCTCATCCTTAGATGGCAACTGGTTAAGAGTCTCCTCTGTCCTCCACTCGCTACCTGTATTAATGGCACCTGTTTGAACTTAAAACAGTCACACTCCAAACTCCACTATGGCCAAGATCAAAGAGTTGTCCAATGACACCAGAAACAATAGACAAGCAACTTGGTGTGAAGAAATCAACTGTGGGAGCAATTATAAAAAAATGAAAGACATACAAGACCACTGATAATCTCCCTCGATCTGGGGCTTCAGGCAAGATCTCACACTGTGGTGTCAAAATAATCACAAGAACAGTGAGCAAAAATACCACACAAGGGGAACTAGTGAATTACCTACAGACAGCTGGGACCAAAGTAACAAAGGCTACCAACAGTAACACACTACGCCGCCAGGGACTCAAATCATGCAGTGCCAGACGTGTCCCCTGCTTAAGGCTGGGTCCACACTACGTTTTGTCCCATACGGGAGCGCATACGGCAGGAGGGAGCTAAAAGCTCGCGCTCCCGTATGTAACCGTATGCGCTCCCGTATGGTTTTAGGTCCGGTTGTAAAAGCGCATACGGCGCAAAAATGAGCCGACCGGACCGAACGTTTCACTCCGGTCGGCTCATTGAAATGAATGACATACGGGAGCGCATACGGTTACATACGGGAGCGCGAGCTTTTAGCTCCCTCCTGCCGTATGCGCTCCCGTATGGGACAAAACGTAGTGTGGACCCAGCCTAAGCCAGTACATGTCTGGGCCTGTCTGAGGTTTGCTAGAGAGCATTTGGATGATCCAGAAGAGTATTGGGATAAGATGAAACCAAAGTAGAACTTTTTGGTAAAAACTGAACTGTGTTTGGAGGAGAAAGAATCCTGAGTTGCATCCAAAGAACACCATACCTACTGTGAAGCATGGGGGTGGAAACATCATGCTTTGGGGCTGTTTTTCTGCTAAGGGACCAGGATGACTGATCCGTGTAAAGGAAAGAATTAATGGGCCATGTATCATGAGATTTTGAGTGAAAACTTCCTTCCATCAGCAAGGGCATTGAAGATGAAACGTGGCCGGGTCTTTAAGCATGACAATGATCCCAAACACACGACCGGACAACAAAGGAGTGGCTTTGTAAGAAGCATTTCAAGGTCCTGGAGTGGCCTAGCCAGTCTCCAGATCTCAACTTCATAGAAAACCTTTGGAGGGAGTTGAAAGTCTGTGTTCCCTAGAGACAGCCCCAAAACATCACTGCTCTAGAAGAGATCTGCATGGAGGAATGGGCCAAAATACCAGCAACAGTGTATGAAAACCTTGTGAAGACTTACAGAAAATGTTTGACCTCTGTCATTGACAACAAAGGGTATATATAACAAAGTATTGAGATGAACTTATGTTATTGACCAAATACCTATTTTTCACCATAATTTGCAAATAAATTCTTTAAAAATCGGACAGTGATTTTACGGATTTTTTCCTCATTATGTCTCTCATAGTTGAGGTATACCTATGATGAAAATTACAGGCCTCTCATATTTTTAAGTGGGAGAACTTGACAATTAGTGGCTGACTAAATACTTTTTTGCCCCACTGTATAGAAGAGTTCAGAGAAACACGTATATGTCCTACTCAGGTTTATATTCGAATGGTCTTGAGCTGCTTTTTCTTAAATATGATCCTCTGGCTCTTATTCACTGCCTGTTGCCCTCTTGACAGGTTTTATAATAGATACAAATGTGCATTGCCTTTGCCTGTCTGAATTATTGAGTATTTGCCACCCATGAAAGGCTGATCCACTCCCAACCCAAGAGCCTTAATAAATTATTTACCTGAGCCCTCAACAGGAACCTCCATGGTTCACCAGTAACACTTCAACAATGAACTTGGATACCCGTCCATGCAGAGCCTTGGACAAAGGGAAACTGTTCTGTGCATTGGCACGAAAATGCTGAAATGTTTGCATGGGTCTACTGAAGATCATAAGCACCTACTGCAATGCACCTAAGTAGTGTTCCCAAGAAAGGGAGGTCAGATCGAGGGACCTCTAAGAGGGCAAATGTGATGGTACCGGGTCTAGAGACTGCATCTGGTACACATATGCCATCAGCGACCTCCAGGCTCTGCCAAAAAATAGAACACTCTCAAGCTTTGTCTCAAACATGCCAGAGTAATTGGACCAACACCAGAAGAATTCGGCAGGACAACTCCCTTCAAAAGGTAAGTTAGTTTTCTAGGGTCTGACGTCTAATGGATGAGGAAGTGTTGGAAATATCCAACTGCTTTTTAGTTCAATCTGTTGGAATAAAAGCAGGGTGAAAACAAAATTGCTGCTTTTACAGCTCAAACAGTGAGTGCCGCCCAAATACTCTCGGTACCCCCGGAGGTACCTTTTGTAGATATTTGAGCAAATATTTGTAATTTTTAGTAGTTTTACATCTACATTATTCTTATAGTGAGCTTTAAGATTGTTTATACTAAGGCTTTTATAGAGGATTTGTGAATATGTGACATCAATAAAATTTAGCAGATTTTGCCATAAGGTGCCTGCAGCCCGGACCCCACCAATCATTAGAAGAGCCAATTGTGCGCTTCACTTTCGGCTGTTTCTTGCAACTGGCATGTACAGGTATCCGCAATTCCATATGGTCTTCACAACTCTCTCCTTTATGTCAGGGCTTGGCCTACAGTGTGATTGACACACAGGTCCTCAGCCCATGCACCATCCAACGTAAAGGAGAGAGGCATAGAGGCCTTGGAGAATTGCGGACACCTGGCCACGCCTACCTGACTTTGCTGACTCAGGCCAAATTTTTTTTAGCACCATAAAGTTACAGATAAAGCAGCCAAAAGGTATGGCTGCATTACACTACTAAGCAGCTTTCATATACTGGGCATAAATTCTAGTGACAGTTGGGCTTTAACCCCCTTAAGGACGCAGGGTTTTTCTGTTTTTGCACTTTCGTATTTTCATCATCACTTTCTAAAAATCATAACGCTTTCAATTAGTTTTTTGTGCCACCAATTTTACTTTGTAATGACATCAATCATTTTACCGCCCAATCTATGGGGAAGCTGGAAAACATTTTTGGAAAATTGGGAAAAAAAAACAACACAATTTTTTTGAAATTTTGGTGGCTTCTGTTTCTGTGCTGTGCACTTTTCGGTAAAAATGACACCTTATCTTTATTCTGTAGGTCCATACAATTAAAATGATACCCTACTTATTGGTTTTGTTTTACTTCTGGTAAAAATCCTAACTACATGCACCAAAATTAATACATTTAAAAATTGCCTGTTCTGACCCCTATAACTGTTTTATTTTCCTGCATAGCTTATTTTTGGTCACTTTTTATACCATAAAAAAATGAATAAAAACTTCAGATCACATCCGTATGAGGGCTCATTTTTTTTGCACCGTGATGTGAAGTTTTTATTGGTACCATTTTTGTTTTGATCTAACTTTTTGATAGCTTTTTATTCATAAAAAGTGACCAAAAATAATCTATTTTGGACTTTGGAATTTCTTTACAGGCACGCCATGGGCCCTGCGGTTTAATTAACAATATATTTTTATAGTCCGGACATTTACGCACGTGGCGTTACCACATATATTTTTATTTACATTTTTTTTTTTTATGGGAAATGGAGGGTGATTCTAACTTTTATTAGGGAAGGGGTTAAATCACATTAACAATATTTTTTACACTTTTTTTTTTTTTTTGCAATGTTATAGCCCCCATAGGGAACTATAACATGTATTACACTGATTGAATACATTGATCAATGCTATGCCATAGCATTTCATTGATCAGTGTTATCAGCGCTTGTTTGCTACAGCCTGGATCTCAGGCTTGGAGCAATCAAGTGCCGATCGTACAGCCGAGAGAAAGGTAAGAAGACTCCCCCTGTCTTCTCAGCTGTTCGGGATGCCACGATTTCACTATGGTGGTCCCGAACAGTCCACTGAGCTAACCAGCAATACTTTTCTCCCGTTTTAGACACCACAATCAACTTTGTTTGTGGAGTCTAAAGGGTTAATACCAGACTTCAACTAGATCTGTGACGTCCGGTATTAGCCGCGGGTCCTGGTTGCTGATAGCAACCGAGACCTGCCGTGTATGAAGCGTGCTCAGCCCCTGAGCGCGCTTCACATAACGGAAGCCGGGCATGAGCGTAAATATACGCTCCTGGTCGTTAAGGGGTTAATGGGTTACTCTGGAGGGAAAAATTTACAGATTTGTAAATGTTGTCTATTTAAAAATCATAATCCTTCCAGTACCTATCAGCTGCTGTATGCTACAAAGGAAGTTGTGTAGTTCCTTTCAGTCTGACTACAGTGCTCTCTGCTGACACCTCTGTCTGTGACAGGAACTGTCCAGAGCAGAAGTAAATCCCCATAGCAAACCTCTCCTGCTCTGGATAGTTCCTGACAAGGACAGAGGTGGCAGAAGAAAGCACTGTGGTCAGACTGAAAAGAATTGCACAACTGTATTACAAATCTGTAGAATTTTCTGGTACTAGTTGATTAAAAAATGAAAAATTTTCTCTGGAGTACCACTTTTAAGCAAGTGCTAAGTGCTGACTTACCCTGTCCCTCTATTAACGCATCTCCATAGATGCAACACATTTTTTTCAAAAATTTTTTTTTTTTGGGAAAATGCAAAAAAAATTTCACAAGTACACAAGCCTTAAACTCAACCATAACCCTTATAAGAATGGTGTAAAGTATGCTGCAGATAAATTCCTCCCATTGTGTTGTTGTTTTACTATCAATTCATTTATGTAGCGGTTATTTTTTCTGCCCCAGATATCAGCTGACACCAAGTTTCCAGACAACACATTAAGCGATCGGGTGGCTGAGAAAGGGAAAATATCTGCTTTGCCGTTAATCAGAAAAGGAGCAGGAAAGGTCACAGGTATGGGCTGAATAACAGGCATATGGGTAGGGTGGGCATCTCTGTCCATGCTTCTCTAGGGATATGTTGTCCTCCTAAATGCAGGTGTTGGGCACATGGAAATGTATCCAGTCAACCGTGGCTATATGCCACTATGAAAGCCTTGTCTACCTCCACCCACAATTGAGTTTTAGCTGTTTGAGGGTGTGCCAGCTGTAATCGTCCATCTGCTGCATAAGAAAATCACTGGCACTTGTCTACGCCCATCAGCAACAAAGTCAGGTAATGAAAGGTGCGCGCCCAGTTCAAAAACCTGGCTTCAGCTGCACTTGGCATGCTAGGGTAAGTGTCAGTCTTGCCCTGCAGAGCGATGGTTTTCAGATTATATGTCAGGGGGCGTTACCTGAGCCTGAACTCTCCTCACAAAGGAATCAACTAATCAAAAATACATAAAAGGCGGCTACATCTGATGCCAGGTTTATAGTCTAATCTACACATATCAAATCCACTTATAGCCACCTGCTCCTTTATATCACCAGTGGTCATGGCGGAGGCTTCAATACTCATGCAGTGACTGCCGGTGTCGAGTATCTAAAATTATTCTGTAGACAACATTAGTCACATATTATTTAGAACTGGCATAACAAACTTTAGGCATTATCAACAAGTTTTTTTATTAAGTGGCAACAGTACAAAATTGTGTTATTCTTCTGGCCTGTAAGGTTTCATGCACCTGACTGGAAATATATCATATCATACAGCAATATTTTTCACCAGTTATTAAGCGCTGTTGATCCAGGACAGTGAATACAAGACCCTGCTTCTTTTTTAACACTTAGGCTGCTTACACACTATGAAGTTCACCCGTTAATAAACGTACGTTTGAAAAATAATGAATAATGCCCGTTAAACAACCCCATTCAAGTCAATGGTTTTTTTCCTTTACCCTTTGTCACACGTTATAGCCCGTCTTGACTAACGGACATTAGTTGTAACGGGAGAAATAACGTGACATGCACAAATTTCACAAGAAACGGGTAAATTAACGGACGTTATTTTTAACATTGAAGTCTATGGCCAACAGACGTTAGTAAATACACCCGTTAATGCCAGTTATTATAACTGACGTTATTTTTACTGAGCATGCTCAGAAGAGGTGACATCAGCAGACTCTTGCAGTGCTGAGGGACTACTTCTACTCCCATTATGGAACAGACTTGGTTCCATGATGGGAGTAGTAGTTCCCCACTGCAGGAGTCTGCCGGTGGCTGGGGAGGTTACATTGGTGTTTGTTCTACTACCCCATCATGGAACAGATTCTGTTCCATGATGGGGTTGTAGTACAGGGGCTGAGGGATTGATCGCACCGGGTCTCACTTCTGACACCCGATGCGATCAGAAGTTATTAAGCAGGGGAGCAGGCGGCATGGTCCGCAACCCTGCGATCACGATGTGTTTTTTACTTTCATTTTTAAATTCCCTGCTGGGATCCCTGAATGGCCGGTACTGAGGAGCCATTCAGGGGATCCCAGCAGGGTTTTTAAAATGGACAATGTGAGGGGACATATGTATATTAAAAGTGTTTTGGGGGGGGGCGGGGGGCAAGATATCTAGCGCTGCAGGGGGGGCATAGAGCGCTATATATCTAGCCCCCCAGCGCATTTATAATATGCCTCCCGCCAGCGCATCAATAAAAATATATACCCCCGCCAGTGCATTAATAAAAATACGACCCCGCCAGCGCATTAATATGTATATATCTATACCTCCGCCAGCGCATAATGTGACCCCGCCGATGCATTTGTCTTAATTTTCCATTGCAGCGCTATATGTGAATGGTATATCTATCAGAACGCGCCCAGCAGCCGCCGGACAGATGATCCTGACAGATATACTATTCATTCATAGTGCCGGCAGCTGCATATGTATATAGATGTGCTGGGGGGGGGGGGGGGGGCAGACATATAGTGTTATCTGCCCCCCACAGCGATTCTATATACATATGCAGCCGCCACGCTATGAATGAATAGTATATCTGTCAGCATCATCGGCCGGGCGGCTGAAAGATATGACATATAGCGCTGCACAAATGCGCTATATGTGACAAGTATATATGTCAGCAGTGCATCCAGCAGCCGCCCGGCCGATGATGCTGACAGATATACTATTCATTCATAGCGTGGTGGCTGCATATGTATATAGAAGCGCTGTGGGGGGGCAAATAACGTTATATGTCTGCCCCCCAGCACATCTATATACATATGCAGCCGCCGGCGCTATGAATGAATAGTATATCTATCAGCATCATCGGCCGGGCGGCTGCTGGATGTGTTCTGATAGATATACCATTCACATATAACATGGCAATGGAAAATTAAGACAAATGCGCCGGCGGGGTCACATTATGAGCTGGCGGGGGGTATAGATATAAACATATAAATGCGCTGGTGGGGGTCATATTTTTATTTATGTGCTGGGGGGGCTAGATATATAACGCTCTATGCCCCCCCCCCCCACACACAACACTTTTAATATACATATGTCCACTCACATTGTCCATTTTAAAAACCCCGCTGGGATCCCTGAATGGCTCCTTAGTACCGGCCATTCAGGGTTCCCCGTGGGGAATTTTAAAATGAAAGTATAGAATACATTGTGATCACAGGGTTGCGGACCATGCCGCCCGCTCCCCTGCTTAATAACTTCTGATCGCATCGGGTGTCAGAAGTGAGACCCAGTGCGATCAATCCCTCAGCCCCTGTACTACAACCCCCATCATGGAACAGAGTCTGTTCCATGATGGGGGTAGTAGTAAAAACACTAATGTAGCCTTCCCAGCCACCAGCAGACTCCCGCAGCCGTGGAACTACTAATCCCATCATGGAAACAATGATGGGAGTAGAAGTAGACCTGGCTGTGGAAGTCTGTAGAAAGATGTTAAAACGTCCATACATGACGGATGTTATAACGGGTCTTAACGGAATAATATGCCCGTTATTTGGACAGACATTATTCAGCCGTTAGCATCCTTTACTTCACCCGTTATTAAACGTCCGTTAACAATGCATAATAATGTACGTTTATTAACAGGTGAACTTCATAGTGTGAAAGCACCCTTACCAACAAAAGGTTTTTCTTAGAGGGTGGATTTAAAAGCAAAATAACAATTATTGTTATGGATATATAATTTTGGTTATAACAGCTACTTGCAGGTAAATTAAAAGGGGAACTCCCCTGGAAAACTTTTTTTAAAATCAACTTTAAATCAACTGGTGCCAGAAAGTTAAAATTCTTAATCCTTCCAGTATTTATCAGCTGCTGTATGATCCACTGGAAGTTCTTTTCTTTTAGAATTTCTTTTCTGTCTGACCACAGTGCTCTCTGCTGACAACTCTGTCCATGTTAGGAACTGTCCAGAGAAGGTTAGGTTTGCTATGCGGATTGTCTCCTACTCTAGACAGTAGTTTAACTTTCTGGCAACAGTTGATTAAACATTTTTTTTTTCCAGTGGAGTACCCCTTTAATCATAATGCATTTTACCACTTTGGATTAGCCTTCTATTTAAACCCTTGATGTCCCTGTTAAGAATTGGTCCTATTGTGTTGAAAGTTGTGGCTTCTTACTGGATCCCATGGCAGCTGTTTAATGGTTATTGACCCACGATGCAGTTATTGTTTGTTCATAGACCTAATATTTTACATTACAGCTATAAGTGCCCAAAATACTGCCAAGAATACAGACCTTCCCCTATTGCTAAAGACTTCACAGAGCAGGGGGAAACAAAAGCCTCAGCCCATCCTTGCCAGTGATGTGACACCATGGGTTAGAGCATCTCCTTCTGAGACCTCGCTGACATGTCTTCTTCACAGCATCCCATCTCCAAAGATGTTACCTGACAACACGTCTGACTGCCACCAAAGTCAGAGAGATATTGCTAGGAAGGACAGCTGGAGGCAGAATGAAAGTCCCCCTGAACAACCACCAACAAAAGACAAGGCCAACAGCAAAGCTAAACTCAGGGGCAGAACTGGCGTGACCAAAAGACGGACCTTTAATAAGTTCCATAATATGAAATTACCTCCAGTCCCTGCAGTGACAGAACTCAACTTTAGCCGTAACTTCAGCTTTTCATTTTTTGAATTGCCGCAACACCAGAGTCCCCAGCACTGGCTCCAGCGGCAGAAATATGTGTATATGATGATGAGACAGCTGCAATAAACTTCAATGTAAAAGGTGTTTTCTCTGCAGTAAATTAAAACACAATTTCATTACATTTTTACATATAGTAACTATATGGTAACTGATCTCTTGTATGTCAGAGGCAGTATTATACTAGAAAAAAGATTGTGATGACAAATAATGGAAACTGTATTAAATGGTTAAGTAGGGTGACAAACACACAGCTAAATATGATGATACTTTTACTGAATGGTAAACATAGAATGCATGGGCAGATAAGAACCATTCGGCCCATCTAGTCTGCCCAGTATTCTGAATACCATGACTAGTCCCTGGCCTTATCTTATATGAAGGATACTTGAGAGGGTTAATGCTGTCTGGTATATGTTGCATATGTTATACAATATCTACTACAAGAGAAAAGTAAAACCAGCACACATATTATAACAACTTTATTATTATTATCTTTAATGTAAAGTACATTTTACCAGCATATTAAGATACAGTTAAAGGAAATAGGTGGGTGGCAACATAAAATAAATGCCAGCAAAACTGCTGACAGCCCTAAATAGACAAAAGGAGGGAGCAATACTACATACATCCCTTAAAAAGAGTTCTATGGGATTTGGCTTTACCATCATTGGAGGAGACAGACCAGATGAGTTTCTCCAGGTGAAAAATGTTAGGGAGGGAAAACATAAACCATAGTCATGGTCCTGTGCACGACTAACAAAGCAACATTTTATTGTCCTGGTCGCAGGCTGCTGAAGAGTTGAAAAGGCCTGGGAGGCTCTTCCACTGAGCTCTGTGTAATAAAATTCATCTCTAGCATCAAGTTAGAAAACAGCTTGAGTGGTCAATCATTGGTGAGAGGCCGGGGAGGATCTCATTACAGGAAGCTTGGAGGATGGTCCCACCTCTTTGACTCTTCACCAGCCAGGACATTATAATACTGTTTTATCATGCACATGACCAAGAGCCGATGTATGTACGCTCACCTTTTCTCAGTGCCTGCTTAGGTTTGTCAGCACAAAACTGCTGATACCAAAGATATCCAGATTACTTTTTTAGCTGTAGAATACCAACCCGTCCCTTATGACTAGACATGGTCCCCAATGGCTGTTCCTAAAATCACATCTGAAAGGGAATCTGTCATCTCTAGATCATGCTCAGGGCTGAAAACATGGTCAGATAACTGATTATATATATATATATATATATTATATATATACAGTACAGACCAAAAGTTTGGACACACCTCAGAGTTTTCTTTATTTTCATGACAATAAAAATTGTAGATTCACACTGAAGGCATCAAAACTATGAATTAACACATGTGGAATTATAGACATAACAAAAAAGTGTGAAACAACAGAAAATATGTCATATTCTAGGTTCTTCAAAGTAGCCACTTTTTGCTTTGATTACTGCTTTGCAAACTCTTGGCATTCTCTTGATGAGCTTCAAGAGGTAGTCACCTGAAATGGTTTTCACTTCACAGGTGCTGGTGTGGAGGAGGAGGTGTGATGGTGTTGGGGTGCTTTGCTGGTGACACTGTTGGGGATTTATTCAAAATTGAAGGCATACTGAACCAGCATGGCTACCACAGCATCTTGCAGCGGCATGCTATTCCATCCGGTTTGCGTTTAGTTGGACCATCATTTAATTTTCAACAGGACAATGACCCCAAACACACCTCCAGGCTGTGTAAGGGCTATTTGACCAAGAAGGAGAGTGATGGGGTGCTGCGCCAGATGACCTGGCCTCCACAGTCACCAGACCTGAACCCAATGAAGGCCAACAAGTGCTAAGCATCTCTGTGAACTCCTTCAAGACTGTTGGAAGACCATTTCAGGTGACTACCTCTTGAAGCTCATCAAGAGAATGCCAAGAGTGTGTAAAGCAGTAATCAAAGCAATAGGTGGCTACTTTGAAGAACCTAGAATATGACATATTTTTAGTTGTTTCACACTTTTTTGTTATGTCTATAATCCCACATGTGTTAATTCATAGCTTTGATGCCTTCAATGTGAATCTACAATTTTCATAGTCATGAAAATAAAGAAAACTCTGAATGAGAAGGTGTGTCCAAACTGGTCTGTACTGTATATAGAAATAAAAGGAATAAAAACTGAGGGAGATTTATCAAACCTTGTGCAAAGGAACAGTGGAGAAGTTGCTCATGGAAACCAATCAAAATGCTTCTTTTTGTTTTTAAAAAGGCCTCTGAAAAATAAAAGTTGGAATTGGATTGGTTGCTATGGGCAACTGCTCCACTGTTAATTTCCACGAGATTTGATAAATCTTCCATGTCTCTTTGCAAAGTTAAAAACATGATTTTTTTAAATATGATATAGAAAATACAAATTCCCTTTAAGGGGTTCATAGAATTAGCTGTTTGGAACACCCTAGGTCAATGGGAGAGTAAGATAAGGGTATGCCATATTGATCAGATGCTGCTTATCTTCAAGAGGTTAACAACAAGATTGCACAGTAGGGAAATGGCACAGATGATATGGTGTCACCTCCCCATCCAATTTCCGTATGGCAGTTATACCCACTTCTCCAAAGACTGTATCACTTGGTTCTTCTTTATACCTCAGTCCACATGTCTATGCACAGGATGATGCTGTGACCACTCACAGTTCATATAGTGTCATCAGTCCCAATGTCACAGGGACTGTTTTATATCTGAGTCAGTGGCAAAATGTGCAGCATCTTCAATGCAGAATGCAGAATGCTCTGAACAGCTTTCATTAGCTGCAAGCGAGCAAACATCTGACTGAAGAGATGGGGCAACGGCTCCTGCAGAATTCACAAGAAATGTGCTTATGAAGATGGAGGTTAAACAACATTTAGTTAATAAGGGAGATGTATCAAAACCAGTGCAGAGGAAAATATGACCAGGTGTTCATAGCAACCAATCCAATTGCTTATTTTTAATAGAAGGCCTTTTTTAAAAGTAAAGAAGCGATATGATTGGTTGCTATGGGCAACTGGTCAACTTTTCCTCTGCACAGGATTGGACAACTCTCCCCAATGTCTTTATAACATCATATACTCACCCCAAGAATATGCACTCTGTTGTAGTAACAGCTGAAGTCCATACTGAGACTGACAAGGAATTTACATACCTGAAATAAACCCAATATAGTCAATGTACAGCGCAGATAATTCAGAATGTTAGAAGTGGAATGTGATACAACAACAACAGCTGTAAAGATGTTTTAGTGCATTGGTCTCTAACCTCTGGTCCCCCCACTATTGCAAAAATGCAATGCATAGCAGGCCTGGACCACAAAAAGGTTGGAATTATAGTTTTTCAGGTGGAGAGCCATAGGTTGACAGGGTAAAGAGGATTGTCACTGTAGCAGATAAAAATGACAAGATCTGTCACCACTCTTGTTGTCTGTGAAATAAACACAAGGCAGGGTATAGCTCCATAGACAATGCTGGGGGGGCTATAAAGTGCTCTGTTGGGAAGATCAAAGCCCCACACTTGTTCTGGATGCCAGTGTAAATTGCTTTTGCAGGTGTCTAGGACAGAGAATCGTTACCTTCTACGGTCGATATGAACCCTCCATAAGTAGACTTACTTACCTATGATGTAGTGGGAGACAAATAGGCTGGTTTCACACACAGAATGTGATCCGAATTTTTAGCTAAAACTAGGAGTGAGTTCAAAACACATATCATCATAGTGTCAGTACCACACTTTTGGCTAAAAATACTGACTAAAACACTACATGTGAACCCAGCCTATGTGGATAATTTGCCACAGCTACAATATTGCACACACCTCTCAATGTTAAAATCCTGTGGAAATGTGGACCATTGGAAGTATGTACTGCAGTTGAAGGAAATCTGAATAATTTTCATGCTGCCTGAACCTCAAGTCATCCAAGTAGTCCCCAATGGCCTCAGCCTGCACCAACAGCCTTGATTGATCAAAAGATTGAAATCTTTTTTTTTTACCCAAACAAGGAGAGGTTGATCATCCAAGGATGTGGGCAGGTAGAAGCTGCCTGGGACCGTCCTGATGACTCGTGGTTCAGGCAGCATGAAAGTGATGAGATGCTCTCTTAAAAAAATTCTTCTCTTCTCTTCATTTGGTGTCTAAAGTTGCCTTATATAAGACCACATAACACAAAAATGTTGAAATCTTTTCTCCAGGAAAATTTCTGCAGCCTATTTGGAGTTAAATCAGCAACAACAAAATTTGCTGCTGGGATATTTAGAGCAGATTATGTAAATTGTAAATGTAATAGTAAAAAAACAGCAAATATTACAAAAGAACTGCAGCATTTCTTGTGCAAAATAAAACCTCGTTGCAGATATTCTGTGGATTCTGACTGCCACAACAAAATCTACAGCTTATCCACAACATAAATAGATATTAATAACTCAGGTGTTAGTAAACTCTTAAGTTCTATTATACATAACATACAGAAAGAGCAGTGCTAAATTTGTAATTTTATACGAGTGGCGCCAAAAGAAAAACTCAGCTCAGCTACATCTTTATGCATTTGGTAATGTTTTATATTGTTCAATCTCTTTCCCTAACATCATAAACAAGCCCAGGAGATATCTTACTGCCTCTGTGTTGGCTGTGACCCGGATCCCAGGAGAGGTCGCTGACATCTGTGCTGACTGGCTGAGCACCTCTGGGAACATCATGATATAATTAAAGAGAAGAAGCCATTCTCCCTGTATGAGGAAAAGAAGTTGTGAGCTGGCTGCGGGCACGCCCTAATAGGCCACCATCCAAAAGAGAACATGACCTGCACTCCATTTAAATAGACCTTTACGGGCGAAGTTTGTGATATAAATGAAATAAAACCACCAACCAGTTTAGAATGCCCCATTCCTAACCAGCCACATTTCCATTTTTTTAATACATAAGGATTTAAAATGCCCTAAAGTTTCTTCTTGTTTAGCTATAAAAACATTTTGTATTTTTTTAATGTTATATTTTGAGATATGAAAAGAAAAAAAAACACTTTTTTTAGCACTTGCATAAATAACTGCTAAAATGCCATTTTGAATTGTGTCCCTTTTCCCCCCCCTTCAGTACAGTAATTTTCATATAGAAAATATATAAAAGGTTGGGGTCCAGAAGGACAGGGGCTTTTTTTTATTTTTTTTATTATTGTTTACATTTGAGGTTCTGTTGACACTGAGGAAATTCAGGAAGGAAATTCCTCGCTGAATTTTCTCTGTGGATCCACGATCTTCCTGAATGAAGCAGAAATTATCTGGATTTAGCCCCTATGTAGCAATCTGCAGACATAATGGGCCATCCCATTGCCAGACGAGACTTCTCTGGTGGATTCCAACAAGTTCAATCTTCTGCAGGAATACAATTCCTTGTCGGATGTTTCATTGCAGAACTTCCGTAATATGTGAACAGAGCAGAGGCTGCTGTAAGTGGATTTTCCCTTGTGAAAATTCTGTGTGGAATCTCTGGAAGTTAATGGGGCCTAAGATTTTTTAAAATTTCATATATTGTGCCCAAAAGGATATAAAACTGTTTTACTGCTGGTTTTCACTGGGACTGACACATTAGCTCAAGTTACAAAGGGAATACATCCTCCCTAAGGATATGTTCACATGATAAAATTTCCCTGTGGAATTCCACAGCAGCAGAGTCCCATTGATGTGAGCTGTGCACACGGCAGATTTTTCTCCTGCGGAATCCTGATTCCAAAGTCCGCAGAAAGAATACATAGTTACATAGTTTGCAAGGTTGAAAAAAGACAAGAGTCTAGGGAGTCCAATCTAGAACTCTACTGTGTTGATCCCGAGGAAGGCATAAACCCCCATGAGGCTGCCCCATGACAGAGAAAAAAATTCTTCCCACCCCAATATGGTGATCAGAATAAATCCCTGGGTCAACATTCTATCCACATAAATCTAGTATCCATAACCTATGATATTACATTTAAAAAAAATAATAATAATAATAATAATGCAGGCCCCCTTTGAACTTGTTTATTGTGTCAGACATCACAACATCATGTGGAAGAAAGTTCCATAGTATCACTGATTTTATAGTAAAGAATCTATGTCTGTGATGATGGGGAGTAGAGAAAGGGGGGGGGGGGGGGGGGAAGACAAGTGCCTCTAGTAAAGTATGCAAAGACACTAATATTAAAAAAAAAAGTAGGATAAGCTCATTCACCCTGCACAGTTGTGCTAAGAGCACAACATCTGCATGCGTTGGTTACAATGTGTGGTCCTGCAGCTGTGTTCCTCCCGGTACCAGGACCAGCTGGTCTGGTGTAGTGATAGAGTAGGTAGCAAAATAGGAACTTGATTCAGCGCTAGCTCCAATCCAAGAGTAATCACTTTTGACATAAACCAGTACATATCTGTAAGCAGTTTATTTAAAGGCACATATTAGCATGTTTCTGGCCCGGAATGGGCCCTTCCTCAGGAAAAAGTGCTGATCATTGGTGAGCCTCAAAAAAAGGAAGGCCAGATTAGAGTTTGCCAAACGACATCTAAAAAAGCCTTTACAGTTCTGGAACAACATCCTATGGACAGATGAGACCAAGATCAACTTGTGTTAGAGTGATGGGAAGAGAAGAGTATGGAGAAGGAAAGGAACATGATCCTAAGCATACACCTCATCAGTGAAGCATGGTGGTGGTAGTGTCATGGCGTGGGCATGTATGGCTGCCAATGGAACTGCTTCTCTTGTATTTATTGATGATGTGACTGCTGACAAAAGCAGCAGGATGAATTCTGAAGTGTTTCAGGCAATATTATCTGCTCATATTCAGCAAAATGCTTCAGAACTCATTGGACGGCGCTTCACAGTGCAGATGGACAATGAACAAAAGCATACTGCAAAAGCAACCAAAGAGTTTTTAAGTGGAATGTTATGCAATGGCCAAGTCAATCACCTGACCTGAATCCGATTGAGCATGCATTTCACTTTCTGAAGACAAAACTGAAGGGAAAATGACCCGAGAACAAGCAGGAACTGAAGACCGTTGCAGTAGAGGTCTGGCAGAGCATCACCAGGGATGAAACACAGCAATGTCTGCTGATGTCTATACGTTCCAGACTTCAAGCTGTAATTGACTGCAAAGGATTTGCATTATTATTCTGTCCCATTACTATTATTCTATCCCATTGCAGGATTATGATTATTATTTTGTCCCATTACTTTTGGTCCCTTGAAAAGTGGGAGGCACATATGCAAACTGTTGTAATTCCTACACCGTTCACATGATTTGGATGTAAATACCCTCAAATTAAAGCTGACAATCTGCAGTTAAAGCACATCTTGTTCGTTTCATTTCAAATCCATTGTGGTGGTGTATAGAGCCAAAAATGTTAGAATTGTGTAGATGTCCCAATATTTATGGACCTGATTAAGTCATGCTCTCACCTCTTCGCGTAAACTGGAATAGTTGAGATTTTCAGCTGGCGGGAACTCTGGATAGCTACCTGAAAAAATGAGCATATTGTCTGAGATTTACAAAATCCTTGTTTGTAAAATTGTTTATACCTAGATTGGATGGCATGAATTTATGAAATGCTCCTTAACATTTTAATAAGTTTGTATGTGAATAGGGGAGATTTCTTAAAATCTTTGAATGAATAGAGACAGTTCCGTGCGGCACTGCAGCAAGTCCTACAGGTAGCGTTGCTTACTCCAATAAAGCACATAACGCTATATCCAAAATAGAAAGAGAGGTTTGCCATGGGGGATTTGCTCCTGCTCTGGACAGTTCCTGACATGGACAGAGGTGTCAGCAGAGAGCACTGTGGTCAGACAGAATATAATTATACAACTTCATGTGGAGCATACAGCAGCTGATATGTACTGAAAGGGTTATGATTTTTAAACAGAAGTAATTTATAAATCTAACTTTTTGGCAGAAGTTGAATAAAAAAAATATATATATATTTTCCACCAGAGTACCCCTTTAAAGGGACTTATTGACAGTTCTAGAGAAGATAAAGAAAAAACAGGGATATGCGCCCCTAGTGAAGGATGTTTAAGGTGAGATGGAGACAGGTTTAATTGTTGCACTCACCAATTTGCGTTGTGCTGAGAGCACAACACCTTTGATAGCCTTAGATAAGATCTCAGGTCTGCAGCCACGGTCCTCTGCAGCAACAGCGATGTCCCAGCAGTTTTAAGTAACATGAACAGACAAAAAATGGGCCGTTGATGGCGCTGGTCCTGATGAAAAGAAAGTTCTATAGACCCTTCTCAGTGTCTAAAACGTGGTTTATTAGCACAGAAAGCAACGCGTTTCTGGTCCGAACTAGACCCTTCGTCTGGCAAAGTGCATACAACATGGTGAACAGATGCGGTTAAAATACATTCTATCCGCAACCATAAAGGTTACGTTCATTTAGTAATTCACAAACATGGTTTACGCAAATAGCGTAGGTAAACAGAACATCTGCAGCTAAACACCTAATACCGTACAGGTGCACACTTCTTTAGACAGTACTTAATAGCCACTTGCAGGTTGCTGACTCCCCGGCCGTAAGTGCATATGCAGTAATGCACCCGTACGGTATTAGGTGTTTAGCTGCAGATGTTCTGTTTACCTACGCTATTTGCGTAAACCATGTTTGTGAATTACTAAATGAACGTAACCTTTATGGTTGCGGATAGAATGTATTTTAACCGCATCTGTTCACTATGTTGTATGCACTTTGCCAGACGAAGGGTCCAGTTCGGACCAGAAACGCGTTGCTTTCTGTGCTAATAAACCACGTTTTAGACACTGACAAGGGTCTATAGAACTTTCTTTCCATCAGGACCAGCGCCATCAACGGCCCATTTTTTTGTCTGTTCATGTTACTTATTGACAGTTCTAACAGCCAATTCTAAAGGAATAATAGCCATCTACATAGCAGTTGTTAGTGGTGGCCGTAGGCATCATCCAGGGGCTGCTGGGTATGGAGCAGGCTTAAGTCCTTTACAGTGCTATAATGTGTCGTTAAGGTGGGTTATTTACATTTGACCGCTAAGCGATCACTAAGACCCTATATTTCCCACCCAATATAAAACTTAACGTTTATTGAGCCAAGATTAAAATAACCTCACATATATTGATCCATAATCCATTGATTGGCATGACACTGCATGCTATCTGATTAAATTGAAAAGATAGATTGTGGCTGCAGTCCACAATCTACAATGTGAGACAATTTAAAATCTAACACATTGCCCGCCCGACGTTTCGCCACAGGCTGTGGCTTTATCAAGGGCTAAGAGGCAAACGGCCATTTGCCTCTTAGCCCTTGATAAAGCCACAGCCTGTGGCGAAACGTCGGGCGGACGGGCAATGTTTTGGATTTTAAATTGTCTCACATTGTAGATTGTGGACTGCAGCCACAATCTATCTTTTCAATTTAATCAGATAGCATGCAGTGTCATGCCAATCAATGGATTATGGATCAATATATGTGAGGTTATTTTAATCTTGGCTCAATAAACGTTAAGTTTTATATTGGGTGGGAAATATAGGGTCTTAGTGATCGCTTAGCGGTCAAATGTAAATAATATTGGATTAACCCTCCACTCATAGGTCCTCTTTGTTGCATTAAGTTAAGGTGGGTTCACACTACGTTTGTAGTGTACGGGTGCCGGATCCGGTTGGGAGGAGCGAAAATCGTCCGCTCCCATACCCCAGCCGGATCTGGCCAGAACCACGGTTTTAGGTCCAGATAGAGAACCGTATATGTATACGGGCCAAAAATTAGCCGACCGGAGTCAGCGTTTGACTCAGGTCGGCTCATTGAAATGAATGGGGTTCCGGCTTGGGTTCGGGAGTGGCCGGTATTCGCTCCTCCCAACTGAATCCGGCACCCGTACACTACAAACGTAGTATGAACCGGCCCTAAGATGTTAAAGTGTCTGTGTGTTGTGTTATTTAACTAAAACATATTTACAAATAAAATACACACAGGGTTTTCGGGCCTTGCTCATGTATATTGCAGACTGTGTTACGCTGGTGCCACTTTAGTGAATGTTTGTTATAATTTTTACGTTATTGAGGTCATTAAAATGTATTTTTTTATCTTATTTTGTTGTCTGTGTACATTTTTTTAATTTTTTTTAGGGAATTTCTTAAGAATATTTTTTTTTTACCATGATAAGTGTGTCTAAAGTTATTTTGAATAAGAAACGTCTACTGGTGTGTTAAAATGAAAGTCAAATTGACTATGTCTTAAAAATAAGGAATGTATAGTAAAGAACAATGGTGAATTTGGGACAGACTAAATGCGCCATGCTGCGCTAATAAAACACAAACTAAATAGTAACCTGCACCCCACAAGTTGTCGATGCATGCTGTACCTTGACTGACAGCATTGTTATAACTGTCAAACATGGTGGCCAGCCGAGCACAGTTATACATCACAAATGCTCCACTTTTCGTTCCCTTAGTTGTGATGTTGACCTCTTCCAAGTTCAGATTCACCTAAATGAGACACAAAAAAAATAAGTGACAATCTATTTAGGTCATGAAGGCGGCAGGCACGTTACAATGTTGTAAGACCTAATAAGAGACATCGAAACACATGTAATGCAACAAGTAACACATTTTATTGCGCATCATTATACAGTAAAAGTATATTAAAAGGTGCAGACTGAAAAAAACTGGCTGAAAACGAGATTCCACAGGAAAATAAATAGAAAAGGTACATAGCTAGTCCATACACTGTTAAAAAAAAATAAAGGGAAAACTTAAACAACACAATGTAACTCCAAGTCAATGACACTTCTGTGAAATCACACTGTCCACTCAGGAAGCAACACTGATTGATAATCAATTTCACATGCTGTTGTGCCAATGGAACAGACAACAGGTATGAAATTATAGTCAATTAACAAAACACCCACAATAAAGGAGTGGTTCTTTAGGTGGTGACCACAGACCACTTCTCAATTCCTATGCTTCCTGGCTGATGTTTTGATCACTTTTGAATGCTGGCGGTGCTTTCACTCTAGTGGTAGCATGAGATCGAGTCTACAACCCGCACAAGTGGCTCAGGTTGTGCAGCTCATCCAGGATGGCACATCAATGCAAGCTGTGGCAAGAAGGTTTGCTGTGTCTGTCAGCGTAGTGTCCAGAGCATGGAGGCGCTACCAGGAGACAGGCCAGTACATCAGGAGACGTGGAGGAGGCCGTAGGAGGGCAACAACCCAGCAGCAGGACCACTACCTTCTCCTTTGTGCAAGGAGGAGCAGGAGGAGCACTGCCAGAGCCCTGCAAAATAACCTCCAGCAGGCCACAAATGTGCATGTGTCCACTCAAACGGTCAGAAACAGACTCCATGAGGGTGGAATAAGGACCCGACGACCACAGGTGGGGGTTGTGCTTACAGCCCAACACCGTGCAGGACGCTTGGCATTTACCAGAGAACACCAAGATTGGTAAATTCGCCACTGGCGCCCTGTGCTCTACGTAGATGAAAGCAGGTTCACACTGAGCACATGTGACAGACGTGACAGTATCTGGAGGCGCCGTGGAGAACGTTCTGCTGCCTGCAACATCCTCCAGCATGACCGGTTTGGCGGTGGGTAAATAATGGTGTGGAGTGACATTTCTTTTGGGGGGCCGCACAGCCCTCCATGTGCTTTCCAGAGTTAGCCTGACTGCCATTAGGTACCAAGATCAGAACCTCAGACCCCTTGTGAGACCATATGCTGGTGCAGTTGGCCCTGGGTTCCTCCTAATGCAAGACAATGCTAGACCTCATGTGGCTGGACTGTGTCAGCAGTTCCTACATGAGTAAGGAATTGATGTTGGGACATAATTTCTCGCTCTATCCATCAACAAGACCTCATCAGGAGCATGCCCAGGCATTGTAGGGAGGTCAAACGGGTACGTGTAGGCCACACACACACTACTGAGCCTCATTTTGACTTGTTTTAAAGGAAAACTGTCAGCTTGCTCCCCCCGCACAAACCAGATACTGGCTGGTAGTGCAGGGGACACTGATCAGTTTGATACTAACCATGCCCGGATCCGCCCTGCCGTTCGGCCGTAATCTTCTATTTTCCGTATATGTTAATTAGGTGCTAACTTGCACCGGCTGGGCTAAGTGGCACTCCGATGTCAGCGTTTGTCCGCAGCGCCTCCCAGCTCATCAATATTCCTCCCCTCTCTCTTCATTACAGAGCAGGGAGAAGAGGGAGAGGCGGAGGGAGGGGAGGAATATTGATGAGCTGGGCGGCGCTGTGGCTAAAAACGCTGACGTCAGAGTGCCAGTTAGCCCGGCCGGTGCAAGTTAGCACCTAATTAGCATATACCGAAAATAGATTACGGCCGAACGGCTGGGCGGATCCGGGCACGGTAAGTATTAAACTGATCAGCGTCCCCCGCACTACCAGCCAGTACCGCTGGTTAGTGCAGGGGGAGCAACCTGACAGTTTTCCTTAAAGGACATTACAAAGTTAGATCAGCCTGTAGTGTGGTTTTCCATTTTGATTTTGAGTGTGACTCCATATCCAGACCTCCATGGGTTGATAAATTTGATTTCCATTGATAATTTTTGTGTCATTTTGTTGTCAGCACATTCAACTATGTAAAGACGAAAGTATTTCCTACGATCAGTTCATTCATTCAGATTTAGGATGTGTTATCTTAATGTTCCCTTTATTTTTTTTGAGCACTGTATTATATTGCACATATGTATCCATTTGATTGTAAACCAACATTAAAGGGCATAAAATGCAATTACAATCAGCACGTATCTCAATAAAGAGAATAAATAATACAAGTGGAATAGACAGGAGAAAAAAAACACCATAAGCATAAAAATATAAATAGAATGCCACATATGGGAATAATCCAGGAGGGATCAGCAGAGTATGGCCAGGTTTCAAAGGATGCCGGTGAAAACTTATCTCTGGATCCCAGAAGAAAAATCAATGAAGACCTGGAAGTCACATATGCAGCATGCCAAGCGGTGTGTAGTCTCCTTACAAGTGTACAATGAGTCACCCCGCTAGTTTTATCATTCCATAACCACCATCTCATATGACTTTCGCTTCAACTTAATTTTGGAAGCGCTGCAACCCCCTGAATTTGGTACCACTCAACCACGCACACTTACAACTTACCGCTGACACAAGGATGCTACCGCAGACTGTCACATCTTTATCACTATCTTGCTTACTATCATCTTGTTCCTCATAGGCCGGACGCAGGTCCATGCCAGTCTGTTTACTATCTCTCTGTCTATACCATCTGCCAGCATACACATCATCTGCTACATCTGCCACAACCGTTTACATCTAGACCGGACATCACTCCGTGCCAGCAGCAGCCAGCCCGTCCATCCAAGCTCAGTGAGTGCAGAGAAGAGCGATCCTGACGTGCGCTCACAGGCTATTTGCATCAGGACATTCTAGGACTCTGGTCCAGACACAGCTCCATGGTAATCTGCGAGCGCAAAGTGATCTATAAAGGTGGTTAGTGGTGCCGTGCACCAACCTTTCTAATTGATTTTAAGGGACATGTTCCACACTTATTTGTGAAATTCTACACTGCTCAAAAAAATAAAGGGAACACTAATTGTCTATAATTTCCACCTGTTGTCTGTTCCATTTGCACAACAGCATGTGAAATTGATTGTCAATCAGTGTTGCTTCCTGAGTGGACAGTGTGATTTCACAGAAGTGTGATTGACTTGGAGTTACATTGTGTTGTTTAAGTGTTCCCTTTATTTTTTTCAGCACTGTATAAGAGACTGAGGCATTTGCCTATGGACATTTGATTCCTTTTAGGTGGTTATTATCTTATATATTTTCATTTTTTATTTAATGTGTGTGATTATACATATATGCATTTTTTATCATCTTACTACTTCTATAGGAGGGGCCCTGCTTGGACAGTAGTGGATTACCATTTTATTGAATGTACATTAAATATTTTATACTTAGTTAGCTATATCTTTGGTCCAGAAAACTGTTTCTACTACCCACAACTTTTAAACTGTGACATTCTCACTGGATATCATCTTTCTTTTCTATTTATTTACCTACTATCTACTCTTCATGATCCTTTGAGGACTGTATTTCTTCTTACTATATTTCTTACACAATTTTAGGTCTACTTAGGGTTTAGATTACACCAGTTAACCTCGGGATTGCTCTTATGCTTTAGTGAGCTACAATACCTCTCTATCCAGGTTATAGTGTTGGACAGGGATGATTATTTTCAGCTTCTCTCAGTATAAATATCTGTACACTATGGTTAGCCTCAAGCAGATCTTAGAAGATACAGCAAGAGGGCCTACCCTTTACATAGAGGGTGCCCTTGAATGAGGAATGTGTATAAACAAATGGTAATGGATGTATTCCTCATTGATGAAAGCACAGTATGCAAATGTTGTCCACACAGTTGCATTCCCCTGGATGCCCCCAAGTGCAGGCAACTTTGCTAAATGTAATTTTGTGCATACAGCTCCTATGCAGATCTATGTGGCTCCATGCTTTTAGACTACAAATCCTGCATAGTCCCACCTTCCAGTCATAGGCTACTTCACTCTTTATGCCTTCTCTCTAAGGCCATGTTCACAAGTGGAATCTTGTAGAAAAATTCAGCTTGGAAATTCTGTTGCAGCAGAGTCCTATTGCTTTCAGTGGGAGTCTGTTGCAGTTTCACACAGCGGAACTTCTACTGCGGAAACATCTACTGCGGAAATCCTGAATCCGGTCTCAGCTGAAAGAATTGACATGTCATTCCTTTTGGTGGAATCCGCTCAGAAAATGCATTGCCATCTATAGAGTGGATTTCCAAGCGGTCCTAATGTCGGTATATTCTGCCTATGCCCGCTATTTGTGGAATATCTGCTGTTTTGTGGGTGGACTTTCTGCTGTGTGAACATGGCCTACTGTTTTAAAACAGCAGTGTAAAAACTGTGTTTCTCTATCTGTTGAGAGGCAGCAATTCTAAGTCGGTCATAATGCAGGGATCTAAAAGGCTCCGTTTAACACAAGAGCCAGGATACATCCCAGCGTAGGTGTTTAACGCATCCATAGACCTCCATTTATCCAACGGAGGCAAAAGTGTGTCAGTATGGTCTCCATTGGTCTCAGGGTTTGCTAGATGGAAAGTGTGGATCCTGTAAAAATATTTACACTGTGTAATATATATGTTTTTCTTCACATTGGGCCCCATGTATGATGGATGCCACTAAGTGTACGTATATGTCAGGGTCTTCTCCTGCCCTTTACATCAGATGGATAATGATAACGCAGTGTGAGCCTAACTGTAGAAGCAAAACAGATGTTGCTGAAACTGTTCTACTGGATGTGGAGGAATACGTTACCTGGGAGCGATGGGGAATTGCCATTAACTCAAACTTGATAGCGGCTGATGTTAAAGAGTCAATTATTTGATCCCAGCTCTCACCTAAAGCAAACATATGATAAGAAATGACATCAGATCACATAACATCTCCCCAACCTAACATATAACATCCATTCTGACAGATCATATTTGAAATACACTCCCAGGTGACAGACTTGAGTGACCTATCAGAACTGGATCTTGCTGAAGTGTCCACTATCCAGTCCACCCTAGTTAAAATGAACTGAACAGAGACCCAAATGACAAACTTTTGGCATCTTTCAGGTAATAGGGATCTATGCAGTGTTAAAAACGCTTTTATTTCTCACTCTATTCTCTTCTCCTGCCACCGTAAGGTTTGTATGTCTTTTCTATAAGCTGAAATTCAAAGTGGCTGTGATAAGTGCTGCAAGTTGCTGTATTGCATTGCTGACCACTATACCTTTCTTATTTTTCCGTATGTGGGGCTGTATGAGGGCTCATTTTTCTTAGCGGTACCACTTTTGCGCATATGTGAAGTTTTGGTCATTTTGTGTTTTTTTGTGTTCTGATGCGACTAAAAATCTGCACTTTCGGACATTGGAATTTTTCATACTTTTATGCCATTTCCTGTGCAGGACCAGTTTTAATTTTTTTTATTTGTAAAATGGAAGAAAAAAAATAGTAACTTATTTTTTTGGGGGGAGGGGCTTATTCACAATTATTAAAACTCAGGTCATGCTGGGAGTTGTAGTTGTGTACATATTGTGTACGTAGCGAGACACATGTTAGGGCAGCAAGTTCCAACCTATGACTCTCCAGCTGTTGCAAAACTACAACTCCCAGGATGTTCTCACAGTCATTTTTTACTTTAGTAAATTCCTTTGGAAGTTTCCCACTCTGACTTTTGTGCAACTTTTTAACCGTTAAAATGTGCTATTTAAATGCTATTCAAAGGCAGTTTTGTAAGCCAGGTCTAGGCTGGTGTAGAATTGCAGTGTTTTGGAGGTGTTTGCAACTTTGTGTGACTTTGTAAAAAAAAGTCGCAATGATAAATTCCTGACCACTGCATCTGTAAAGACAGTTTTCTTTCAAAGCTGCTGTGGGCACAAAGTAGTAAAAAGGCTGCATATGCACCAAACCACAGCAAAAGAAAATGTCTAAATCATTTAATGATTTCCCTTCTAAGTTTACACAAATTACCCACTGTGACAATCTTCTGTTGGTTCCCTATTTGGAAAGTTGCAAATACAATCTGCTATACAGGTATACGGTCTAACAGAAGACCAAGATAGGTAAAAACTTCCAGCAAGAAAATCAGGACAATTTATCTACTAACTATAGTGCAATAGAGTGGGGAGAGGCTTAAAATAAAATATAACTTACTGTGTACCTAAAAAGTAAGAAAATACAAAAAAAAAAAAAAGGTGCCAAGTGTTGTTTAAAATGGCCAAGAGAGATGCAAGTCGCAATCTCTGGCAAAGCCAGAATATGTAAAGGTAGCAACCAAATATTAGAAAACAGAGAACAAAAGCTACCAATGGAGCAATAGTTGCATATGGCAGAATTTGATCCTACACAAAAATTCCCTCCATGCAATAGAACAACAATGAGATACCCATGTTCTCCATTTCATAGCACAACAATAAGGGTTCCCTACAAGTTTCCTTTCGGGATACATCGGGGTCCTCAGGGGTAACCCATATACAATCAAAGAAGAGCAATCAAGTTCTCAGGTAAGTCCAAATGTGTTATGACATAGATAGCTATGTTGCTATATGGTATTATGCAAAATAAAATGTTCCTATGCAGCTATATAAGGAATGGAAATTCATGATATCAAGTTTGCAGATACAATATCCCAGGCTGTAGGTTAAATTGCCGCAAGACTCCTGGTCCAATCAGTCATTGCTGTAGAGATGTATGGTCTTGTTGTCCAGCTCAAAGAATCAGGCGGAGCGCATACCTGCAATGGCAGGGAGCCGTGACAGCCGGCTTCACTGCGCTCTCTGTTACTATTTGGAGAATTCACAGTTAGACAAGATTTTTACAGTTTCTACTTTTCCGGCAGAGAGCAGATCAGTAAGTAACACAATTATATATATAATGCTACACTTTCTACTACACACTGTGTGACTCTGTTATAACATATGAGCATCTTTAAGGGAACCTGTCACCACTTTCATGCTGCCTGAACTACGAATCATCAGTGTGGTCCCCTGTAGCTTCTCCCCTCCCACCAGCCTTGATTAGTAGATCTCTTCCTGTTTGGGTATAGGAAGAAATATATGAATCAAGGCTGGAAGGATGAGAAGAAGCCTCAGGGGACCGTTCCAATTCTTGTGGTTCAGGCAGCATGAAAGGGATGACAGCTTTCCTTTATATGATTTAATAAATAAACTTTAGAGAGAGAGAAAAAAAAAAAGACATAATCCACAACCTTGAACGCTTTCCCCGTATTTCATCACTGAGGCTTCAAGCATCTGAGATTTCCGGAGCCTGTGGAAGAGAACAACCATTCCTATAATAAGTAAATACGGCTCACCTCACTAATACAAATGTTCTTCCATTATATGAAAGTATTAGAAGTAATGTTCAGCAGTTTCCTCGCATACCTGATAAAGCTTCTGAACCCCATTCCTCTGGTTCCCACCAAATACCTAAAAATATCTTGGCTTCCTGATGCTACCACTAGATAGCAATGTGTATTGTTTCTGACAAAATTTCAAGACTATGACACATTATAGCTATTATTATAGCTACAAAAGAATGCAGCAGCACACTGCCAGCACAAGGATATAGGTGAAACATGAATATGCAGTTAAAACATGGAGAGCTATACAGCTATGGTGTAATAGATGCAAATGTGAAACTATGAAATAGTGAGGCACTTAGCTCGCAAATTTGTCTCCGCCGGCGGTCAAATAGCTTGGATCGTCCCACCGCGATAAGGGGGGACGGACCCTACACTGTGAATATGCCTCTGTGTGAACAGTTCAGTAAGCATGGCAGGGTCTGGAACATCCAAGACACCTTATATACACACCTGATAGAGGTGGGTGGGGTGCAAGGCCAACATGGAGGTAGCCACTCCCCCTTCTTTGTCTGTATTATTATAGCTAGAGATGAGCGAACTTACAGTAAATTCGATTTGTCACGAACTTCTCGGCTCGGCAGTTGATGACTTATCCAGCGTAAATTAGTTCAGCTTTCCGGTGCTCCGGTGGGCTGGAAAAGGTGGATACAGTCCTAGGAAAGAGTCTCCTAGGACTGTATCCACCTTTTCCAGCCCACGGGAGCACCTGAAAGCTGAACTAATTTATGCAGGAAAAGTTATCAACTGCCGAGCCGAGAAGTTCGTGACGAATCGAATTTACTGTAAGTTCGCTCATCTCTAATTATAGTTGTCAGGAGCACAGCCTTTATTCCCTTGTTTATGTGTTGTTTGTGCATTCCCTATGACATCTAAGAAGCACTTACTGAAAGTACTGAAGGCAAGAGGTGGGCAATGTAGAGTTAAGAACCTTTACTGGTCCACTTATTAGATGCTTCTGTAAAACAACAAACAGATAAATATTAGAACTATTATACATGGGGCAATTCAAATGTTTACAAACAGTAAAGCTAATCTCCCACCCCTTATTGTATCTCCTCTGTCCTAACCTGAACAAGCAGAGCTGCTTTGTAAAACATGGGGGATGGATATTGGAGCAGCCCAGGCCTCTGATAAAAACAGTAGGTAGAATTTAGACTTATCCATTGCTGCTGCGGCACTGTGTCAGTGGGGAGGTGCGGCCCAGGGACTGGTTTGAGTGGCATTGGGGCAGCTGTGCCAGTGGGTCGTTCCCCTTGTGGGAACTGGTGCTGCGGCGGTGGTGGTCGCCGCCCAGTGCTACGCCATTTTATGCTAGGGACCTTAGGGACCCACTCTAAATAGGTGGCCTTGACGTGGCGAGTGGGCTTGTACCTTTTGATCAAAATGTATACTAACAACCTGTTAGTTTTTGAATTTATACTGAGAAGTAATTAGATCAAAATACAATTTGTGGATGTGCGACCAGGTCTGTCTTTACTTGAATTCAGAATTTAGACTTATACCTCAGACCTTTGTCAAACAGTAAAGCTGATCTACACTTTAATAAGTCTTAAGCAGAGCTGCAGTGTGAAGAATGCAGGATGGACAGGGCTCAAGTCCTGCCGGAGCGCATGGGAACTGAGTTTCTGCACTTTCCACAGCAGGAACACCGTTCCCATTAGCAGGACCAGTCCATGAATGGAAATTTTGGGTGAGTTCCCACACTTTTTTTCCCCAGGACTTGACCCCTGGGGATGGACACCTAATTCTCTAAAGGTGCCCATACACCTTATACTAAAATTGGCTGAACTCGCCACTGCGAGCGGGTATTCTCACTATCTAAGATGTATGACAGCCTCCTGACTCTCGGGAATGAGATTTTTTCCCGACTGATCCTTCTATTCTTGGATGGATAAACCAGTACCCGAGCTATCTGGCTGGGGCCTACCCCTCTCCATAGAAAACACATATGGTCTCTTTAAGGTAGAGTTCAGACTACCTCCAGAACCAACAGACAGTTATGCTACAGTTACTGATCACTGCTGTGCCCTTATGTAGCAAGGCTAAAACAGACAGCCAAAGCCTGTCCTTGTTCACATGTAAAATCCAAGGGCATAAGCACATGTTGCTTGTTAAACCAGTTTCATCCTACGCTCATTTAGTAATGTTATGGTGCTTATGGAGAGGAGAAGCCCAGTATTGGTACATACTTAAAATATGAAACCAGGATAAGACTCATGGACAAACCTTTACTCACAATTATCCTCATAATAGCTGCAGCAGAGTCTATAGTAGATTATTCCTGCATACAACACTTTCACTCTGTATACTTAACAGCTACCTATTATTGAGTGATATAAGATAGCAGTACCACATATATGCAAATACTATACAAACAGTGCCCAAAGTATGTAATGTTCTCAAAGAAATGTGTCTGGAGTACATGTAGAAGATTTAATGTTTATCTGGATGCACAGGGTTAATCTGAGCTGCAGGATGAGACCCTTCCTTCATTTATAGCTCCTGATCCTGCTCTGAGATTACAGGGGCTCAGTTTCCTGATACAGGTCAAGCCCTGTATAATACTGGAGCAGATCAGTGACTGTGCCCTGCTTATTAAATCATATTGTATAGTAAGCAGGGCACAGTCACTGATCTGCTCCAGTATTATACAGGGCTTGACCTGTATCAGGAAACTGAGCCCCTGTAATCTCAGAGCAGGATCAGGAGCTATAAATGAAGGAAGGGTCTCATCCTGCAGCTCAGATTAACCCTGTGCATCCAGATAAACATCAGATCTTCTACATGTACTCCAGACACATTTCTACTGCACATTGTTGCAGATCAGTGCTATGAAGCCTGTGGTTAGGCGAAACTATCACCCCAACAGAAAAGGTACTCGCATAACTATTGCATTCAAAGCCTTGCCCTTAAACCACATCTTGCTTTTTTTTTTTTAACCAATTAGGTCAAAAGGGTTGAAAATAAAAGTGTAAATGAGTAGTGATGATAGCACAACTCTTTGGGCATCAAAAAGGTAATCTAAGGCAAGATTTTCAAAGGAGTTTGCTAAATTAAGTTCTGTTGTCTTAAAGGATTATTCCCATTTCATATAAAGATAGCATGACCAGTGGGGGTCTGACCATTGTGACCATTTGTGAGACTGAAAGAGACACAACCATGAGGTTGACTTTGGCACCTCCTGGGCTGTGCTCATGTGAATATGGCTGTTATGCAGCCTCAGACACCTGGCTACGCATAAGCAAAACAGAGAAAAGGGTCCTGCACTACACCAATGCTGCACCCCCTTCATTCTCATGATTGGTGGTGGTCCCAGAGGTTGGACTCGCAACAATTATAACATGATTGCATATCTTAGCCATGCCTAAATATGCTATCATTCTGATGCTGGCTCTTACAGAGGCCCTGCACCTAGCACTTATAGGAGCATTGGCATTTTTAAGAGCACATATTGTGAAACTATGACTGAAACATATTGAGCTTTCTGTCACTTATAAGAAATGTTTTGGGTTGCATGTGGGAAGTCTACAGCAAAATCCATGTTGTGTGTCTTGTGAGGTGCTTATTTTTTTATTTCAGAGTGTTGAAAGGTATGCATCCTAGCCTTTGTTAGTACCTGAGTGACATCTCTGATGCTAGGGACCATCAGCTTCCAAAGCAGGTCCAGCTTCTGCTGATGAAACTGTTCCTCACAGCTGACTATGTGTAACACAGTACAGGAGGATGTCTTCTGCAAAAGGTACAATGTAGAAAATCAGTAGACAAAAATAGAAACGGTGCAACTGTACTTACAATTACTTACCACTGTTTCCTGGACTGATTTCTGCAGCCTTGCGATGTGTCTTAGATCATCTTCATTTACTACGTAAGTAAGACATTTATGAATTTGGGTTTTACATCAATATTTATTGTCCAGGAAAAAAAAAAAAGATTTTTTTTTTTACTTCTTACGCTTTGCAGTATTTATGCAATGACGCTGAGGCCAGGTTCACACTTCAGAATTTCCAGCCAGACAAAATCAGGCCAGAGATTCCGAGTGCGACCAGCATCAACTAAATCAGTCGGCGCTAGGACCACACAGACATTGCCGTTCCCATAGGCGGGAATATCTGAGGAGCAGAAATCTTACAAGCTCATTGTTCTGGCTTAATTTTTCGAGTGGATTTTCCATCCGGAAAGTCTGCCTCAAAAACTCTACAGTGTGCACTGTCCAGAGGAATCACATTGCCAGCAATGGGACTCTGCTGCACAAGAATTCAGTTTGAAAATTCGGTAGTGTGAACCCGGCCTAAAAGCTCTAGAGGGTTGGAGTTGCAGTACTCCAATATGGCCAGCAGATGTCATTAGTGCACATAGTTCTTTAGCAGGCAAACTAAATACACTGCTTAGAAACAGTGACATCTACAGGCAGTAACTAAGCTTTTGCAACTGTCACAGCTGAAGAAAAATCATTGTTGATAAATAAGAATGGGTAAAGAACAGAAGAGTGACCCATACTGGACTCTAATTGAAATATACTGATACATTACTGATTTACCAGGGAAGAAGTCTACATTTGGGTCATATCCTTGCAGGCATAAGTTGTGCTTCTCTGCTAAAGTTTTCAGTTGTACACCAATCACACCCGGTGACTGTGTGGAGTCCACATCTGTGCTGTTTGGAATACAGTCTCTTAGGAAGTCCTTAAAACTTGAAACAGTCTCTTCTAGAGATGGTGTGTCAACTAAGCAAGACCAAGAGATCCCCAAATGACTCAAGAATTCCTCCACCTCCTTACAGAGCAACGCGGGAACCAGATATACTTGTTTTCTAGTGAAACAAAAAAAAAAAAAAATTTAAAAAAGGATCTGTAACATGTTGATAACATGTTTTATCAGTAATAATGCGCAATCAATATTGATCATAACACTTTGTGGTAATGGATGCGATTTTGCCATGCAGAGGTTGGCTGTGGGCACACTACCCCTTCGTGTCAACCCTGATTTACAGTTAGGCTAAGTTTCCACTTTGTTTCTTTCTGGCAGTTTTTGGAAAACTAACACTGCAGTTTTTGAGCCAAAGTCAGAAGTGGATCCATAAGGGAGGAGAAGTATAAGTCCTTCCTTTATATGTCCTATTCCTTTTGAATACACTTCTGGCTTTGGCTCAAAAACTGCTGTGGCTGTATTCCAAAAACTGCCAGAAAAAACAACAAGTGGAAACTTAGCCTTAAAGGGGTATTCCAGGAAAAAACGTTTTGTTTTTTTCATATCAACTGGATCCAGAAAGTTAAACAGATTTGTAAATTACTTCTATTAAAAAATCTTAATCCTTTCAATAATTATCAGCTGCTGAAGTTGAGTTGTGGTTTTGTGTCTGGCAACAGTGCTCTCTGCTGACATCTCTGCTTGTCTCGGGAACTGCACAGAGTAGAAGAGGTTTGCTATGGGGATTAGCTTCTAAACTGGGAGGTTCCTGAGACACGTATCATCAGAGAGCACTTAGACAGAAAAGAACAACTCAATTTCAGCAGCTCATGAGTACTGAGAGGATTAAGATTTTTTAATAGAAGTAATTTACAAATCTGTTTAACTTTCTGGAGCCAGTTGTTATATAAAAAAAAAGTTTTTTCCATGATAACCCCTTTAAGTTGTTGCAGAACAATGCAAGTGCTGCAAGCCAGGAGTGTGTTTATGAGATTCTGGTTTACTGCAAAAATATGTAACATGTAAAGAAAGCCTAATAATGAACAGCAAAGATCCACAGCATGTGGAAAACTACAATTACCAGCATGCTCTGACAATCAGAGGCTTTCAGGGAATGCTGAGCTTTGTAGTTTTGCTACAGCTGGAGGGCAGGTTTGATATAACTGGTCTATTGGATAATACAATGAAAATCCCTCTGATGGATTGCATTGTTTAAAATATCTGTTTTCATCATATTACTAAATCTCCCAAAATTCAACACAGCAGAGATTGAACCAGGAGGATATGGCAGAAAGATGAGAGGTGGTGGAGATGGAACATCAGCTCTAAATTCATCTCTAGCTGTGAACGGAATAGGAGAAATTTACTGACCCCTTCAATGTGAGAACTTCAGCAAGATGATCGGCTAACAGCACAGCCCTCAAGTGACTGAGTCTCAGCGTGTCCAGGCTCTTACAGCTTTGCAGCGGAGCGCAGTTCAGGATGACAATGTCCTGTCCGTCATCTGCGGTGGGAAGAGGCTTCATATATGGAGTAAAGTCTTTCAGCACTCGATAAAACACTTCAGGTCTGTCCAGCTGAATGACAAGTCCGGCTTCAGCTTGCAGACATTTCTTCACTGGGGGAAGGCCCGGGGTGACCAGGGACATCAGCTTCTGTATGAGGTCTGCTGGAACCTGGAAACATGCAAAGAAAATCGCTGAGCAAACTAGTCGATAAGCCAATAAAGACATTAATATACAGAAAGTACCTAGATGAGAGGCCACGAGATGACGGTTTAGATACACAGACTGAGCAATGGACAGTATCACATAATGTAAGCTTAGATACCCTGGGTCAAAAAACAGTATCAAAAACAGGTTTGGATTTAACAGCTACGCAGTAGTTGGTATCACACAGATAAGCCTAGATACAACGGCTCAGCAATACATAGTATCACATATGAGAGGCTTAGATACAGTGGCTTAGCGGTAGAAAGAACCACATAAGATTGGCTTAGATACACCAGCTCAACAGTCATCAATATACTGTGGCCAAGCTGTAGACAGTATCAAACGTGACAGGCTTAGATACAGCAAAAAAAATTTTTTGGGCACCAGAACATTTAAATAGATTTATCGGACCTTATCCTACACGTTGGGCTTGGATTAGGCAGAACACTGTACTTAGACATTAATACTGAATTAAAATGATGGGGATTGTAGTGCTGTTTGCTTGTCAGGATAAGTAACAATTAGTAACACCATGTGACAGAAGTAAAAATGGCGCAGAAACAAACAGAAATTTCCAGTCACAGCACAAAACATTCCCCCATCTTGGATAGCTTAAAAGTTGCATCATGTGACTTGTCACATGACAGACATTGATGTCCAATGAATTTCTATTCACCAGTTATCCCAAAAGCAGCCAAAGAACTGCAAGCATGATGGGACTTGTAGTTCTTCAGCAAATTCAAAGCCACCTCAATATCAATTACCCCCATGTGACCTGCACCCTGCATGCACCTCTCCATCCGGGAAGCTTTTCCGTAGCGCTCCACTGGGTACCAAGAAGTCTCTGCTCCTCAGGTTCTTCTGGCTGCTTTCTTTGAACCAAACAGTAGAGGGCGCACAGGAGCCCTCCAGCGCTTTACCCAGTACTCGCAGAGCCTCGGAAACCCACACTGGTCCGGTTCTGCAGGGCTCGGCGTCCATGTCGGTGTGAAACGAAACGGAACCTTCCTGCCTTATCTAGTTGTCAGCCGGAAGAAAACATATGTAGAACGACACACGACCTGCATCCGGACGTGAAGTCAGAAAGTAACGTGTGGTATGGTTTAAGAAGCCATATTGGTTGTGGCAAGTATATATAAATAAAAAAATAAATAATAAAAAAAATAAAATAAAATAAAAATAAAAATATATATATATATATATATATATATATATATATATATATACACACACAGATAGATTAGATATATAGATAGCTATGTATTTATATGTTTGGGGACATAGAAGAGAGGCGACTAGGGGCTGTCCCACCTGGCAGACCCTACCTGAGTGTAGTTGCTCTGACTTTGGGGACCACCATACAAGGTATGGTATGCAATACGGGTTCGGGACACCACATGTCTAACCTGCAGCCTTCTATTATTGGCCCTTGGTTGTCCGGGCATGCTGGTAATTGTAGTTTTGCAACAGCTGGAAGGCCACAGGTTAGACTCCAAAGAGATAGGCGATAACTAGCAAATCGGTAGGCCAATTATTGGAACCATCACTGACCATAAGTAGGGTTGCCACCTGACCGATATTTTACCGGCACAGCCGGTATTTTGGCGACCCTGTCGATATTTTTATATTAAAAATACCGGCAATGCAATGGCTGGTATTTATGCAACCAATCCTCTAACTCCCGGAATGTTGCACTATAACCTATACCAGTGTTTCCCAACCAGAGCGCCTCCAGCTGTTGCAAAACTACAACTCGCAGCATGCCCGGACAGCCAACGGCTGTCCGGGCATGCGGGGAGTTGTAGTTTTGCAACAGCTAGAGGCACCCCTGGTTGGTTAACAGTGACCTAGACTATATACTGCTATATAGTCCAACATGCTGGGAATTGTAGTTTTTGTTTGGGGCAGCTGCTGAGCCACAGGCTGTATCAGAGCATGCTGAGAGTTGTAGTTAGTAAGTAACTGCAACTCCCAAATAAAAAAGCGACCAAAAAGTCCCAGCAAACAAAAATGGTACTTCTAAAAACTACCAAAAAAATGAGCCCTCATACTGGTCCAGATAAGGGGAAATAAAAAATGTATAGGGGGTCAGAATAGGACAACATTTCCCCCGCATATATATATCTCCTGTGATGTCACGCATATATAATTAATTATGCAAATTAGCATGGCCGGTATTTTTTTAGCAAGAAAGGTGGCAACCCTAACCATAAGCAATGTCAGAAGTCCTATAGACAGTGAATGAAGTGGTGGCCATTGCTAGTTACTAGCGTGTGAACGCACCCTAAGGCTAAGATTCCACTTGTTTTTTTTCTGGCACAAAAAAAATGCCACAAAAAACGCCACAGCATTTCCCTGTGTTTGGTGGTTTTTTTCTTGCGTTTTTTGACTTTGAGTGGAAATTGCATTTTTGGCCCCTTTGATGTTTTTTTAAAAATTTGTTGGTGATGGAAAAAATTTCATTTAACAGAATTTATATTTTTTATAACAAATTATAAAATTAATTTTTAAACAGGGATTAATTTATGTGTGCGGGCAGGACACTAAAAATGTAGCTGACAATAATAAAAATGTAGTGCGTGTGTGTGTTTTTCACTTTTTTTTTATTTTTTTTAAATATTTTTTACAGAGAACTACTACTCCCAGCATGGAACACACTGTTTCATGATGGGAGTAGTAGTTCCTGTACTCAAAAACAGATCGCCCATAATATAGCAGAGATGCGGAGCGGCTCTATACAGTGCTCGCATCTCTGCTCTGTACTCCGGGTCGGCCAGTGATGTGAATTGAATTCACATCACTGATTCATATTTTCTGCCCAGAGTGGTGATTGGCCGGATGGTGGCAGCCAATCCCCGCTCTCTGTGGGAAATATGAATACTTGTATATATATGGCAGTACAGGGAACCATAAAAGAGTGGCCGGCCGCCTGCATCTATACATTATACAGGAGGATCGCAATGGGTTTCAGAAGTGACACCCAGGGCGATCTGTCAATTAGTACAGGTACTACTACTGCCATCATGAAACAGTGTGTTCCATGCTGGAAGTAGTAGTACCACCTAAAAAAAAATTTAAAATTAAAGGGGTTGTGCGCTGCCCTGCAGTTCGGAGCTCCGCTCACAGCGTCCGGAAGTTCATTACTCCCAACGCTGTGTGCGGGCTTCCGTGTTCGCGGCCGCCGGGCGTGACGTCACCCCCAGCACCTTCGTGACGTCTCGCCCGCCCCCTCGTGGCGTCACGCCCGCCCCGTGACAGTGGTCGCGCCCCCTTCCCATAGACTTTCGTTGAGGGGGCGGGCGAGACGTCACAAAGGGGCCGGACGTGACGTCACGCCCGGCGGCCGCGAACACGGAAGCCCGCACACTGCGTTTGGAATAATGAACGTCCGAATGCTGTGAGCGGAGCTCCGAACTGCAGGGCAGCGCACAACCCCTTTAAGAAAAAAAAAAGTAAAACACACACACACTACAGGAAGGTGAGTTAAAGTTTTTTTTTTTGGGGGGGTTTTTGCAGCCCGGGAACAGGGGAAATAAAAAATGTTTTGCTGCAGTTATCCTTTAACCCCTTAAGGACCAAGCCCATTTTGGCCTTAAAGGGAACCAATCATCAGATTTTACCCTATATAATGCTTGGCAAAGCGTTATATAGGGTAAAATTGTTGTCCTCACCATCCCCGGGGGACGCTCCTGCCCCCAGGGATGGTGAAGATATGAAGTTATAAACTAGTCACCGCCGCCGCCGTAAGTAGTCACCTGGGCGGGGAGCTCTTCTCACCA
The DNA here is from genome assembly GCF_029499605.1 of Hyla sarda. Taxonomy (NCBI): domain Eukaryota; kingdom Metazoa; phylum Chordata; class Amphibia; order Anura; family Hylidae; genus Hyla; species Hyla sarda. Next base: position 116,375,618 of record NC_079194.1, on the reverse strand, counting down.
AATCCCATTCTTCGGCCGGCAGCGACGCCCCCTCCGCTTGATTGATGGGCCGCGTCATTGTTCCGCTCACTGAACAGACGGAGCAGAGTGATGACGCGGCCCATCAATCAAGCGGAGGGGGCGTCGCTGCCGGCCGAAGAGCGGGAGTAGGTGAGAAGAGCTCCCCCGCCCAGGTGACTATTTACGGCGGCGGCTGTGACTAGTTTATAACTTTATATCTTCACCATCCCTGGGGGCAGGAGCGTCGCCCGGGAATGGTGAAAATAAAGTTTTTACCCTATATAATGCTTTGCCAAGCGTTATGTAGGGTAAAATCTGATGATTGGTTCCCTTAAGGACCAGACCAATTTTATTTTTGCATTTTCGTTTTTTCCTCCTCGCCTTCTAAAAATCATAACTCTCTTATATTTCCATCCATGGACCCATATGAGGGCTTGTTTTTTTCACCAATTGTACTTTGTAATGACATCACATATTTTACCATAAAATGTATGGCGCAACCAAACAAATATTATTTATGTGGGAAAATTGAAAAGAAAACCGCAATTTAGCAAATTTTGGAAGGTTTTGTATTCACGCTGTACACTTTCCGGTAAAAATTACATGTTTTCTTTATTCTGTGGGTAAATACGATTAAAATGATACCCATGATATATGCTTTTCTATAATTGTACCGCTTAAAAAAAATCTCAAACCATTTTAACAAAATTAGTATGTTTGAAATTGCCCTATTTTGACCACCTATAACTTTCTCATTTTTCCATATTTGGGGCGATATGAGGGCTCATTCTTTGCACCATGATCTGTAGTTTTTATCAGTACCACTTTTGCTTAGGTTTTTCCTTTTCATTCATTTTTTTATAAAAATTTTTTGAATAAAATGTGACAAAAAGCAGCAATTTTGGACTTTTTTTTTATCTTTTTACGTTTACGCCGTTCACCGTACGGGATAATTAACAATATATTTTAATAGTTCATACTTTTACGCATGCGGCGATACCAAATAAGTGTATTAATTATTTTTTTACGCTTTTTTGGGGGTAAAATGGGGAAAAACGGACGCTTTACTTTTTATTGGGGGAGGGGATTTTTCACATTTTTTTACTTTTTTATTTTACATTTTTTTACTTTTTTTTTTTCACTTTTAATGTCCCCATAGGGCAGGGGTCTGCAACCTTTAAGACAAAAAGAGCCACTTGGACCCGTTTCCGAAGAAAAAAAAAAAACTGGGAGCCGCAAAACCATTGCGACAGTTAAAACAAATACAACACTGCATATATTGTTTCTTACCTTAATGCTATATATACAGGATCGTGCAGTCAGCTGTCAAGCTGAAGAAAAAAAGGACTTTCACTTAACAATGTAAAATATATTTTTGCTGGGGTGGGCTTTTTTTGGGCCCAGGCCTGGGGTGGGCTTTTTTTGGGCCCAGGCCTGGGGTGGGCATTTTTTGGGCCCAGGCCTGGGGTGGGCTTTTTTTGGGCCCAGGCCTAGGGTGAGCTGGGGAGAGGGGGGTTAATGCACTGGGGAGAGGGGGGTTAATGCTGCTGCGGGGTGAGGGGTTAATGCTACCGCTGCCATGGTGTGAGGGGTAACTTAACCCCTCACCCCATGGCAGCGGCAGTGTTAACCTCTCACCCCGCGGCAGCGATAATGCTGCCGTTGCCATGGGGTGAGGGGTTAAGTTACCCCTCACCCCATGGCAGCAATAGCGTTAACCCCTCACCCCGCGGCAGCATTAACGCTGCTCTGGGGTGAGGGGTTAACGCCCCGCTGTCAAGTGAGTAATGTACTTTACATACTCACCAGCTCCTCGCGTGGCGTCTTCCTCTCCCGGCGGCGCTCCTCGACTGAGGAGCAGGCCGGCGACGTCACTGTCATGTGACGTTACATTGTCACATGACAGTGAGGATCCACGCGGCCCTGGAAGAAGAGACTCCGCTCCGATGGCACCAGGGCAGGTAAGTAAACCGACGGCGGCTCACGGGCTCAGATCATTCCGGGACACTGCATTGTCCCGGAATGAGGGTGACCGGGACCCGGGACAGACTCGCGGAGCCGCGGCAAAGGAGTAAAAGAGCCGCATGCGGCTCCGGAGCCGCGGGTTGCCTACCCCTGCCATAGGGGACTATTCATTGCAATCAGTTGATTGCTAATACTGTGCAGTGCTATGTATAGGAAACAGCACTGCTCAGTATTATCGGTGATCTTCTGCTCTGGTCTGCTCGATCTCAGACCAGAGCAGAAGACCCCGAGAGACGGCCGGAGCCAGGTGAGGGGACCTACGGCCGCCATGCTGGATGATCGGATCCCCGCGGCAGCGCTGCGGGCGATCCGATCGTCCATTCAAACTACCGCAATGCCGCAGATGCCGTGATCTGTATTGATCACGGCATCGGAGGGGTTAATGGCGGACAGCCGCGCAATCGCGGATGTCCGCCATTACCGGCGGGTCCCTGGCTGCTGATATCAGCCGGGACCTGCGCGCAATCGCGGATGTCCGCCATTACCCGCGGGTCCCTGGCTGCTGATATCAGCCGGGACCTGCAGGGCATGTCACGATCATGTCGGCGCATAAATGTACGTCATGGTGCGCTAAGTACCACGTCACCATGACGTACATTTACGTCCATTGTCGTTAGGGGGTTAAGGAGAACTGAGTTGCAATACTACAAACAACCTAAGGAGAAGAGTGGTGCTGTTTTTGGAAGAAAGCAGCTATGTTTTCTCATTTTGGATAACCCCCATTTAACCCCTTAAGGACGCAGCTCTTTTTCACATTAAAGGAGTTCTCTAAGCTAAAACTTTTAACCCCCGCTGTGCCGGGCTGTAAAACTATACATAATAAACTTTCACTTACCTGCCTACGATCCCCCGTTGTTCCGATATCGCCGTCCCATTCTCCGGTCCCGGTCTCTTCCACTTCCTGCGGATCGGTGACTTCAGTTTGCGCTCAGCCTATCAGCGGCCGCAGCAATGTCCCGTCGCGGCCGCTGATAAACTGAGCGCAGAGTGAAGTCACCGACCCGCAGAAAGTGGAAGAGACCGGGACCGGAGAACGGGACGGCGATATCGGAACAACGGGGGGTCGTAGGCAGGTAAGTTAAAGTTTATTATGTATAGTTTTACAGCCCCGGCACAGCTGGAGAAAAAAAAATTCAGTTGGAGAACTCCTTAAAGGACACAGACCTTTTTTGCAAATCTGACCACTGTCACTTTATATATTAATAACTCTGGGATGCTTTTACCTTTCATTCTGATTCTGAGATAGTTTTTTTGGGACATATTCTTCTTTAATGTAGTGGTAAATTTTGATCGTTACTTGCTTCCTTTCTTGGTGAAAAATCCCCAAATTTCATGAAAATTTAGAAAATTTAGAATTTTTCTAACTTTGAAACTCTCTTCTTGTAAGGAAAATGGATACTCCGAATAAATTATATATTAATTCACAAATACAATATGTCTGCTTTGTAATGGAGTTGGATGTGAATCCTACTAACCTGTGTGGCGATGACTCGGATTGTATCGGGCAGCGGTGTCTAAGGTGTCACTGGTCTTCACCAGAGCCCGCCGCAAGGCAGGATGGGCTTGCTGCGGCAGGTGACACCCAGGTCACTACCCCCAACACGGCTCGACCACACAGGTAGCTGGGCAGACGAGGTACCAGAGGATGAGGTAGAAGCGTAGTCAAACTTAGCAGGAGGTCAGGGCAGGCGGCAAAGGTGTGTAGTTAAATAACGTAGCAGGAAGGTCTGGATACACAGGAAGAGGCAAAAGGAACGCTTAATCTCAGGCTAGGGGCACTGAAGATCCGGCAGGGAAGTGTGGGAGGTGCAGGGACTTTATAATATAGTGGCAGGTGCAAACAGTAATTATGGGCGTACTGGCCCTTAAAATTTCAGAGCTCCAGTGCTCGCGCGCCCTAGCAGACGGGGACGCGCGTGCTGATGCTGAGACACAGGAGAGGAGGCGGCAGTGGAACATGGTGAGTGACTGGTTGGGATTCGCATGCGGGCACATCCCGTGATGAGAATCCTGGCCCCGCCGGCAGACGGGGACACAGGGACTCTGCGCTCGATGCCGGTGTTTGCGGCCGGAGCGCACAGTGTAACAAGCTTTATGTTTGCATCATAAAGTTGACATGTTTTTCCTTTTTGAAGACATTAGAGGGCTTCAAATTTCAGCAGCAATTTTCAAATTTTTGACGAAAATTTCAAAATTTGAATTTTTCAGGGAATTTGAGGGGCTTTCATGTTAGAAATACCCCATAAATTACCCCATTGTATAAACTGCACGCCTCAAAGTATTCCAAATGACATTCAGAAAGTTTATTAACCCTTTAGGTGTCTTTCACAGGAATAGCAGCAAAGTGAAGGAGAAAATTCTAAATCATAATTTTTTACACTCGCATGTTCTTGTAGAGCCATTTTTTGAATTTTTACAAGGGGTAAAAGGAGAGAAATCCTCCCACAATTTGCATCCCAATTTCCCTCAAGTAAGGAAATACCTCATATGTGTATGTAAAGTGCTCCGTGGGTGTACTAGAGGGCTCAGAAGGGAAGGAGTGAAAATGGGATTTTAGAGATTGAATTTTGCTGAAATGGTTTTTGGGGGGCATGTCGCATTTAGGAAGCCCCTATGGTGCCAGAACAGCAAAAAAAAAAAAAACACATGGCATAGCATTTTGGAAACTACACCCATCAATTTTACATTTTTACAAGGGGTAATAGGAGAAATTGCACCCCAAAATTGGTAACCCAATTTTTTCTGAGTATGGAAATACTACTACAATGCTCTACAATGCTCAGAAGAGAAGGAGCGCCATTGAGCTTTTGGAGAGAGAATTTGGTTGGAATAGAAGTCGGGGGCCATGTGTGTTTACAAAGCCCCCTGTGGTGCTAGAACAGTGGACCCCCCACATGTGACCCCATTTTGGAAACTACACCCCTCACAGAATTTAATAAGGGGCGCAGTGACCATTTAAACCTAACTGGCGTTTAACATATCTTTGGAACAGTGGGCTGTGCAAATGAAAAATAAAATTTTTAATTTTCACTGACCACTGTTCCAAAAATCTGCCAGACACTTGTGGGGCGTAAATGCTCACTGTACCCCTTATTACATTACGTGAGGGGTGTAGTTTCCAAAATGGGGTCACATGTGGGGTCCATTGTTCTGGCACCATGGGGGCTTTGTAAACACACGTGGCCTTCTATTCTGGCAAATTTTCCCTCCAAAAGCCAAATGGCGCTCCTTCTCTTCTGAGCATTGTAGTTTGCCTGCAGAGCACTTTACATCCACATATGGGGTATGGGGCTTTTTTTTCCTATTTTCCCTTATGAAAATGAAAAATGTAGGGTAACACCAGCATTTTAGTGAAAATTTTTTTTTTTTTCATTTTCCCATCCAACTTTAACGAAAATTCGTCAAACACCTGTGGGGTGTTAAGTTTTTTATACACTAACAGGCTGGTGTAGACCCAAACTTTTCCTTTTCGTAAGGGGTAAAAGGAGAAAAAGCCCCCCAAAATTTGTAACGCAATTGCTCCCGAGTACAGAAATACCCCATATGTGGCCGTAAACTGTTACCTTGAAGTACAACAGGGCTCCAAAGTGAGAGAGCGCCATGCGCATTTGAGGACCAAATTAGGGATTGCATAGGGGTGGACATAGGGGTATTCTACGTCAGTGATACCCAAACAGGGTGCCTCCAGCTGTTGCTAAACTACCAGCATGCCTGGACAGTCAGTGGCTGTCTGGAAATGCTGGGAGTTGTTGTTTTGCAACAGCTGGAGGCTCTGTTTTGGAAACACTGCTGTATGATACGTTTTTCATTTTTATTGGGGGGGGGGGCAGTGTAAGGGGGTGTGTATGTAGTGTTTTACCCTTTATTATGTGTTAGTGTAGTGTAGTGTTTTTAGGGTACATTCACACAGGCGGGGGTTTACGTTGAGTTTCCCGCTAGGAGTTTGCGCTGCGGAGGAAAATTGCACAGCTTGAGCTTGAAGCAGGAAACTCACTGTGAACCCACCCGTGTGGGGAAACCTCCAGCTGTTGCAAAACTACAACTCCCAGCATGCACTGACATGCTTGGAGTTGTACTTTTGCAACAGCTGGAGGCACACTGATTGAAAAACCTTCAGTTAGGTTCTGCTACCTAACTCAGTATTTTCCAACCAATGTGCCTCCAGCTGTTGCAAAACTGCAACTCCCAGTATGTACTGATTGCCAATGGGCATGCTGGGAGATGTAGTTATACAACAGCTGGAGGTACGTAACTACAACTCCCAGCATGGCGAGACAGCTGTTTGCTGTTTGGGCATGCTGGGAGTTGTAGTTTTGTAAGATTTAGAGGGCCACGGTTTAGAAACCACCGCACAGTGATCTCCAAACTGTGGCCCTCGAGATGTTGCAAAACTACAAATCCCAGCATGCCCAAACAGCAAACAGGTATTTTAGGCATGCTGGGAGTTGAAGTTTTGCAACATCTGGAGGACTATAGTTTAGAGACCACTGTATAGTGGTCTCCAAACTGTAGCCCTCCAGATGTTGCTAGGCAACAACTCACTGGCTTCCGCAGTCGCAGGATCGCCGCACCAGGGAGAGGATCGCCGCCCGTCGCTGATCGCTGCCGGCAAGTGACCTCCACCGCCGCTGCCGGTCACACCACAGTTCCCCCGTTCTGCCCTGACTACCGTGGTTGAGCAAAACGGGGGAACCGAACTTTAAACCCCCCCGCCCCCATCTGCTATCGGTCGGTCGCTTCTTACCAACCAATAGCAGGGATAGGAGGGGTGGCAACTTACTCCTATCCCTTTAGGGGGATCGGGGGTGTCTTGGACACCCCTGATCCCCCTTATTTTCCAGGTCACCGAAGACTCGTATGACCCGTAATCGCCGCAGATCGCTGGTCTGAATTGACCGATGATTTGCGACAATGGCCAATATGGGGGGTCAAACCCCCCAGGGGTTTCCACGGGGTGCCTGCTGAATGATTTCCTTAAGTACCAGGGCATCAGGCGCGTGCGTACCTGTTTGCCCCTGGTCCCTAAGTGTTTAAGTACTTAGGATGCAGGGTGTATGCCCTGCGTCCTGAAGAGATTAAAGAGTACCTGTCATCAAACCATATTTTCTAAAGCAGTGTCTCCCAAGCGCGGTCCTCAAGATCCCTCAACAGGTCATGTTTTCAGGATTTCCTTAGTCTTTACAGGTGATATAACTGGTGATGTCTGATGCACTGACCAGAATTATATCACCTGTGAAAGACTAAGGAAATCCTGAAAACATCACCTGTTGGGGGGACTTGAGGACCGCGCTTGGGAAACACTGTTATAAATAAACTCAGATTATATTCCCTAACACCCCTTCTGCCCTTAGAATTTTTTTAGAGCTTTACAAAGCTCTGTATCATACCTTTCCCTTTGGTCACATTAGGGGAGATTTATCAAAACCTGTGCAGAGGAAAAGTTGCTGAGTTGCCCATAGCAACCAATCAGATCGCTTCTTTCATTTTTGAAAAGGCCTCTGAAAAATGAAAGAAGTGATCTGTTTGGTTGCGATGAGGAACTGGGAAATTTTTTCCTCTGGACAGGTTTTAATAAATCCCCGGCAGCCGTGACATGACTGAAGCCTGCGAGAGCTGCGCCTCACCATGCCTCAGATTCACTTTCGTAGTTTGGTCTCCTGCCAGGTCGGAAGGAGGCCAAACTAACTGTCTGACTTGCGCAGGGAATAGAACAGGGCCACCGAGTGTTTTTTTTAAAAAAAATCACATTAAAAACATATAAATGTTGAGAATTTTAATAGCAAGTAAATAGCAAAGTGTCTTATAATTACATAAGCAACAATATATTTGTGGCGTCGGGGTGTGAGGTGCAGGGTAGATGTTATAACGCAAGGGGCAGATGTTATTAACCCTTTCTTGTCATGACGCCAGGGCATGGTTTAGCCTTAACCACCTGAAGGTAATACTGCTGGTCCTGGGCTAGGCACGGGGGCAATGAAGACACAGATGCCAAGTTACAGACAAACGGTAGCTTTACTGAGGGTAGACAGATGACACATTCTATGCAGTACAGCCAATATCCCAAGGAGGGGACCAGTGACACAGGGAGACCTTGCAGGCTTGCTGGGACTTGCAGTAGTTAGACAGACTTTGATGCAGGTCACCTCATCACTAATGCCTCCTGGGTAACAATCACATGGTATAACAATTAAAGAAACAGTACATTATATATACAAACATGGTGTATGTACAACATGGTGAACTGTAAGGGGGACCCTGGGGACATGCAGGGACTCTGTCTGACAGGGCAGGAGAACAGCAGGAGGCCACATCATCCCATACTGGGACACCACATATTAAAAGTTTAGTTTGGTGACAGGTACACTTTAACCCCTTAAAGACGCAGCCCTTTTTCACCTTAAGGACTGAGCCCTTTTTCGCAATTCTGACCACCGTCACTTTACGCATTAATAACTCTAAAACGCTTTTACCGAATATTCTGATTCTGAGATAGTTTTTTCGTGACATATTCTACTTTATTTTGGTGGTAAATTTTCGTCGTTCCTTGCATCCTTTTTGGTGAAAAATCCCAAAATTTCATAAAATTTTTGAAAAATGTAGCATTTTTCGAACTTTGAAGCTCTCTGCTACTAATGGATATTCCCCAAAAAAAATTTTTTTATTCACAAATACAATATGTCCACTTTATGTTGGCATCATAAAATGGACATATTTTTACTTTTTGAAAAAATTAGAGGGCTTCAAAGTAGAGCAGCACTTTTCTAAAATTTCATGAAAATTGCAAAATCTGAAGGGACAGATGTTACAGAACTACAACTCCCAGCATGCCTGGGCAGTCTAGGCATGCTGAGAGTTGTAGTTTGGCAACATCTGGAGGGCTACCGTTTGGGCACCACTGTAACAAACACCACCGTCGTTTTCCCTACCTGTTCCTGTCTCCAGCGACGATCTGCGGTCCTCAGGCCATCTTCTGGCCAGGTATCGGCCTCCATCTTCTCCCCCCGTTCTGCCCGACATCCAGGGGTGGGCAGAACGGGGGATTGCCATGGCAACCCAGTATCCTGTGCTGCCATTGGTCAGAATCAGTTCTGACCAATGGCAGGGGATAGGAGGAGATCGCAGCACTGCGACCTCACTCCTATCCCTCAGGATGATCAAGGCTGTCACTGACACTTCCGATCATCCCTATTTTCCGGGTGATCGGGTCACCAGAGACCCGATCAGCCTGGAATAGTAGAAAATCGCATGTCTGACATGCGATTTTCTGCGATCGCCGACATGGGGGGGGTCTCAGGACCCCCCTCGGCGATGTGCCGGGATGCCTGCTGAATGATACCAGCAGGCATCCTGGTCCGGTCCCCAACCGGCTAGTGGCGGGGACCGGAATTCCCACGGGTGTATGCATACGCCCCACGTCCTTAAGGACTCGGGATGCCGGGCGTATGCATACGCCTGGCGTCCTGAAGAGGTTAAGACTCTTACATAAGGCAGAACCCTGTGCATGGAGCATGTACAATTTCTTAGTACAGAGCTTTATAGCCTCCATGTGTTGCCTGTGTAGAGATACTTTCTCCTAGAAGAAATTCTTCACCTTGGCAGCTTTATTATAGCTGTGTTCAAAATGTTGCTGTAATGCTGCCACGTGCATTACCCTGAATACACAGGATTCCCCCGACAATGCTGTCATTAAAAAAGGAGAACTATTTATTTGTAAGTAAAGGCAATTTGAGCATAAAATACATCCTCTTTGTCTTCATGTAGCCCTTTCATCTTCGCAATATTCTCTTGTTCACTGTTATATACAGATACCTTAAAACAATGGCCTTGTTGGCACAGATTTTCAATGGGAATTCACACCATAGTTTGAAAATGCACATCAGAATGCACTGAGCCTATCATTGGCTGCAGCGATGTTCCGCCTTGGCCAGTGATGCGCTGAGACGCAGTGTGAGGAAACCGGCCCAGGCCCAGCCTTCTTCATGGTGCCCTGGCCTATTACATCACACTGTAGCTCAGCTTATCACCAGCCGAGGTGGAACATCACTGCGGCCGATGATAAGCTCAGCCCAGTCACCCCAGAATACGGAGGAAGGCCCAGAAGACAGGAGAGCGACACACCGGGGCAGCGTTGGAGTTAAAGTTTGTTATTTTTATCTTTGCAGCCTGGCAGAATGGAAAAAGAAAAAATTTTGTGAAGTACCCCTTTAACCCTCTTAAATGAATGCTAAAGTCTACACTTCGATCATTTGTTTGCTTAGTTTCAGATCCATTGTGGTGATGCGCAGAGGTTAAATTCAGAAAATTTCAAATCTGTCTTTCTGCTACACTTAAGCCCCAGACACTTCCATAGCCCTTAAGCTATTGGGCTTATTTTCCTATGCAGATTGGAGTCACAACCAACATTCAGTTGACATATTAATATTTGCTCATGGCATCTGGTGGCTCCTCATGTGATAACAGTAAAGTGTAGAGATATTTGTTTACCCGGCAGCAAGAGAGAGAAAAGTAAATCATCATTCTCCAAACTACTTTATAATAATACTTGTATTATTTACAGTTTCTTAGGCACAGGTCCGGCCCTACCGTGGGACCAGGTGGGACAATTGGTCCCATGCGGCACTTTGCTGCCCGATTATTATTATTTTTTTGCCGCCACGGTCCAGGCAGGGCCAGCCCTGGCTGCCGCTGCACAATGGCTCACTGTTGTAAAGCGGCCACGGTGCAGCCTGAACTGCTTAATATTCAGTGGCCACTTTAATTAAGCCTGCCCCAACTTACTCACACAGACGTTCCTCTCTCCTGCGGCATCTTCAACGTTCTTCTGTTGACCCGCGCAAGAGGATGTCACTGACGTCACATGCACACTGTGGACACAGTGCACCACCTGAGCCTGCTGGACTAACAGGCCAGGTGAGGGGGGGGGGGGAATCTTTAGGAGAAAAAAGAGACCGATACCGGCGCCTAGCGCATTACCCTTGGTAACAAGAGTAGTGTATTCAAGGGTTAACAGAGGAGACCATATAGATGGCTGCTCACCTTGAGTCAGATAAATGAAAGCCTATCACCCCAGTGATAATAGGGTCCTCAATGTACGTGGAGTCGCTGCTGGCCTTCTGGGTTGCAGGAAACAGCTTCACTGCTGTCCTGTTGCGCTAGAGGAGGAGCTTGTGAAAAAACCCTTAGGAGATGGCACTGCGGCTTCCTTAGAAATGAAGGAGATGGACTGGATGTATATTTATAAAAGGTTCGCAGTGGAACCACTTTTATTAAATCAAGAACATAATATAAAAAAAGGGGGATGACGCGTTTCGGGAGGTGCCCTCCCTTCCTCAGGTCAGGATGCTTACAGTCAGATCAGTGCACTTATATATACACCAAAAAAATGCCAAGGTACAGGTAAAGGGGGCGTGGCTAAATTACATCATGCAGGTAGACATACAGACTAAGTGATATATACAGTGTAAATGCCTATCTCACATGTTCTGTACACAATTATAGGGAAGAAAACTTGCAAGTGTTTTTTTCACAAGCTCCTCCTCTATCGCAACAGGTGAGGGGGGGGGGGGAATGAATTGGCCCGGGGGGAGGAGAGGAGGGGGGTAAATGAAATGGCACAAGGGATGAGAGGAGGGGGGCAATCAAATGGCACAGGGAGGGGGGTTAATAAAAGGGCTAGGGTGATGGATGGGTTAATTAAATGGTGCAGGGGGTTTGGGGGTAATTAAAATTGCGCAGCATAGAGGGATCAGAGAGAGAGTAATTAAATGGCACAGGGGAGGGGGGGTTGTGAAAGAAATGGCATGGGGGTAATTAAAGTTTCACTGGGGGATTAGGGGAGCCACCTTAATTCATAATCCCCCCTCTGATCCCTCTGTGCCATTTGAACCCCATGGTCTTTGTGTGGCAGTATTATGTGTCCCTTATACAGGTGTAATATTGGTAATATTTATCTTGGTACACTGGTATTGTTGGTCTCAGTATGCCCGATCTGGTCAGGTTATAGTAATGTAAGGTAATATTTGCTCCTTGTTTTTATATATATATATATATATATATATATATATATATATATATACGCACGTGTATATGTTGTGTTTTTTTGGGGGGCGGGGATCGGCATTTCATTCTTGGACCCAGACAGCACAATGTCTTGGGCCGGCACTGCTTAGGCAGAATGTAACATTGGGGTATAGAGTTCCCAAATAAAAAAATTAAAAACATTGTTTCATCAGCTATGTTATTGCTGCTGCAGAGGCCTTAATAGGTCATGTGGACAGAGGTTGCCATCTAATTCACATATATAAAAAATACTCCAGCGAGCCAGATGCAAACTGTCAGGCTCTGTTCAGCAGTACCGTAACTGGACCGTACCATATTGTAATTACTGCATGCATTTTGCTGATAACTAACGAAATTGCTGTAAAAAGTGTGCATTTTACAATGTCATTAACACAATCATGGTGAAGACACATGCAGTAACACGTTGCAGTGAACAAAGTCTAAAAAAGTGCTAAATAATGAATTCTTAATCCTTGTGTGAGGCCATCAATAAAATTTTTTATTCAGGAATAGAAAAACAGACCTAATTTCTCTTTCTAAAAAAAGAAAAAATTGCCACCCCTATCCTCAGGATGTGTGTTGCATTGCAACTTAGCTTTATTTACTTCAATAGAACTGGGTTGCAATACTACATACAACCCGAGGACAGGATTGGTGCAGTTTTGTAAGAAATCAGCTCTATTTTTTGGGGGGAAAAAATTTCTACACTAATCCGCTGTTAAATGAACATGTTTATTGTTAACGTTTAGCTTTTTTTTTTTTTGTAAATCTTTTTTTTCATTGGTAAATAAACATAAATGCCCCCCTGTCCTGTGCCCCTAACATATAATGCCCCATGTCCTATGCCCCTCACATATGATACCCCATGTCCTGTGTTCCTCACATATAATGCCCCCCTTTCATGTGCCCCTCATATATAATGCCCCATGTCCTGTGCCCCTCACATATAATGCCCCCGTCCTGCCTCCTCAGGGGGCATTATATGTGAGGGGCACAGGACATGGTGCATTATGTGAGGGGCAGAAGACAGGGGGCATTATAAGTCAGGGGCACATGCCAGGGGGGCATTATATGGGCACATGACAGGGGGTGGGCTGTCATGTGCCCCCATATATAATGCCCCCTGTCATGTGCCCCCCATATATAATGAAGTCCCTCGATTCATGTGCACACCTTGTTTTGCCATGTGGAGCAGCGCTGGACGCATTATCGTCAGGTTAGATGCCGACACCGATAACGTTCAAAATCGTGAATATCGGCCAATCTGATAATCGGTCGATCCCTACTATGCATTCCGTGTGGACTCCTGACGTTTGCCGAAATTGCACCACAAAGGTGTCACAAATGCGCCTAAAACTAAGCCAAACTAAAACTGGGGCAAAATGAAACCACAATCCCAGATCATCATCAATCTACTAAAAAGCAAATCCAAGGCAGATATGTTTTACTCTTTTTATTTGGAACAAAAAAGATATTCAGTAATTTGGCCACATAATGCAATCCTTTTTATCCTTCATTTTAATAAAATTGGGAGCAACGAAACATATGCTGGTTAAAATACAATAACAAAAGATGAGCATAGGCGTCAATAACAGTTGTGCAGATTCTTGTTGCCGTCCCTGGATGCTGCGCACAGCCAATAGGTGATCTGAAAATTTATGTTCACGCCAGACCAACTTCTGACTGTCTACAGCAACTGGGCTGTCATCATCATAAACATTCTTGTATATATAGGGGATATTATAGTTGTTATATTCTCGTACATAGGAGACAGTATTATAGTAGATATATTCTCGTACATAGGAGACAGTATTATAGTAGTTATAGTCTTGTACATAGGAGGCAGTATTATAGTAGTGATATTCTTGTACATAGGGACAGTATTATAGTAGTTATATTTTTGTACATAGGAGGCAGTATTATAGTAGTTATATTCTTGTACATAGGGAGGAGTATTATAGTAGTTATATTCTTGTACATAGGGACAGTATTATAGTAGTTATATTTTTGTACATAGGAGGCAGTATTATAGTAGTTATATTCTTGTACATAGGGAGGAGTATTATAGTAGTTATATTCTTGTATATATAGGGAATATTATAGTAGTTATATTCTTGTACATAGGGAGGAGTATTATAGTAGTTATATTCTTGTATATATAGGGAATATTATAGTAGTTATATTCTCATACATAGGAGACAGTATTATAGTAGTTATATCCATGTACATAGAAAGCAGTATTATAGTAGTTATATTCTTGTACATAGGAGGCAGTATTATAGTAGTTATATTCTTGTACATAGGGAGGAGTATTATAGTAGTTATATTCTTGTACATAGGGACAGTATTATAGTAGTTATATTTTTGTACATAGGAGGCAGTATTATAGTAGTTATATTCTTGTACATAGGGAGGAGTATTATAGTAGTTATATTCTTGTACATAGGAGACAGTATTATAGTAGTTATATTCTTGTACATAGGAGACAGTATTATAGTAGTTATATTCTTGTACATAGGGAGGAGTATTATAGTAGTTATATTCTTGTACATAGGAGACAGTATTATAGTAGTTATATTCTTGTACATAGGGAGTATTATAGTAGTTATATACTTGTACATAGGGGACAGTATTAGAGTAGTTATATTCTTGCACATAGAGGGCAGTATAGTAGTTATATTCTTGAACATGGGGAACAGTATTAGAGTAGTTATATTCTTGTACATAGGGGTCAGTATTATAGTAGTTATAGTCATCATGATTGGAGTGGAAGAGAGAGCTTTGGAGCGACACGATATTCCCGATGGCGGGTCTGTGCTTGGGCTCAACGGGAGTGATCGTGTCATTCCAGGGCAGGGTCTCTCTATAAAGGTGTCCGTGAGTCTTCAGGCTTGATCATTTTAGTCAATCATTGGCTCTGCCTCTGTGTTCTACTATATGATGCCAGATGCTGTGACACAAAGCCTGTGAATTCTAGAAATGTGAAAAAAAATATTGTCATATAAAATTTCAGAAATAAATTATTGCTTGATGTCGTTCCAGCTGGATTCTGTGTTCGGATGTGGGTACAATTCATGTTGTGCATGTTGATAAAAGGAGTCCACCCTAATGCTGCTGTGACAATCTGGTATCAAGGTAAATAGATTAATCATTTGGGACAGACCGGTTGCTAGGGAAACACAGCTTAACAACCACAGCTTGTCCCTAGCAACCAGTTTGTTTCATGATACTTGTGTCTTAATTTGAACACCCAATTGGCAGTGTAATAGTGGAACAGGAAGGCTGTGGGGACATGGCAGTGCCCAAACCTCACAGACTTTAGTGCCTTTCTGTCTTATTAATCAGATTTATGTAAAATACATTTAGATGAAGAACTTGTTTAAGGGCCCGTTCACACGGACAGATTTTATTCCAAGATCGCAGCGTCTTTCCCGCTACGAGTTTTCCGCAACAGATTTTTGGCAGTGGAGTTTCCACAGTGGAAAATCCACAGCAGATTACATTAATGTAAAAAATCCACTGAGGCTCAAACCCTCAATGGGAAACTCACTGTAGATTCCACACGTGTGAACATGATGTGTTATGGTTAGTGCTGGGCTTCTCTGCCCCCTCATACCCTGCACTTAACATTATACATTGACCCAGATTTATCAATCTGTCTGAAACCACAACTGTCTGGTTTGCCCATAACAACCAATCACAGCTCAGCTTTTATAACCTAACGAGCTCTGGTAAAAGGAAACCTGAGTTGTAATTGGTTGTTATGGGCAAAAGCAGACAGTTGTGGTTTCAGGCAGAATGGTAACTCTGCACCAGTTTTGTTTGGTAAGTACCTGTAGGGTAAGGTCACACGTAGCGTATATACAGCCTATTTCCTGCTGTGCGGTGGGAAATTCGCTATGTATTCTATCCTATGAGCAGATGTACAAGGCTACCCTTAGCTGCCCTGTGTTTGTAGTGAGGTTTGGAGGCGGGCCCGTGCGTCAGTCACGTCAGCGTGCTAGCCATGCCTCCAAACCTTACTGCGCACACAGGGCCGCGGGTAGCCTTGTATGTCTGCTCATAGTATATTCCCCACTGGGCAGGGGAATTTGGGCAGCCTCATATATGCTGCGTATACGCTACGTGTGACCCTACCCTTAAAAGGGGTACTCCACTGGAAAACATTTTCTTTTAAATCAACTGGTGCTAGAAAGTTGAAAAGATTTGTAAATTACTTCTATTAAAAAATCCTTCCAGTGCTTATGAGCTGCTGTATGCTCCACAGGAAGTTATTTTCTTTTTGAATTTCCTTTCTGCCTGACCACAGTGCTCTCTGCTGACACCTCTGTCCATTTTAGGAACTGTCCAGAGTAGACGCAAATCCCCGTAGCAAACCTAATTTGCTCTGGACAGTTCCTGACATAGACAGAGGTGTCAGCAGAGGGCACTGTGGTCAGACAGAAAGGAAATTCAAGAAAAAAAGAACTTCCTCTGTATTGTACAGCAGCTCATAAGTACTGGAAGAATTTGGATTTTTTTAAATAGAAGTAATTTACAAATCTATTTAACTTTCTGGCATTTAAAAAGAAAATGTTTTCCAACAAAGCTACTTAAAAGAAATCAAGAAAATGTTTTTGAAGGGGATAAAATAAAGTTGTTGTCTGCTGACAACTATCCCTTCCACACCCCTGAATGTATAAAGGCTACTGGGGCAGTTTTTTTTAGCTGACACAACTTCTGCAGTGGAGGGGGAAGCTTATTATGTGGACATCAAACATGATTCAATGAGAGAGGATGGATATGAACATCTGGCGTGTCTGACACCGCCATATGCAGGATCTAGGACAGTGTTTCCCAACCAGGGTTCCTCCAGCTGTGTCAAAACTATAACTGGGAGTTGTAGTTTTGCAACAGTTGGGCAACCACACACTGCATTACATCAGTTTCTCCCAACCAGGGTGCCTCCAGCTGTTGCAAAACTACAACTTCCAGCATGACCGGACAGCCTTCGGCTGTCCGGGCATGCTGGGAGTTGTAGTTTTGTAACAGCTGGAGGCACCCTGGTTGGGAAAAACTGATCTTGGATCTACCGTTATCAGTCTATTGCATAGAGATCAGCTATCCAACATAATGGAGCAAGACAGGCCATTTTATTTTTATGGGAAATGAAAGGAGAACTGGTTACAATACAGTCACATTTTTTTTTTTTATGTAGCAAAACCATCCAATGGTCGGTTGCCCCGTCAATGAGCCATAGACTGTTAAAGGAATGACTGCCCACACCTCGCTAACCACAGTCATATCTGACCCAACGCCTTCCTGCATCCTCGAGTTACACAGATGTCCCTTCAAATACACAGCCTGGAACAAAGTGATGCATGGCACTGCTACTTGTAAATTCATTTTTTTTATGTGTTTTTTTTTCTTTTTGTAACGGCAATTGTGGTTTCATGCAGGAAATTGGTAACTATCTTTAGATTTATCTCACTCCAGAAGAGAAGGAAGAAAAAGTTATTTCAGTATAAGTTTTACAGTTGAAGGGATAATTCAAGTGATTTGCAGTGACAAAAGTAAAGCTCCACCTTTGCCTCTCCAGTCAGCACATGAAAAACCTAACGTCTTTTCAACCTTTGTTTTTATAATTTTTTTTTACTGTTTTTCTAGTTCGTAGGTTCGTTTTGATAAATCCTTCCATTGTAACAAAATGTCTGATGTTGCATGGAATGCATGGATCTGTTATTTGGACACATTTAAAGTAGACCTGTCAGCAGCTAAAAACAGTATAATCCTATAGGTAGGATAAGGATTCCTTGCATACCCACTTTTTTATCTCCATAGTCCAGCACAGCAAGAGCCCATTGGTAGCCAGCCCATCTCGTTTATTTACCACCTCTGTACCTTCTTGTATATGCCTGCTCCCCCTATGATTGACACCCATTAGGCTTATACACAACAGATAGGTAGTAAATAAGATAAGATGCGCTGGCTATCCCGGGGGTCTCACCGTCTGGAGAATGCCTTCTGGGCATTAACAAAAGGGTTTATATCTTGGCACTGAGAAAAAGATATGCCTGGAATCGTGATGAGAAGTCCTATATAGCCATAGGCTTATTTTACCCCTGTTTAGCTGCTGACAGATCTTCTTTAAAGGAGTTATCCACCATAAAGTGATTTTAGTACTTACCTGCCAGACAGTAATGGACATGCTTCAGAAATATCCCTGATTGTCTTGGAGCTAAATGGCTATGTTGTAAGTCAACCATAATGCTGAGGCTATTTCCTGTTGTAGTTTGTTCCCTCAAACTACAAGTCCCATGATTCCTTGTTTGTAAGTGTGAGGTTACTTTTCCTTCTCCCACACATCACACCCATTCCACCCATTGAAACACACCTGTGATCCCTTAATTTTTTGACCAGGGTGCCTCCAGCTGTTGCAAAACTGTAATTCTTGCAGAATGATCTCCCTCCCACCTAGTGGTCGCTCCACCCATTGGATCAAAGACAGGCTCCCTCTGAACACCTGACTAGTGATGTGATGTCTCGGGCTGCACTGTAACCTAGGAAAACCTGAGACAACACTCATTTTGTATGCTGTTAAAAATAAACATTGGGGAAAAAAATCACAGAAGAATTACGAGACCACCATGAAACACAGGTACAGATATTCCCTCTTGTGTTTGCTGAGATCAAGCCATGCAAGTGTATTTACTAATGGAGCCTTTATAATGCGGAATTCTATGTTGCATGTAGTATTATAGTAGCTATATACTTCTACATAGTGGGCAGTAGTATAGTGGTTATATTGTACAAAGTAGGCAGTGTTAAAGTAGTTTTATTCTTATACATAATGGAGAGTAATATAGTAGATATTTTAATGTACATAAGTAAGAGTGTTATAGAAGGCAATATTATAGTAGTTATATTCCTGTACCTATGGGGCAGTATTATACCAGCAACATTCTTGTATCTAGGGGACAGTATATCATAGAGGGCAGTGTTATAGAAGCTTTATTCTTGTTCATAGTGTGCAGTATAATAGTGGGTATATTCTTGTCTATAGGGGTAGTGTTATAATGGTTATATTTTTGTCCATAGGAGCAGTATTATCGTAGTTCTATTAAATGCACCATTAGCCTAGAAAATAAATAATTGTAATCAGTGTCTGGGTTTCGTGTTTTTAATGAAAAAGGTACTGTTGTAGTCCTGTAGCGCTGAGAGCTTCTAAAGATGTACCTCTATAATGTATACAGTCTCATTTACAGATGTTACTGTAAGTTAGAGCTGTAACTGGAAGCTCCTGGCCCAAATGCAAAATCTGTAACAGATCCCACTTATATGTCAATTATAGTGCCCATGGAAAAGTGTTCATGGCCATTAGGACCTACCATCTCTGCACACTCAAAGTTACACTCCAGGATACTGGTGGTGTTGGTACTATAACTCTTCACATCAGACATTCTCAAGACTTTTCTCTTTACCTTCTGTGTGCAGAACTCCTTTCTTCTTCCCCAAACATTGATAAGGGCTCTTTTCTGCCACATTCTTAGTTGATCATTAAGCCATAACAGCTAGAAAAGTTCTGGACTCTGTGTTGTTTTAAGATCATATTGCAAGACCAAGATCAAATCTTGTCTGCAGGGCTGAAGACATCTTGGGAAAAAAGAGTTGCCGTAGTTGCAAGAAATCAGCTAACGGATCCCAACTGCAGCTGAACTGTTCACAACAGCTGCTTTTGGGATTCCGTTGTCCAATGTCTCGCCTCATCTAGGGAAAGGGAATGAAAGTACAGGAGGATATCCAGTGGATTCTGCAAAACAGAACAGTAAATCATGTGAGACCAATGAAGAGCATTCTTGTAAACTACATATAAATCAGTTACATATTAATGAATTACAGGGGAAATGTGGCAAAAGAACAATTAAAGGGATCTTCCTATATCACAATAGTGTAGGCCATCTATATCAGATAAATGGGAGGAACTCTTGGCACAGCCATGGATTAGCTGTCTGAAGGGGCTGCTCACACTTGGGTAAATGCTCAGGCACGTTCATGGCTCCGGAATAGGCCATAAAGTGTAAAAGCCTAAACAACCTCCCTACGTTTTTTGGGGGCAGCAATCCCAAAATATCAACAAAAGGTTTAAACATCAGACAAAAGGAAGATCTGAGTCCAGGTTCACATTAAGTTTTTCTTTGCTCATTTTGACACACAACAATACATTTAGGGCTGGACCATTGTTTTTAATGAGGATATATGCACAGTCCATACTGTGATAGGTCAAAAGGGTCTGATCTGTTGGGTCTTGTCATTGGGACCTTCACTGATAATGAGAACAGGGGTGTTTGAATAGAGTGGTGGTGTGCTTCCTATGGAATCCAGGAAATTAAGATGTAACAAAAAAGAAAAAAAAAGTCAGTATTCCTTTACATAGGGAGCAATGGTATAATAGTCTTATTCTCATGTACGGGGGCGCATTATAGTTCTCGTTCTTGATCGTTCAGGGTGTGAACTTACCATAAGGCTTTTTTTCCCTGCATTTTTTTCAGGCATTTTTGCATTTGAGTGGAAATTGCACTTTTGGCCCCTGTGGTGTCTTTTTTTTTTTAATTTGTTGGCTAACAAAAAAAAAAAAAAAAAAAAGGATGCAGTAGGGAATGGGAAAAAATTTATTTAATGACATTTTTATTTTTTATCAACATTTTTTTAAATTAATTTTTAATAAAGTGTGTGTGTTTCACTTTTTTTCTCTATTTTTTTATTTTTTTAGGTAGCACTACTACTCCCAGCATGGAACAGACTGTTCCATGATGGGAGTAGTAGTACCTGTACTAAAAGACATATCGCCCCGGGTGTCATTCCTGATGGTTGCAGCCAATCACAGCTCTCAGAGGAAAATATGAATGAGTGATGTTCTATTCATATCACTGGCCGGATTATAGTGCAGAAATGCGAGCGCTGTAGAGAGCTGCTCCACATCTCTGCAATACATAGGACAATCGCATCAGGTGTCACAAGTGACATCCGCTGTGATCTGTCCTTAACTGCAGGTACTACTTCTCCCAACATGGAGCACACACTGCTCCATGCTGGGAGCTGTAGTACCTGCATTAATAGACAGATTGCAGAGAGTGTAACTTCTGACACCTGTTGCGATCTGTCTATTTATGTAGGCACTACAACTCCAGCATTGACTAGAGTGTGCTCCATGTTGTGAGCTGTAGTACCTGCAGTTAAGGAAAGATCACAGCGGATTTCACTCCTGACACCAGCTGTGATACTCCTGTATAATGTATAGATGCAGCCGGCCGCTCTTCTATGGTCCCCTGCACTGCCGTATATACACATATTCATATTTCCCATAGAGAGTTGTGATTGGCTGGAACCATCTGGCCATTCACAGATCTCTGTGGGAAATATGAATAGGTATATATATATATATATATATATATATATATATATATATATATATATATATATATATTAGGTATATATAGCAGTACAGCGGGCCATAGAAGAGCGGCCGGCCGCATCTATAAATTATACAGAAGGATCGCAACAGACCCGGGGCGATCTGTCAATTAGTACAAGTACTACTACTCCTATCATGGAACAGTGTGTTCCATGCTGGGAGTAGTAGTACTACCTAAAAAATGTAAAAAATTAAGAAAAAAAGTGAAAAACACACACTACATTTTTATTATTGTCGGCTACATTTATAGTGCCCTACCCGCACACAAAGATTGATCCCTGTTTAAAAATTAATAAAAATTTTGTTATAAAAGGTACATTTTGTTAAATACTATTTTTCCATCACTACTGTATCTTTTTTATATATATTTTTAATGGTACCCTAGAAATTTTATTAAAAAAGATATCTCCACTTTTTTCGATCACTAAAGTCCAAAAAAAGAATAAAAACCGCCTTCAAAAACGTCAAAGTAAAAACCCACATGGCGTTTTTACTTTCATATTTTTACTCCCATAGACTTCTATGGGAGAAAAAACGCCACAATTTAATGGGAAAAAAAACTCCATAGGCTCAACATGCTATGACTTTGCAAATCCGCCAAGGAGTTGAAAAATGGCAAAAAAAGAGTGAAAAAATGCCAAAAGGATCAAAAAAAATAAGCCAAACTGAAAAACAAAGTGCAAAAAAATTTAGCGTTTTTTCATTGATTTACAACTAACATCTGGTCACAGCGTTTTTTCTATGAAAAAACACATGGGGGCCATTTTGGCATTTTTGGGGCAAAACGGCAAAAAAAAAAAAAAAATTGTGGAAACTTTAAGTTTAAGCCTAAAAGATTAAAACTTTTGATATGTCTCTATGACATCTTAAAGTTTTTTCATAAGATATATTTAAAAAAAATATTTCTACCACATAAGAGAAGCAGGGGAAACTAAGGGAAGAATTTATCTACAAGTTGAGAGATTTTTTTTCATAGTCATAGAAATGTCTCTGTTAAGCAAAATTTGTGTGACTTTTTGCTTAAGTGATTTTGACTTAAATGACTTTGGTACATACACACTTTTGGCTTTTTACTTTGCAGTGGTTGCTGATTTATGGAGTACAACTTTGTTGCAAAGCCCTCAATTTGTCGCAAATCTACACCAGCCCATACATGACTTACAAAACTGGCTGTGGAGGGCATTTTTAAAAAGTTGCAAATTTTTTGTGCAATGGGGTAAAAAGTCGCAAGTGGTGTTCTGAAGTGATTTATTGTTTTTTACTTACATGTTCCAAATTTATCAACCCCCGTAAACATGTCAACTTAAGCAAATCCAAAGCAAAAATAAACTACTTTAAAACACACTTTCTAAAGATACAATAAATATACAATAATGTAAATAATGATAAATGTCCCTCTATGTTTTTATTTGGGATGGTTTTTTTTTTAGACTTAAAAACACAGTTTCTTGGCTATTTAATATTTTAAAAATTGGACCAGAATACAGAATGGAAAGTAGCCTCAGACTCTTTTGGACTCATGAAGGAATGAATTGTGGCACTTGTTTTGTTATTATGCTGGTGCAGTTGCCATCTATGGAAATGTGTGATGGTTTTTGTTTGTTAGCATTACCACAACAATTCTGAAAGTAGATTTCATAAACATAAATATCTGACAACACCCATTAACAACAATAAAACATTTTTCATATATTGTATTTTAGTTCTTTGCTAATTTGCATTTTTTTACAACTTTTTCCTTGCAGTGCAGAGGCAAGAGTCCCACCTGGCTTTGGTGACTAAGAAGACATCAGCACTACAGTTGGCACATATTAGGTAGCGGACTCTATAGTAGATATAAAAACGTATGCGGTTGCAGTATGGTTTTTAAACCGGAGACAAAATTGTGGTCAACCACGGTTTTGACTCCGGTTTAAAAACCGTACTGCAACCGTTTTTTTTTTTAACATGTACGTCAATGGGAAACGCACATGTATACTGTCACGATGCCGGCTGGCAGGTGGTGGATCCTCTGTGCCAGAGAGGGATTGGCGTGGACCGTGCTAGAGGATCGGTTCTAAGTCACTACTGGTTTTCACCAGAGCCCGCCGCAAAGCGGGATGGTCTTGCTGCGGCGGTAGTGACCAGGTCGTATCCCCTAGCAACGGCTCAACCTCTCTGGCTGCTGAAGATAGGCGCGGTACAAGGGAGTAGACAGAAGCAAGGTCGGACGTAGCAGAAGGTCGGGGCAGGCAGCAAGGATCGTAGTCAGGGGCAACGGCAGAAGGTCTGGAATCACAGGCAAGGAACACACAAGGAACGCTTTCACTGGCACTAGGGCAACAAGATCCGGCGAGGGAGTGAAGGGGAAGTGAGGTGATATAGGGAAGTGCACAGGTGTAAACACTAATTGGAACCACTGCACCAATCAGCGGTGCAGTGGCCCTTTAAATCGCAAAGACCCGGCGCGCGCGCGCCCTAGGGAGCGGGGCCGCGCGCGCCGGGACAGAACTGACGGGGAGCGAGTCAGGTACGGGAGCCGGGGTGCGCATCGCGAGCGGGCGCTACCCGCATCGCGAATCGCATCCCGGCCGGAGGTGGTAACGCAGCGCCCCGGGTCCGTGGAACCGACCGGGGCGCTGCAGTGAGGGAAGTGTAGCGAGCGCTCCGGGGAGGAGCGGGGACCCGGAGCGCTCGGCGTAACAGTACCCCCCCCCTTGGGTCTCCCCCTCTTCTTGGGGCCTGAGAACCTGAGGATCAGACTTTTGTCCAGGATATTGTCCTCAGGTTCCCAGGACCTCTCTTCTGGACCACAACCCTCCCAATCCACTAAAAAAAAAGTTTTTCCTCTGACTTTTTTAGAGGCCAAGATTTCTTTGACAGAGAAGATGTCCGAGGAGCCGGAAACAGGAGTGGGAGGAACAGATTTAGGAGAAAAACGGTTGAGGATGAGAGGTTTAAGAAGAGAGACGTGAAAGGCATTAGGGATACGAAGAGAAGGAGGAAGAAGAAGTTTGTAAGAGACAGGATTAATTTGAGACAAAACTTTAAAAGGACCAAGATAGCGTGGTCCCAACTTATAGCTCGGGACACGGAAACGGACATATTTAGCGGAGAGCCATACCTTGTCTCCAGGGGAAAAAATGGGAGGAGCTCTTCTTTTCTTATCTGCGAATCTCTTCATGCGAGAAGAAGCCTGTAAGAGAGAATTTTGGGTCTCTTTCCATATGGTGGAAAGATCACGAGAAATTTCATCCACAGCGGGCAGACCAGAGGGCAAGGGGGTAGGGAGGGGGGGAAGAGGGTGACGGCCGTACACCACGAAAAACGGAGATTTGGAGGAAGATTCAGAGATTCTGAAATTATACGAGAATTCGGCCCAAGGTAGAAGATCTGCCCAGTCATCCTGGCGGGAGGAAACAAAATGTCGTAAATAGTCACCCAAGATCTGGTTAATTCTCTCTACTTGTCCATTGGATTGAGGATGGTATGCAGAAGAAAAATTTAATTTAATCTTGAGTTGTTTACAGAGAGCCCTCCAGAATTTAGACACAAATTGGACGCCTCTATCCGAGACGATCTGTGTAGGCAACCCGTGAAGACGAAAAATGTGTACAAAAAATTGTTTAGCCAACTGAGGCGCTGAAGGAAGACCAGGAAGAGGGATGAAATGTGCCATTTTGGAGAATCGATCAACGACCACCCAAATAACAGTGTTGCCATGGGATGGGGGTAAGTCAGTAATAAAATCCATACCAATCAGAGACCAAGGTTGTTCGGGGACAGGTAGAGGATGAAGAAAACCAGCGGGCTTCTGGCGAGGAGTCTTATCCCGGGCACAGATAGTGCAGGCTCGCACAAAGTCCACCACATCAGTCTCTAGAGTCGGCCACCAATAGAAGCGAGAGATGAGTTGCACAGATTTCTTAATGCCCGCATGACCTGCGAGATGGGAGGAGTGACCCCATTTGAGGATCCCAAGGCGTTGGCGTGGAGAAACAAAGGTCTTTCCTGGAGGAGTTAGTCTGATGGAGGCTGGAGAAGTGGAAATCAGGCAGTCAGGAGGAATGATGTGTTGAGGAGAGAGTTCAATTTCAGAGGCATCTGAGGAACGAGAGAGAGCATCGGCCCTAATGTTCTTATCAGCAGGCCGAAAGTGAATTTCAAAATTAAATCGGGCAAAGAACAGAGACCACCTGGCCTGACGAGGATTCAGCCGTTGGGCAGACTGGAGGTAGGAGAGGTTCTTGTGATCGGTGTAAATAATAACTGGAAATCTTGATCCCTCCAGCAGATGCCTCCATTCCTCAAGTGCTAATTTAATGGCTAGAAGCTCTCGATCCCCGATGGAGTAGTTCCTCTCCGCCGGAGAGAAGGTCCTGGAAAAAAAAACCACAAGTAACAGCATGCCCGGAAGAGTTTTTTTGTAGAAGGACAGCTCCAGCTCCCACTGAGGAGGCATCAACCTCCAATAGGAAGGGTTTAGATGGGTCAGGTCTGGAGAGCACGGGAGCCGAAGAAAAGGCAGACTTGAGTCGTTTAAAGGCGTCTTCCGCTTGAGGAGGCCAAGACTTAGGATCGGCATTTTTTTTTGTTAAAGCCACAATAGGAGCCACAATGGTAGAAAAATGTGGAATAAATTGCCTGTAATAATTGGCGAACCCCAAAAAACGTTGGATGGCACGGAGTCCGGAGGGGCGTGGCCAATCTAAGACGGCAGAGAGTTTATCTGGGTCCATTTGTAGTCCCTGGCCAGAGACCAAGTATCCTAGAAAAGGAAGAGATTGGCATTCAAACAGACATTTCTCTATTTTGGCATAGAGTTGATTATCACGAAGTCTCTGAAGAACCATACGGACATGCTGGCGGTGTTCTTCAAGATTGGCAGAAAAAATCAGGATATCGTCCAGATATACAACAACACAGGAGTATAGGAGATCACGAAAAATTTCATTAACAAAGTCTTGGAAGACGGCAGGGGCGTTGCATAGACCAAAGGGCATGACCAGATACTCAAAGTGTCCATCTCTGGTGTTAAATGCCGTTTTCCATTCATCCCCCTCTCTGATGCGGATGAGATTATAAGCACCTCTTAAGTCCAGTTTGGTAAAAATATGGGCACCTTGGAGACGATCAAAGAGTTCAGAGATGAGGGGTAGGGGGTAGCGGTTCTTAACCGTGATTTTATTAAGACCGCGGTAGTCAATGCAAGGACGTAGAGAGCCATCTTTTTTGGACACAAAGAAAAATCCGGCTCCGGCAGGAGAGGAGGATTTACGGATAAAGCCCTTTTTTAAATTTTCTTGGACGTATTCAGACATGGCAAGAGTCTCTGGGACGGACAGAGGATAGATTCTGCCCCGGGGTGGAGTAGTGCCCGGGAGGAGGTCAATGGGACAATCATAAGGCCTGTGAGGAGGTAGAGTCTCAGCTTGTTTTTTGCAAAAAACGTCCGCAAAGTCCATATAGGCCTTAGGGAGACCGGTTACATGAGGAAGCACAGGGACACGGCAAGGTTTACTGGGAACCGGTTTTAAGCAGTCCTTGGAACAAGAGGGCCCCCAACTCTTGATCTCCCCAGTGGACCAATCCAGGATTGGGGAATGGAGTTGAAGCCAGGGAAGTCCAAGAAGGATTTCAGAAGTGCAATTGGGGAGGACCAACAGTTCAATCCTCTCGTGATGAGATCCGATGCGCATTAGAAGGGGCTCCGTGCGGAAACGTATAGTACAGTCCAATCTTTCATTGTTTACACAATTGATATAGAGGGGTCTGGCGAGACTGGTCACCGGGATGTTGAACCTGTTGACGAGAGAGGCCAAGATAAAATTTCCTGCAGATCCAGAGTCCAAGAAGGCCACAGCAGAGAAGGAGAAGGCAGAGGCAGACATCCGCACAGGCACAGTAAGACGTGGAGAAGCAGAGTAGACATCAAGGACTGTCTCACCTTTGTGCGGAGTCAGCGGACGTCTTTCCAGGCGGGGAGGACGGATAGGACAATCCTTCAGGAAGTGTTCGGTACTAGCACAGTACAGGCAGAGATTCTCCATGCGGCGTCGTGTCCTCTCTTGGGGTGTCAGGCGAGACCGGTCGACCTGCATAGCCTCCACGGCGGGAGGCACAGGAACAGGTTGCAGGGGACCAGAGGAGAGAGGAGCCGGGGAGAAGAAACGCCTCGTGCGAACAGAGTCCATATCCTGGCGGAGCTCCTGACGCCGTTCGGAAAAACGCATGTCAATGCGAGTGGCAAGATGGATGAGTTCATGTAGGTTAGCAGGGATTTCTCGTGCGGCCAGAACATCTTTAATGTTGCTGGATAGGCCTTTTTTAAAGGTCGCGCAGAGTGCCTCATTATTCCAGGATAATTCTGAAGCAAGGGTACGGAACTGTACGGCATACTCGCCAACGGAAGAATTACCCTGGACCAGGTTCAACAGGGCAGTCTCAGCAGAAGAGGCTCGGGCAGGTTCCTCAAAGACACTTCGAATTTCCGAGAAGAAGGAGTGTACAGAGGCAGTGACGGGGTCATTGCGGTCCCAGAGCGGTGTGGCCCAAGCCAGGGCTTTTCCAGACAGCAGGCTGACTACGAAAGCCACCTTAGACCTTTCAGTGGGGAACTGGTCCGACATCATCTCCAAGTGTAATGAACATTGGGAAAGAAAGCCACGGCAAAACTTAGAGTCCCCATCAAATTTATCCGGCAAGGATAGTCGTATTCCAGAAGCGGCCACTCGCTGCGGAGGAGGTACAGGAGCTGGCGGAGGAGATGATTGCTGGAGCTGTGGTAGTAACTGTTGTAGCATAACAGTCAGTTGAGACAGCTGTTGGCCTTGTTGCGCAATCTGTTGTGACTGCTGGGCGACCACCGTGGTGAGGTCAGCGACAACTGGCAGAGGAACTTCAGCGGGATCCATGGCCGGATCTACTGTCACGATGCCGGCTGGCAGGTGGTGGATCCTCTGTGCCAGAGAGGGATTGGCGTGGACCGTGCTAGAGGATCGGTTCTAAGTCACTACTGGTTTTCACCAGAGCCCGCCGCAAAGCGGGATGGTCTTGCTGCGGCGGTAGTGACCAGGTCGTATCCCCTAGCAACGGCTCAACCTCTCTGGCTGCTGAAGATAGGCGCGGTACAAGGGAGTAGACAGAAGCAAGGTCGGACGTAGCAGAAGGTCGGGGCAGGCAGCAAGGATCGTAGTCAGGGGCAACGGCAGAAGGTCTGGAATCACAGGCAAGGAACACACAAGGAACGCTTTCACTGGCACTAGGGCAACAAGATCCGGCGAGGGAGTGAAGGGGAAGTGAGGTGATATAGGGAAGTGCACAGGTGTAAACACTAATTGGAACCACTGCACCAATCAGCGGTGCAGTGGCCCTTTAAATCGCAAAGACCCGGCGCGCGCGCGCCCTAGGGAGCGGGGCCGCGCGCGCCGGGACAGAACTGACGGGGAGCGAGTCAGGTACGGGAGCCGGGGTGCGCATCGCGAGCGGGCGCTACCCGCATCGCGAATCGCATCCCGGCCGGAGGTGGTAACGCAGCGCCCCGGGTCCGTGGAACCGACCGGGGCGCTGCAGTGAGGGAAGTGTAGCGAGCGCTCCGGGGAGGAGCGGGGACCCGGAGCGCTCGGCGTAACATATACGGTTCCATACGGGAAAAACGTATACGTTTTTACTTTGCACATGCGCATTTGAATCCTAAAGTCCCCACCCAAGACCCCTCCCATTAAAAATGGACAAAATTTTCAAAAACTTATGGGTTTTTTTTTCTATAAAAACTGACGGAACTGTATGCACTTTTAAAAACAGTATACTGTTTAAAAACGCATACGGTTTACTTTTTCCCATACTGTCCCATCCGTTTTTTTCCCCATACGGTTTTTGATAGAAAACGTATGCGGGAACCGTAGTTGAAAAACGTAGTGTGAACCCAGCCTAACATTAGGAGCCAGGAGATTCACGTTATATCACAGCACACACATACACAACTTCTGTATGACTGTACATGAAGTTGTTGCAGGTTCATATTATGGACGTATAGGTACTCTATGTGCTGCCATATGGCGTCTCAAGGAATAAAGAGGGAAAAATACTACCGTAATATGACACTAAGCCAGAACATAGCATTTTGTGAGAAATCAGAGACACGCTGAGGCACAGTATGGCCCCATAGCTGGCTTTATGGCACTGAATATGAGACCTTATTCTGATTGGCCGATCAGCTATTAAGGGGGATCTTAGCTTGGCTAGGTGAAATATTATATGTAAGCTGTACAACAAAAATAGAGAAACATAGTTGAACATCCACCATTTGTATTTTGATCTACTTGCTTCTCAGCATAATTTCAAAAACTAACAGGTTGTTAGTATACATTTTGAACATCAAAGAAAAAACCAGGGTATTCAGGGACACAAATTTCAAACTTTATTGTTTTAGAAAAAAGGACATACATTTAAAAACATTTTTAAAAAAAAGGGGGGTACAAAATACCAAGATGGTCCTACAAATGCACAACCGGAGGTCCATAAAACAAAAGGTTAATCACCAAGGAAATATCTATATATACAAATGGCTATAAAGAGCCTACTTTATAATAGCAAAAGTGTCCCAGCTAATGGCTATAATAGCAAAAGTGTCCCAGCTAGTGGCTATATTTAGTAAGGTAACAGCCATATACATTTATACATATAGCAAGAGGATGTTAGTATCACCTTCTAAGGACACACCAGGACCTCCGTCACCCAACGTTTCGCAATTAAATGCTTCTTCCGTATACATTTTGATCAAAAAGTACAAGCCCACTCGCTAAGTCAAGGCCACCTAGTCAGAGTGGGTCCCTAACCTGACACTGACGTAGTGCCAGGTGGCGACCACTGCCTCCAAGACACCAAGCCCACCCCACTGCTGCCCAACCAAGCTGATGGCTCTGGGCCACACCACCCCACAGACAAAGCATCATAGAAACATCATGAATAGCCATCCATGTAATTTATAGATGTGCCAGGTCTACAGCAGATACAACAATGTTTTGGCCCATAGAGGGGAACCTAATTCTATGACGTCCATATTCTCCCAAAGTCCATATTGTGCTTGGGGAGACACCTGCTTCAGTTGTGCTTTGTTATAAGAAAATCAAAATGTAAGAACAGAGTGGTCCCATAGGAGGTTGCATTCTCACTGCTCTAAGGTTTTATGGGTCTGTAATATGTACTTTTGCATACATTTTCATTTACAAAATAATAGAGATTTATCAAAACCAGATTTCAACTCTCATCTACCACAGACTCTGAGAAATTAAGCATTGATCCAATCGATTGCAATAGTCAACTACTCCCCTTTTCTCTAGCAAAGTAGTAGGACTGCTGGTGAAGCAATACGACCATATGAAACCATTATACACAGCTTTTCCTAAATAATTTCCTCAGAGATGTTGCAGCTGTTCATGGTGACACTTAGGCCATTAGACAACAAAAGGGTTAATATTAGAGGTTAAGTGACCTCCATACTTTTCTTGGATCCCAATTTCTAAGGACTTTAAATGGGTGCAGTGAAGTGATAAATAATGCAGAACAAAACAGTCATAAAAGGGGGAAACTGGACACCGCACATGGGTATAATGAATGAGGTAAAGTGCTGTGGCCCATGTTCTCAGCTTTGTTCTTCACCTGCGGGGTGAAATTACATACAACAGAATGGTGTTAAGGAAGAGACCATAGCAGGCTACCCTAAAATGGAAAAGAAATCCCATTCATTGAATCTTCCGTTTCTGTCCACAGAAAACTAAAATCTATTCAGCACTTTCTGAGTGATATGCAATATGGCCTCCATCAGAATTCCCTTAATTGTTTTTATTCAACTTTTCTTAAGTCCAGAATGACACATCTACCCAAAAATGAATCCCATAGTTAACTAGATAAGTTTTGTTTATTAATCTATCATTGTGTGCTTGGTTATGGAAGAATGTTTGGATAGAGGAAAGGCAAACCTAATGCAATGTTCTGTAGCTGTTGACTCTTTGCTGCAAGACATCGCTTTTACTTTTCTATGTAATTTGAAGACTTTATAAGGACAGCTCCTGGATGTCACAACGATCTCAGTGACTGATACCTGTTCATTGAGTTAGAAAAAAAATGCGGACACTCCCATCCCCCCCCCCCCCCCCCAGCACTCCAGATTGCATTTTCTGTGTTTAGAATTCTGCCAGGCCAGCAGGAGTCCAAAGTCTGTGCAAAATATGGGGGGAAATGTGCTCTGGACAAATAGGGAGACACCTAGTGGCAGCTTTTTTAAAACACAAATAAAACATAGAAAACATAACAGCCAAATTTTTTTTTAAATAAAGTATATTAGAAATAATTTAAATTTACCATAAGGAGTGCAATAGCAAAAATTTGTTTTAATGAGAATGCCCATTAAAATTTTTGCAGAATTCAGCGGCGGAAGCCCATTGAAGTCAATAGGACTTACTTTTCTTGACTAAATGAAGATATAGGCCCTTATTTACGAAGAGTGGAGTGTAGGTTTTTTTGTGGGTTTTAATTCCCTACAATTTATTTTCCACAGTATTTACTAAGGTTTCCCTACTTTTAGGGTGCTTTCACCCCACGTTTTGTACTTACGGTTCCCGAATATGGCTGGGAGGAGGGGGGCGGGGCTTAATCGTGGCGCCCGCACTCAGCCGTATTCGGGAACCGTATTTAATGCATGTCTATGAGCCGACCGGAGTGAACCGCAGCCTCCGGTCGGCTGCGTTTTTGGCCGTATGCGGTTTCCCGACCGTAGGCAAAAACGCGGTTGACCACGTTTTTGCCTGCGGTCGGGAAAACGCAGCCAACCGGTGGCTGCGGTTCACTCCGGTTGGCTCATAGACATGCATTAAGTACGGTTCCCGAATACGGCTGAGTGCGGGCGCCGCGATTAAGCCCCGCCCCCCTCCTCCCAGCCGTATTCGGGAACCGTAAGTACAAAACGTGGTGTGAAAGCACCCTTACTAAGATTTTCCCTATTTTCCACTTTCCCTACATTTTGCTTTTTTTTTTTTTTACACATGCTCTGATCTGTAGGGTTTTCCTCAGCTCAAATCCACCACATTTTATGTGGAAACCTTAGTAAATATGTTGTGTTTTTGTGAAAATGTTGGGAACACGTCCCTTTTCTGAGACCACGCCCCCTTTTCCCAGTGACCACGCCCCATTTCCCGGGTTTTCTTAGCAAAATGGAGAGTTAGTCCGGTTTTTACAATTATACAGAAATTCTGGCGCAGACAGATTTTCTGGCATAATGCGACAGATTCTGGCGCACAACCCGACAAAACATGTCGGGTTTGCAATAGTAAATGTGAGCCGTAGTGTGAATTTTGTGCAGAATTTGCACGAAATGTAACTTTTGTAATGAAAAAAAAGCACTTTTCTCTTCAGTGCACTGTGGATTCATGCAGAATTTCTGACATCTTTGCATAAGCCTTGGCTTTAGCTTTTGGGGTCTCTTGGCCTCTGATTCCCTGTGCAACTACAACACATGCACTTCTCCCGTAAAGCCATGCCACTGCTCAAATGATCTGGTGACACACAATGTGGAAGAAATAACAATTTGGAGAATATAATAAAAATTGAGGTTAACAGGGGATATCCATATAGTGTTCACTCAGCTACCAGTCCTAACTGGCATAGCAGAGGGGCCTGGATCCATGTATTGTCTGCACCATGATAACATGGAAATTAGGATAAAAGCATGTGACATATTCTGTTTCATGCCTTGTGTGTGTTTTTTTTTTTTTTTTTTTTTTTTTTTTTTTTTAGTTTTGCAAGAACCTTCAATACAAATAACTTTATTTTATGCCAAATAGTTTGGTTTTGTGGAAGTGACTGCATGTTGTAAGCGGAAAAAAAATATGACTCACTGGGTAGGTAGAGCAAGATGTTCTTGCTCAAGCAAGTGAAGGGAGGAGAAACTCTAAAGTTCAGCAAAGTGGATGGCGTTTACAAATAATCTATTAGATCCTGTATTATTGACCATGTACCATTAAGATTCAGGAGCCTGAACATCACAGCTAGACTACAGCCACATTTAATTTACTATAGGAAGATGGGACGTGCGAGATGTTGTGATTACAGATGAGCGAACTTACAGTAAATTCGATTTGTCATGAACTTCTCGGCTCGGCAGTTGATGACTTTTCCTGCATAAATTAGTTCAGCTTTCCGGTGCTCTGGTGGGCTGGAAAAGGTGGATACAGTCCTAGGAAAGAGTCTCCTAGGACTGTATCCACCTTTTCCAGCCCACGAGAGCACCTGAAAGCTGAACTAATTTATGCAGGAAAAGTCATCAACTGCCGAGCCGAGAAGTTTGTGATGAATCGAATTTACTGTAAGTTCGCTCATCTCTAGTTGTGATCTTTGCAAAGAGTCCGAGAAAAGTTGTGAAATGTTTCACCAAGTATCGCCTTGTATTGTCTAAAATGGAAGCCCTGCCTGATTTATGGAATATTATACAGTAAATAGAAGCCCCTGATATACTGTTGCTTTTAGAATTTGGTTATGCTGGAGAATGCCAGTCGTGCTAGTGGAGTGGTCTGCAAACTATTGACCACCAGCTGTTTCAAAACTACAACTCCCAGCATGCCCGGACAGCCGTTGGCTGTCCGGGCATGCTGGGAGTTGTAGTTTTGCAACAGCTAGAGGTCCATGGTTTCGAGACCACTGTGCTATTCATATTCCAAACTGCTGACACTGTTAGGCTATGTTCACACAATGGAATTTTTGTGCGGAATTCAATGGGACTCTGCTGCACTGTTCACATGTGTCTGGTGCGGAAATTCAGATTCCGGCATCTGCAGAAAGAATAATCATGTCTATTCTTTCTGCGGAGTCCACACAGAACTGCACCGGCATCTATGAGACGGCACATTTTCATGCGGTCCTAGTGCTGGTATGTTCTGTCAGTGGTCCCCTAACAATAGAATGTCCGCGCGAAAATTTTCCATGTGGTCATTCCACCATGTGAAAATAACCATAGATAGCTGTTAGGCAAAGGAGACACATAGTACCTTTCCTGTATCTGTCAGTGCTTCTGTAATGTAGAAAAATGCTTTTATGTTCTGATGCCAAGTGTCAAAGAGGTGTTCCCAAGCTCATGAAGTGCTTAGGACTGGAACCCCACCTCACTCCCCTTCCTATCCCTGCTTGATTGACAGTCAGGGGCTTGGGAAAGGCTCTCTGCACCATGGAATAAAAGGTTTTTTCTACAATATTGATGCACAGACGGATATATGAAAGGTACTATGGGTCTCCTTCTCCTAACAGCTATCTAAGGGTATGTTCACACTACGGATTTGTAGCTGAATCTCCGCTCGCGGAATCCAGCGAGTGGAGATTCAGCCTGTCAGTCGGCGGCGGCGGTAGGACCGCACGGCACTGCGCCGTCATCATTGACGGCTATGCAGTGCTTGTGGACTTGCGCACAAAGAATGAACATGTTCTTGCTTTGCGTGGAACAATTAAAGTGGTGGAATTGTCCGCTGCTGAAATTCCACAGTGTGAACGGGTCTCGCGGAAGACCCATTCACACAGATGCTAACGTTCACTGTGCGGAATTTCACTCGCTGAATTCCGTAGTGTGAGCATACCGTAACAGTGTCAGCAGTCTGAGGCCACTAGGACAGCTTTGAAATGCGCCGTCTCATAGACGGGAATGCATTTTCATGCGGAATCCGCAAAAAAAAACTGAACATCTGGTGCGGAAATTGTGCTGTGTGCATACTGTGACAGAATCCCATTGAAATCAATGAGACTCTGCTGTTGTGGAATTTCAGTGCAAAATTATTGCATGGAAATTCCATTGTGTGAACATATCCTTAGGCCAGGTTCGCACATTCGAAATTTCCGTGCGGAATTCCGCATTTGAATTCTGCTGAAGATTCTCATTTAATGTGCACACTGCAGAATTTCTGCACCACATGTTTTTGGCACAGAAATTCTGATTTTCATGTCTGCAGAAAGAATGACCCTGTCCATTCTTTCTGCGGAATCCGCACAAAATGCATTGCCTTGCGGACACTCTGCAGACAGCAGCGGCGCTAGGACCTCACAGAGATTTTCCGTGCAGACATTCCGGATGTGTGAACATAGCCTTACAGTGTCATCAGTTTAGAACGAGGACAGCTGACAGAGTTCCTTTAAAATTGAGTTTCCAAATCCTCTGCATAGACATAGGTATAGGATAATCCGCAGGCTTCATTTTATAGAGCAGGAGGAGCTGAGCAGATATTTTGGGTCAAAGATTTAGAATAAAATGTTTGAAATTACTGCTCAGTCTGTGTTTAGGAGTCCAGTGGGTGGTCTCATTCAGTGATTGACAGCCTTATTTGTATGAGCCTTATATTGTATACCTATGTAATTCACTGAGTAGGACCACCTACTGGACTACTATAGCCCAGTTACAGCAAAGGTTTAAAGGGGTATCCAAAGAATAAGGGATAACATGTCTGATCACGGGGGGTCCAGCAGCTGGGACCCCCGTGATTTCCAGGCCGGAGCTGGTGAGGCCCTGGGGACCTAACATTTGTGAATGAATAAAATACAAGTTATAGGACTTCCGGTTCCGGCGCCATGCTGTGAGGACGTGCAGGGAGCCCGCTCCTCTACCTTCTCCTACTATACCCGCAAATTTCACCTGCCTCATTCTAACGCTGAACACCAGTGTCCGCCCGGGGTATATGGACAGATTCTTGTCTTTATGGTTGCCCATCGGGATCAAGTAACAGTCCAAAAATAAAGGTGAGCCGCGCTCGGGGAGTCGGTGCGGAAGATCAAGCATGGCCTCCTCCCCTGCATCCAGCAGAGCGCCCTCTCCCTCGCTCTCCACGTGTAGTGGGCTTAATGGGGATGATCGGGTAGAGCTTGCAGGGATCGACTATGAGACCCTGGCTGCTGCGGTGGCCGAGAAGATAGTGCCCAAGGTTAAGGAATCAATAGTGGCCGCAATACAGACTACCCTCTTAGACCTGCAAACTACTGTGTCGCAACATGGCGCACGTATGGCGGCGGTAGAAGACCGTGTGCAGGCATTCGAGACCACTGAGGCTGCCTCTCACACACGACTCTCTTCGTTGGAAGCTGAATGCAAGCGTCTGGGGGATAAGGTGGAAGACTTAGAAAACAGATCCCGCAGAAATAACTTGCGAATAGTGGGGATACCTGAATCAGTACCGGCTGTAGATCTCATCCATGTGTGCGAATTCATGTTACCAAAATTACTGGGCCTGCCCCGACCATGCAAGGTTGAGCGGGCGCACCGCTTGGGCCCGGATCTCAGAGAGGGCCGGGACTCTGGACGGCACCTGGGGTCGCAACAGCGTATTAGACCGCGCCAGGTCATCACTAGGTATCTGGATTTCCAGGACAAGACCGCAGTTCTTCGGGCGTTTAAGAGAAGAAACACTGACTTGACCCTGGACGGAGCAAAGCTTCTAATATTTGGCGACTTCTCTGCAGACGTTAGCCGCAAGCGGAAATTATATTCCCCTCTTTGCTCGTCCCTGCATCGGCGGGGTATCAGATTCACTCTTCAATACCCGGCTATCCTACGAGTTTTCTTTCCCGACGGCCATTCTGCGATCTACAGCTCACCGGAGGAAGCTTCTGCGCAGTTGGAGGTTCTTCTCCGCAACGACACCGGCGGCTCTCCTTCTCATCAGCGGAGGCAGCGGGAGGGGGTTGGAATCGCTCCCCCTCTGGATCGTCGCCCGGATCCCACAGTGGTTTCTTCTCCCCAGCAGGGTTCACCTTCACAAGAGCGCCCCCCTCTAGACAGGAGGGACAGATGGAACTCCGAGAACCCATCGTGAACATTGTATAGACTTGAGCTGCATCCTCAGGTACCTCTTTTCCTGTCTATATGTTATCCCTGTTTACTACATGTGTCCACCTGGCAAATCGACATAACACTCGAAGGTGCCCCGGTAATCTGGGAGTCTTTCTCCTCCTGCTGAATCGGACTCTGTGGACTTGGTGCCATTCTAGGCCGTGAAACCAGAAAATCCCTATGGACTTTCTCTTATTTTGATTCCATCAGAGACTCTGTGCATCACTGACTGTGCACCAGATATATGATCTAGTCATGGCCCTAGACAGGACTTTTGTTGTTCATGTTTTATTATTATTTTTCAGTATCCACCATGTCCTGACATCATGATATGTGGGGGTTCACTTGAATATGTTGGAGGTTCTGTTTTTAATATACGGGGTAGATTAAGGAGACTACCGGCCCTACTGGGTGGGGAAGTTGGAGACTCGGGAGGGGAGGAGGGTGGGGGGCTGGGAACAGGATCTTTGTATTGGAGGGGGGGTGGGAAAGTAGGGATCCTCTAGCACCTCTTCAAGTTCTCTTTTTCTGGGCTATGAGAGGGTGGGGGCCTGGAGAATTCCGGCAGTTAGGGAAGTAGTGGGGAAGATTGCTTTGCGGAGGGGGGGTAAATATGGGGAGGGAACGAAAGGGGAAGGGAAAGGGTGGGGGAGGGAGGGGGGGAAATAAACAAATACGGTAGTTCAGTAATGTTGAGGTTCTTCCTTAGGTTAGAAGGGGAATACTTAGGAAGGGGGGGTGGATTGGTCATAGTATACCCATCTTTCCCAGTTACCGGGTTTTTAGCCCTGCTACTAAGACACGGTCTCGAGTCTCCTCAGATACCTCATTCTTCGGTTAGCTGATTATTGGTTCTCCTTTGGGCATTGGGATACTTGTATGACTTGTTATTTTCACTCGAGAGTCCCCGGGCTCTTTACTATAATCTTGGCGGACATACTCACATTTCTATCTAGTCACTCAGGGGGAGGAGGGGGGGGGCTCCCTTGTTGGCTTGGCATATCCTTAGGTAGTGGTAAAGGGAAGTCCCTAGAGCAGTGGATAAGTGGTCCCCTAGGTAGGGATATCCAGCTCGGAGTAGGGGTGGGATTGTGTATCATTCCTAAAGAGTATTTGGAAGTTCCTCTTTAGTCCCAACTAGAGGTATACACAACTCATATCCTTGGTCTATTTCTTAGCAAGTCCTTTCTATGAGGTTGGTGTCGTGGAATGTGAAAGGGTTGAGATCCCCTCGCAAGAGAAGCCTAATTTTGAGACATCTTAAAAAACTTTCACCTGATATAGCATTACTCCAAGAAACTCACCTTGATTTAGCCGATTTCTCTCGCATGAAAAAATGGTGGGTAGGGAGGGTAGAGGGTTCGGCGGCTGTAGCGAGAAAAGCCGGAGTCTTAATACTATTTAATAGGAACTTTACCTGTGACATTCTTAATGTAGTTTCTGATGACAGAGGACGTTTTTGCGCAGTTCACGTAAAGACGGCCTCTGACGAATTCTCCTTGGTTAATATTTATGGTCCCAATGACGGACAGGACCAGTTCTTGACTGACGTAACAGGGCGACTAGCTCCTCTTTCTCCTTCTCAACGAGTGATAATGGGCGACTTCAACATGGTAATGAATGGGACGGAAGACAGACGTTCCAATAGGACCTTGGGACCGGTTCCTAGGCGAGCAGACGGCCTCCTGGGCCCGTGGACCTTGAGTTTAGGACTGACGGACATTTGGAGAGCGAGAAATCCCGAAATCTTGGCAAATGAGGTAGCTCCCTCCCTGCTGGCCCTGTACAACTCTTACCTTTCTGGTGACCCGATCCCGCCGTCCTCTAATGTGGCGCACATCAGGGTCTTGCCTAAGCCAGGGAAGGATCCTTTATTACCAGGGAGTTATAGACCTATCTCTTTAATCAATGTAGATTTAAAGTTAGTCTCCAAAATTTTGTCTGACAGACTGGCAACTGTATTACCAAGATTAATATCTCCGGCCCAGGTGGGCTTTATCAAGGGACGCTCCTCGGTTTCTCATATTAGAGCGGTGCTCTCGGTATTGGATGAGGTAAATCTACGGCCCCACAGACATCCCACAGCGGCATTGTTATCGATTGATGCCGAAAAGGCCTTTGACTGTGTTCGCTGGGAATGGCTGTGGGAAGTACTGTCGGCAATGGGGTTCGGTGGGCCCTTTCTCGGTTACTTACGCTCCCTTTATGCCTCACCGAGAGCACGTCTCCACACAATGGGCTTCTTATCTGAACTCTTCACTCCTGAGAGGGGGACTAGGCAGGGTTGTCCCCTATCCCCTCTTCTTTTCGATCTGGCCATTGAACCATTATCTCTCCTCATTGAGAGGGAAAGGGGATCATTAGGTATACAGATGGGTTCCCAAAGAATTTCTCATACTTTATTTGCGGATGACATCCTTTTTTTCTTATCTGATCCGGTAAGGACTGTACCGAGGGTGTTTGCCATCCTATCTGATTTTGGGGAGGTATCGGGGTTCCGAGTTAATGTAGAAAAAAGCGTCCTACTGGACATTTCTCCTATTCCCCTGTCTCACAGTTCTGCATCAATGCCATTCCCGATCCTAGTTACCAGATCCTCCTTTAAGTACTTGGGAATATTGGTGGGGAGGTCCCCCTCTTCAATTTACTCTCTTAACTTTACTCCGTTGTTCCGCAAAATAATAGGAGAGTTGCAGAGGTGGATGTCTCTACCGCTTTCCCTGCTAGCCAGATGCCACCTACTAAAGATGCTTAGCTTTTCGAAGATGCTTTACCCCATTCAAATGATTCCACTCCTCCTTAAGAGGGTTGATATCCAGGCACTTCAGTCAGCATTTACTAAATTTATTTGGGCCAATAAGAGACCCCGTATTGCCTTATCAAAGTTGATGCTTCCTAAAGAGAAAGGGGGGGTGGGGTTCCCGGATGTGAGGCACTATAATGTGGCATGTATATATAGACATTGCATAGACTGGCTTAGGGGTGAATCGACATACTCTAACATTGCACTGGAGTCAGCCATGGTCGCACCGTGGTCCTTGGCTGGAATTCTTCACTCCAAACTCCAGAACTTGCCAACACATATAAAAAATAGCATTATTATTAGGGACACAATTGCCACGTGGAAAATTGGCAGGGACCTTATGCACCTGCCCTTTTCCCTGTCTAAGTACATGCCCCTATGGTCCCACCCTGAATTCCCACAAGGTTCGGAGAACAGTTTATTTGCCCTGTGGAGATCAGCTGGCCTTCAATCTGTTGGCCAACTACTGCACCCTACCGAACGTAGATATCTCTCGTTTGCCGAAGTGAGTGCCCAATATGGTCTTGGTCCAGGTCAGCATCTGTCATACCGACAGGTTCTGTCCTTTCTAACACCAAGATTGGCTGACCTTTCTCGAATAAGCACAACTACCTCTTTTGATAGTCTGGTGACCTCAGCCAATCCATCTCACTCTCTCTCTACACTATACCGACATCTGACCAGAAAGGGGAGTGGGATTGCTTCTGCCTCT
Source organism: Hyla sarda (assembly GCF_029499605.1). NCBI lineage: Eukaryota > Metazoa > Chordata > Amphibia > Anura > Hylidae > Hyla > Hyla sarda. The sequence continues at coordinate 116,334,733 of NC_079194.1, read as the reverse complement.
CTATTCAGATACTGGGAAACCACACTCGGGATCTCTGACTCCTCTGTGCCAATACTGGAGGGATGGGCTAAGGTACGCAAGGCTGTAATTAACGAAAATTGGAGGGAAACGCAATTTAAAATATTACACCACGCTACCTACGGATTCACCATACCCCGGACACCTGACAGACCTGACAGACTGACTGAATGCCCTAACTGTAATGCCCCCTTTACTGATTTATTGCACGGCTTAGTTACCTGCCCTAAGACTCAGGATTTCTGGACTGCTCTCTTCACGCTGATAGATAGGAAACTAAAAGTCGCTTTACCTTTGACCCCTTTACTTATAGTCCTACACATACCGCCGGAGGATGTCTCTCTGACATTATTGCACCACACGATTCTACTGGGAGCCAAGCGGTGTCTCCTAACTCATTGGCTGTCGGCTTACATGCCCTCGCCTATGGAAGTTATAGTGCAAGTGAAAAAATATCTGATGCTAGATCGCCTTGAAATTTTAAGAACAAGAGAGAAATCGGCTAAATGGTTTTTTAAGAAATGGAAAACGTTCATGCTGGCCTTTTATTCGAATGAGGAATTGATTTCTTTGATGCAACCATTTACAGACACGACCTGGTATCTTACTAGATCCATTTCCGGCTCGTTGGGCCGGCTTCGAGTTCCTGTTTGACATTGATTCGTATTTCTTTATTGGTTTCTGGGTATCCGATGCGAGGGGATCTCACCTATAGTTTCATGATACTCTCCTGAATGACTTACGCCGGTTGGCGTTCTGATTACCGATTAGGATGGGGTGGGGGAGGGGTACGGGATACTAGATTGATTTGATAATGCTGTATCGTAATATGTCTTGTTGTTATAGTTAATATTTCTATACTACACCTTATTTCACAGGAATGCCCTGTGTACTAGTTTATAAAATTTGGAAAATTTTGAATAAAAATATGTTTAAAAAAAAAAAATACAAGTTATATTTAATATTTTCCCACAATGTTTTATATCTCGATAGATCACTTTGCTCGGCTCCCCCAGCTTTAAGGGTGGGTTCACACTGCGTTTTTGTTTCCATTTAATGTAGACTTCTTATACATTTGTAAAGGTAAAAATAATATAGGTATATGCTAAAAATAACAGATGCTAAAAATGCAGCTGTATGCCATACAGTAGAATCATTTTCCCAATTGACTTATGTTCTAAAAAGTACAAATAAAAAAAACTAAATTGCAACCTATACATACATATATATCCAAGAAAGAGCTGCAGCACTCAGGATTATGAACGTAACAAAAGGTGTTTATTCCATATCAATACAGCAAGCAAGCTTGCTGTATTGATATGGAATAAACACCTTTTGTTAGGTTCATAATCCTGAGTGCTGCAGCTCTTTCTTGGATGTGTAACCTGCCTTGACCGGGGACTTGTGCTGCTGCTTGCACCACCTAATAATTTGATTGGGCGCTGCTCTACAAATCTGTTTTGCTATATATATATATATATTTATATATATATATATATATTTTTTTTTTTTGCTGTACACAATAGCATCGTTGACTGTTTATTTTTTTTTTTACACAGTAAAATTAAATGCAATGTAACAGAGATAGTGAAATGGGAACAAAGATGCAGTATGAACATGATGCTGGCAGATCAGATTACATATTGAGTATTCCAGGTACTGTTAAATAATAACATTTTGTCTGCCTGTTGCCACCACTAGGGGGAGATTACTTTATACAGTTTTATTATTAAATTCAGTGTATAGATGTATGCAGTAGCAGTGGTCTTCACACCGAGGACCTACAGCTGTTGCACAACTACAACTCCCAGCTGTCCGGGCAGGCTGGGTGTTGTAGTTTTGCAATAGCTGGTGGTCCACCATTTGGACCCAACTGTCTAAAGCATTGGTGTTTTCCTGTCTAATCGCCTATTATATAATAGATACATGGCCCCCGTTGTATCTATAAGCCTCCAATATCCGGCTTCATTGAAATAATATGGACATTTAGAAATTATTGTTCAGTCAACACATCTCCTATGTGTATTTTGGATCATATCAGTATTTATAAATAAATTCATATATATATATATATATATATATATATATATATATATATAATCATTTTTAAAAGGTATGTGCCCCCCCCTTCTCATTTCCATATCTAATAACTGTCGGGTTAACATCAATCCGTCGCGTTTACATCAATACTATGTTTTTTGGCCAGTTGTTTGCCTTTAATGCAGATGTGAAAATAACCTGCAGAGTTTTAACAGGTCCTTTGGAAATGATAACATTTTCCTTTGCATTTTGTCCCTTTGCTCTTTTCACCTAAGCCAGTCAATGACCCCTTTTATATCCTTATTCCTTTACTTCCCATTGCTGGGTATTACAACACATTAAACACCTGTATCCACAGAACCCAACATGTCTATATTAGATTGATTTACAGGTTAATTTTGTGTATACAACACAGTGTAAAAAGGAGAAACACCATAACTTCCTTTTTTTCCCACCTCCAAGTTACTATCAATTCCTACCTGCCTCATAGGGGACAGTACCCAGAGAGGTGTTTGGATTTCACTGTTTCATATCCATGCTGTTATTCATGGTTTTCCTATCTGACAGGTGGAGGGTATCCGAGAGGGACCCCCTTCTATATAGAAATTGCCCAACTGAGACAACTGTCACCAGTTTTATGGGCAGCGTAAAACTGGAGCAGGCAGCACAATGCCAGGGCACTATATATTATGCTGATATGATTGGGTGTTTTAGAGAAGTCTTAGTTAAAAAATGCCAGGGGGCATAGTTTAAAAATGGAGGTGGGTCCTGGCTGCTGCTCTAGCAAAGAGCAACCGCTGGGCCTAAGTCTATCTTTGTATAGGGAGAGATGCGCCACTCATTGCTGGTGTGGTGCGTCTCTCCAATATACAGATAGACTTAGGCCCAGCGGCTGCTCTTTGCCTGTGGTGCATCTCTCTCTTTTCAAAGATAGGAAAAAAGCGTCACTCAGGAGGGAAGCAGTCACAGGGACCACCCCCCTTTACTAGGCACCAGGGTGCCAGCTGCATTTTTATACTAGGAGTACTCTGAAACAACTAAGCATATTCCCACCATGTCAAAGACAGACACACCCATACCACAATGTAGTGGCCCAAACTTACCCGTTAGTGCATATGAGGCAGTGTTATTAGGGTTAGGTGTAGCATTGTTACTTGGGCATTGTAAGATGGTATTATTTCAATAATGTAAGTGCAGTAAGTAGCTGGGACAGTCTTTTGGGAACCATGTGGTGGTATTGTTTGTCCACCACATGGCAGTATTATTTGTACGTGTATTGACCTTGGTTATAATTCACTATGGGGCAGATTTATTATTGCAAATGTTCTAGCATTCCAGAACAATTTGCAAAAAAAAAAAAAAAAAAAAGTTCAATATGTCACTTTCTCCACATTTGTTATGTTTTTTAGGCACTTTTACATCTTTCTTGACAAGGGGGCAAAGGGGTACAAAATCAACTGGTGCCAGAAAGTTAAAAAGATTTGTAAATTACTTCTATTTAAAAAAATCTTTATCCTTCCAGGACTTAGCTGCTGTATGCTCCAGAGGAAGTTCTTTTCTTTTTAATTTCTTTTCTGTCTGACCACAGTGCTAGCTGCTGACACCTCTGTCCATGTCAGGAACTGTCCAGAGCAGGAGAAAATCCCCATAGCAAACCTCTCCTGCTCATGACAGTTCCTAAAATGGACAGAGATGTCAGCAGCTAGCACTGTGATCAGACAGAAAAGAAATTAAAAAAGAAAAGAACTTCCTCTGGAGCATACAGCAGCTGATAAATCCTGGAAGGATTAAGATTTTTAAATAGAAGTAATTTACAAATGTCTATAGCAAAAATATTTACCCAAAACCTCAAGGAAAGTGTATAAAAAATTATAATGAGTAGAATAGACCGTGCTTAAATTAACAGTAATATTTATTAGAATATCACATCAATTATATAGAAAAGATTAAGATGATCCCCTCACAGGGCCCTATCCCCCCATAGGGCCCTGTGAGGGGATCATCTTAATCTTTTCTATATAATTGATGTGATATTCTAATAAATATTACTGTTAATTGAAGCACGGTCTATTCTACTCATTATAATTTTTTATACACTTTCCTTGAGGTTTTGGGTAAATATTTTTGCTATAGAAATTTCTCCTTTTGCACCTAGGGTATAGGTGTCTACCCAATTTAACCTCGGATTAGTGTATTAATTGTGAGCTGCACTTATTCTTTTTTCTTTAATTTACAAATGTGATTTGAAAAAAATAAAAAATAAATAGTTTTTTTACTCGAGTACCCCTTTAAGGAAAAGAGGTTTGGCCTAGCAAGAAAAGGAGCATGGCTTGCGATGCAACATTGTGCACCAAACTTTCTGTGCAAAACTCTGGTGTAATTTAAGAGAAGCAATACATGCACTAAAACGATCACACATCATAAGCCACCTGATGAATTCTCAATGTGTGTAGTCTGAGTAATAGACGATTTTAGCTAATCTGTCCCAGCATGTATGGATTATTATAACGACAGTATAGCACGTTTACTTGGAATCTATATGATAATATTACATGGTCATTGTATGACATGAGTATTTAGGAAATCTATGGCTGTATAGGATTGGTGTATAGTCTGCATTTTCACTTGTAGATTGTTTGTCTCTAAACTGTTTTCTCCCCCTCCCCCAAGCAGTGCACCCACATTAATTTGCTCAAGGGCCTTCACAGCTCTTGACAGGCCCTGTCTGAGGCGGATATAAAAATTCAGCAGTTTAATTCCCATCCACATTACATAGCTGGAGGCTTGTGTTCCATATAAAGGAAACATTACTGGGTATTTGTATGAGGCATGTGAGCAGGAGAGATGCTGTATGTCAACAGCGGTGATGAGATCCACAGGCTGACTGCTGTAAGGAAACTTTTTTTTTCTCCGGTTCCCCACAGGTAAAGTCCACCTTCCCTTTGGGAAAGCCTTGTGAAGTGTCACAGAGTGTCGCTTTTTCAGTATCTGCACTGTTGACCACATTCACTTATTACCATAATTCATGTAAGGTTAGTGATGTTGACAACCACATTTATTTTGATTTAAAAAAAAAAATGCTAGCAACTGGGAAAAGGCTATGACAACTTCACTCACAATGTATTCGGAAAGTTTTCTGACTCTTCCACTTTTTTCACATTTTGTTATGTTAGAATAAAAAAGTCAAGTTTGCCCCCATCATTCTGCACTCAATACCCCAAAGTGGAAACAGATTGTAACAAATCTTGGCAAATTTATTGAAAAGGAAGAACTTAAATTTTGCATGGACATAAGTATTCGGACCCTTTACTCAGTCAGTCAGTACTTGAAGTCCCTTTGGCATCGATTACAGCCTTCAGTCTTCTTGGACATGATGCCTCAAGGTTTACACACCTGGATTTGGAGATTTTCTGCCATTCTCGTCTGCAGATCTTCTCAAGCTCTGAGGACCGTCAATGTAGGCCAAGTTAGGTCTCTCTAGAAATGTTTGATTGGGTTCAAGTCAGGGCTCTGGCTGGGCCACTCAGGAACATTCACAGAGTTTTCCCCAAGCTACTCCTGAGTTATCTTGTATATGTACTAATGGTCATTGTCTTGTTGAAAGGTAGATCTTCAGCCCAGTATGATGTCCAGAGTATCTCTGTACTTTGCTCCATTCAGATTTCCCTCAACCTTGACCATTTGCCTCTTAGCCCTTGATAAAGCCACAGCCTGTGGCGAAACGTCGGACGGGCGGGCAATGTGTTAGATTTTTAATTGTCTCACACTATAGATTGTGGACTGCAGCCACAATCTATTTTTTCAATTCAACTAATATAGCATGCAGTGTCATGCCAATCAATGGATTATGGATCAATATGTGTGAGGTTATTTTAATCTTGGCTCATTAAACGTTAAGTTTTATATTGGGTGGGAAATTTAGGGTCTTAGTGACCGCTTAGCGGTCAAATGTTAATAATATTGGTTACTTCAGACATGACACTTAGGCTAGGTCCACACTACGAAATTTCCAAGTGTAATTTCACTTAGAGTTTACACTCAGAAATTTAAGTGCAGCAGAATCCCATTGCTGTAAATGGGATTCCATTGCACAGTCCACACTACAGAATTTCAGTGGTATATATTCCGCTGTTTAAATTCCGCCATCAAATGAATAATCTCATGTATGGGTACAGTAGTGTTCACGTGGTCCTAGCACTGATTTATTCAGTCGGTGCCAGACAAACTCAGAATCTCTGTCCATCATTTTTGCGGCTGGAGATTCTGTAGTGTGAACCTAGCCTTAGAATTGAAGCTAGAAAGATAAGTCTTGGTTTAATCAGACCAGAGAATCTTGTCTCCCTGTCTGAGGTCCTTTATGTGCATATTCCAGGCACTTTCGTCTGTTGTTTACCTAGGAGAAGCTTCTTTCTGGCCACTATGCCATAAAGCCCAGATTGGTGGAGTATTGCGGTGATGGTTGACCTAAAAGTTTCTCCTTTCTACACAAGGGGAGGGGGGGGGGGGATTTAGCAAAACTTGTGCAGAGGAAGAATGGTGCAGTTTAATAGCAACCAATGAGATAGTTTTTTTTCCATTTTCAGAGGCCTTTTTAAAAATGAAAGAAGCAATCTGGTTGCTATGGGCAACTGCACCACAATTCCTCTATACAGGTTTTGATAAATCTCCCCCAGGATCTTTGGAGCTGAGCCATAGTGACCCACCTTGGACACACCTCCTACTATCTCCCCTAATTTCTGAGTTTGGTGGAGCAACCAGCTCAAGCTCCTGGTTGTTCCAAACTTCTTCTATGTAAGAATTTATTTTCTTCAGATTTGTGCCTCCACACAATCCTGTCTCTGAACTTTACAGGCAGTTCTTTCTACCTCATGGCTTGGCTTTTGCTCTGATATACATTTATAGCTGTGAAATCTTATATAGGAGTGTCTTTGTGTAAAAAAGGGAAATTTGGGAAAAATGGGATATTTAAAGTGTTGTAGCAAAGGGTCTGAATACTTATGTCCATGAGAAATGATTGTTTCCTTTTTAATAAACATGCAAGAAATTCTAAATTGCTATTTTCACTTTGTCAGTATGTGGTATTAAGGGCAGGATGTTGGAGGGTTATTTTATTTTTTATTATTTATTTAAGCACAAGACCGCAACATAACATAATGTAAAAAGTGAAAGGGTTTCCTTGTAGTATATTGCTATGTAGGGTCCGGAACCCTGATCCCTAAGGCTAGGTTCAGACCACGGAATTTCCACCTGCAATTTTGCTTTGAAATTGCAGGCGGAAATTCCGCTTGCTAAAATGTATAGTGTAGTGAATGGTTTTCCATTCACAAATTCACACTTCGGAATTTGTGAAGCGGAATTTGTGAACGGAAAATCCGCTTAGAAACTTCCGCCTGAAGAAAGGCGGTGCTCTTTCTTCAGGCGGAAATCCACGCAGAACACATTGCAGTCTATGGGAGACTGCAGTGTCCGCGCGGTCCTAGCGCCGACTGATTCAGCCGGCGCTGGCCGCACTCAGAATCTCCGGGCGGAGATTTTCTGCCCAGAGATTCCGTAGTCTGAACCTAGCCTTAGGCTGGGTTCACACTATGAAATGTTCACCCATACATTCCATGTAGAGCATCTCCGTCTAATTCAGTTGGTGCTAAGAGCGCTCGGACATGCTCCATCAACATTGGCTGTGGATCTGCCAAAAGAATGAACAGGTTCATTCTTTTGGTGAAGTCCGGAATTTGAACTTTGGCAACAGAATTCTCTGCCACGAAAATTCATCAGTGGCAGATGCTGCTGCAACAGAATTTCAGAGCAGAATTCCACTCAGAAATTCTGTAGTGTGAACCAGACCTAACTCTTTGTGCAGAGCTACAGAACATCTTCACTCACATTTCAGTTTTCAGAAAATAGGGACAGAAAATTGAAGAAGAATATAGATTATATGAGACAGCTAGACAGATATGAGATAGATAGAAATCAGAAAGATAGATAGATTAAACTGCACACTTAAAAAAATCAAGAAAAAGAGAAGATACAATGGTCTATCTCTCTGCTCACACTTGGGATCAATGCCTCATTCAAACCTCTTCACCTTTACAAATTCTTTTAGAATTCTTGAGATGAAAGTTTAACCAAGAAGTACTCAAGTGTTGAACCAGATACATTACATTAACCCTTTCCTGGCCAGCCACAATAAATTATTTTGTTCAAATACACTGTTATGCATATTCTGTGCAATGTGGTATGAGATGGTAAATTTTAGGATTTGTGCAAATTGTATTGCAGCCATATGTAAATGATTCAATTCTCTATTATAGACTGTTATTGTGGTCTACTTCTGTGTGAAGCCCTAGCTAAAGACAATGTGAGGTTAAGGCTAGGTTCAGACTACGGAATTTCCGCCTGCAATTTTGCTTTGAAATTGCAGGCGGAAATTCCGCTTACTAAAATGTAAAGTGCAGTGAATGGTTTTCCGTTCACAAATTCACACTTCGGAATTTGTGAACGGAAAATCCGCTTGGAAATTTCCGCCTGAAGAAAGGCTTTGCTCTTTCTTCAGGCGGAAATCCGTGCAGAACACATTGCAGTCTATTGGATACTGCAGGGTCTGCGCAGTCCTAGCGTCGACTGATTCAGTCAGCACTGGCCGCACTCTGAATCTCCGGGCGGAAATTTTCTGACCGGAGATTCCGTAGTCTGAACCTAGCCTAAAGGGTCCTGTAGATTATAACCGGTGATCTCTGTAATTGGAACCTATTTGCGGAGGCTTCACACTGTACGATCTCGGCACATTATACACAGGGCATTTGTATACACAATAGCAATGACAATGAAAAAGTGTGTTCAGCCAGCATTTGCTTGTTTGTAGGCCGATCGCTGTCCCTTTTACACAGGCCTATTATCTGGAATGCCAATTCATCTGATATTCGGTATGGGTAAAAGGGTTATAAGCATTGTCCATTTACTATATGTGCTAGGAAAGTTCACATTGTATACAGTTATTGTGGGAGATTTATCAAAACCTGTGCATAGGGGAAGTTAACCAGATGCCCATAAGCAACCAATCAGATTGTTTATTTTAATTTTCAGAGGAATTTTCAAAAAAATAAAAGAAGCAATCTGATTGGTTGCTATGATCTGGTCTAACTGATCAACTTTTCCTCTGACCAGGTTTTGATGACCCTCCCCAATTGTATCCATAGCCATAGAAAAACAAAAAAAGCAACCCCAATGTATACCACTGAATGAAGGCCAAAGGGTCACTCTATTCAGCAGTACTGTATTTACGGGGGATTTATGTGTATATATGTATTGCAGACTTCATTCGCAAGATACCTGTGATGCACCTATAATGAATCGCATGTTCTACCCTTGATAAAGAATCCTAACATTGCGCAAAATGATCGTTACATGGACAGAGCCCCTCATTATAGCAAACTATTTCTGAACTAGTACTTTGGTCATTTTCCAGTGGGATGAGGTAATTAGTCTTCTGGGTCCCCTGTGGCTTATCTTCACCCTGCTAAGCTTGATAGATCTCTTCTTATACACAAATAGGAAAAGTCCTGTCAGTCAAGCCCAGCGGGGTGGTAAGAAGCCATATGGAGCCGCCCAGATGACTAATTACCCCATTCTCTGCTGATAATGCCATCATTTGATGACTGCTTAAAGGGGTACTCCGGCGCTTAGACATCTTATCCCCTATACAAAGGATAGGGGATAAGATGCCTGATCGCGGGGGTCCTGCCGCTGGGGACCCCCGTGATCTTGCACGCAACACCCCAGTTAAAATCAGCCCCCGGAGCATGTTCGCTCCGGGTCTAATTACCGGCGACCACGGGGCCGGCTCCGCCCCTCAATGCAAGTCTATGGGAGGGCGCGTGACAGCGGGACCCCCGCGATCTGGCATCTTATCCCCTATCCTTTGGATAGGGGATAAGATGTCTAAGCGCCGGAGTACCCTTTTAAGTTTTTAGACAGTGGAACCAGAAAACTAGAAGTGATTAATTGATATAAGGTAGGTAGGTAGGTACACAGATAGATAGATATTTGACAACTACATAGGAGAAAAAAATATACCGATAGACAGATATGAGATACATGAAATAGGTATGAAATAAATATTAATCAGATGCCTAGAAATGAAATCGATAAATATGAAATAGATTTGTAGATAGCATAGTAGTAAAATATTAAGTCATATATTACGTTAAGACAAATAATCAGTAAGCCCTCTAGACAGACAGATTTTTAGATACTGTGGTATAACAGGTCGGGTGTTATTTTTTTTTCCAAAACAGTTTTATTTAAAACAATAATCAAAGAATAAGTTCCCTTTTTGTCAACAAGAGTTTTCAGTTTCCCTCCTGGTAACATGGGCCTGCCCTCAACGGTAGTTTTGAGAAGTACCAGGCATTAACTATTGTCTGCCTGCCACACCCCTGTGACAAGCCTGCTTCCTTCTGCCCGCACATGGCATTGCCAGCCATGATGATTCCTTTACAAAGGGAATCCTGGGCACAGGATCATCTTAAAAGCACCTGGCTTGTTGGGAGCGCTCAATCGTGACAAAGTGAGGGGATTGTCCTCGGGTTTCACCTTACATGATCTTCCTACACAAAGCAAAACACCTCTTTTCAATACACCTGGCTTATCAGGTTCCAGTGATTCTCTGTTTAAGGAAAGTCTATCTATCTATCATTGACAAATTCATGGTCCAGAATTCCTGCCAATCCAGCAATGGGCAAAAATGATCCCTGGACAGATTATCAGAATTGTACCATAAAGCCTATTATGCCCATTGTAGATCAGGTGATATATAATCATTTGGAAGGGATATAGAATATACAACACCATATATCAGTGGTCTCCAGACTGTGGCCCTCCAGATGTTGCAAAACTACAACTCCCAGCATGCCCGGACAGCCGTTGGCTGTCCGGGCATGCTGGGAGTTGTAGTTTTGCAACATCTGGAGGGCCACGGTCTGGAGACCCCTGTCATATGTGATTACTATTCACTAGAACTGTATACTGAACCTGTCCACAAAAGGGTTAAGACTGGTGTGCCAGCTGCTGCCCCGCTCTTTATTGCACTTTCACTAGCAGATAAGGAACATCTGTCCCACCTGTTCACCTAGTTTCCCATTGTCTGGGTGTCTCAAGTGCCTCCTCTCCGTGCAGGACATGGTCACAATCTAAGACACAGAATTAGTTACTTGAGTTACTGTGCCAGAGCAGAATCACTGGGCATGCTGGAGCTTATGGTTCTATAGCCTTTCTAAAATTCTTCTGCATGGATGTATTTTCAACTATTTTGCTGGGTAAAGCCACATGCATTCAAGTTTACAAGATGGACACTTTTTCTGTATCCTTACCCCTCATTGACTTCGAAACCCTCAATATTAAAATTTAAAGTAAACTGGTATGTACAGTTTTTTGGAACACAAAGGAATCTTTTTTTTTTTTTTTTACCAGACAACCTATGTGCCAACAGGGTGCAGATAAAACAACATGGCAAGTATTAATCTGCATCAGTCATGAAGCAGCACATGGCAGTGTGAAAGGTCTACATGAATTGTGCAACAAAAAAAAAGTGATCATTCCTACTCACCCGTCCTGGGCTCCGTCTGATACCTGTTGGGACGCATTGTGCCTTTTTATACTGCCTCTCGCCCACACCCCCCTCCCACACCTCCTGCCCTCTACAAATTTATCATCCTCCAATCACGCTCGCATCAACTTCCCCTTTTACTCTGTGGTAATAAAAAAAAAAATCACTTTTTCTTTGATGGCAGGAAAGTTTGAATGACTTGTACTCAGTTAGGACTTGTTCACATTTTGCAGTAAAATAGTGCATGGCGGAATTGAACAATTTTTGTTCTGCGTTTTTTGGGTTTGAAAAAATCACTACAAAAAATGCACCTTCTTTTTTCGTCTTTCACCATAAGGTTTATTTTTTCATAAAAAAAGTGCGTTTTTATTTTTTCCTTTTTTTATTTTTTCCTTTTTCCTGCATTTTGCGTGATACTTTTATCATGCAATTTCTATTAAGGAACTTGGGGCAAAAATGCCTGCAAAAATGCCCACAGATTTGACCCTGCTCCATGTTTGTAAGCCCCCCCCCCAAAAGGAAAAAAAATAAAATAAAGAAAGAAATGTGGCGCATGTGCCATTTTTTTTTTTTTTTTTTTTTGCTTAAGGGTCTATTGATACATACAGTATTCTATGCATATTTGATTATGCAGATTTGAAGCTGTGTTCTGTCATTTAGTTTACATTGAACTCTGCAGCATCTGCAGCTTTAAATCCTGCACATCAAACATGCTTTGGATACTGCACGTATGAATACACCCTGAAGCTACGTTCACATGTGCATATTTTTCTACCCATTGACTTTAATTGATAGGAAAATCATCAGCAGAAAATCTGCAGCAACATATGCACGTGTGAACGTACCCCAAAAGGGGTATGTTTAAATCTTCCATTATGCAGTCTGCCTTATTCTCCTATCCATCTGATTCTACAGCTGTTAGAAAGCTACATTTCCATTATGTTCTTTGAGTTGTAGTTTTGTAGCAGCTGGAGGGCCACATGCTCGAGGAACTGAGTACTGTATAATGTATAAATCTAATTTAAATGTTTTTGTTTTACTGTAAAAAGAATATTTGAGAGTTGTTTTCAGAAAGGTGTTGGATTTTTAAAACATACCAGGGTATTCCCAAAAAAAATGTCAGCCAGAGTGTCCCTATAAGCAGTTTCAGTCAGAAAGCACCCCATAAATATTGGTCAGTATTTCTGCAGCAGAGTCCCGTTGAATTCAACATGATTCTGCTGCTCTGTGCACATGGCGGAATTTCCGTGCCAGATGGTTCCGGCACGGAAATTCCCTTTTCCATGTCTGCACAAAGAATGAACATGTTCATTCTTTGTGCGTAGTCCGCACAGAGTCTATGAGATGGCGCAATTCTGTGTGGTCTTAGTGCCAGCATATTATGCCGGTGCCCTGCAGTGTCTGGATGTCTGCATGGAGATTCTCCGTGCAGACATTCCGACATGTGAACATAGCCTAAGTGTCCTCATAAACAGCACCCCAGTTCCCCATAAAAAGGGTCACCAGTATCTTCATAAACAGTGGTCAGCCGTCTTTTTAAAATTGCTGGCCAGACATTGTACCCAACAACAGTGCACCCAGAAAGTATCAGTCCAAGAGTGTCCCCATAACCAGTGCTAGGAAAGAGTGTCCTCAAATACGTATTAGACCATGTTCACATGTCCAAAAAAGTGCGGAATGTCTGCATGGACATTCCGCACATTTGCATTTTTCAGTAGGCGCTAGGACTGCTTGGAAATGCGCCGTCTCATAGAAGGCAATTCATAGCCAAGCAAAATAGACATGTTTATTCTTCGAAAGCCGGAAACGGGTTTCCGCGGCAGAGACATTCCACCGCGCACAAGCACAGTGCAGCAGAATCCCATTGAAATCAGCAGTAGAATTTTCAAGCGTAATATACCTACCGAATTCAGCTCTGAAATTTTGCCGTGTGTACATAGCTTTTACAAGAAAAAGGGGACAGGTGGAAGAGAAGGGATTTTGGGATTTACTCTTGAATTTACACCTTTATGTGGAGTAAAAGAAGTTGCAGCTTTTTGCACTAATGTAATTTGCAGAAAATCACATTTACACATTTTAGGCTTCTTTCACACTGCCGCTGTGCTCCTTCCCAAAATGGCCATTAGGGTCTTTCTTTCTTTTCTTTTTCTTTTTTTTTTGCCTTCAACGGAGGACGGAGCACAACGGGCAACAATGGGTCCTGATGGATACTATTGACTATAATAGGGTCCATCGGGCACCATTGTTTATAGCGGGAGAAAAAGGCCCGCTAATCTCCCTTCATTTTTCAACAACAGCTGTACTGTAGGGACATAACTGCAGTGTGAAAGAAGCCTTACACTGAGCAGGCTCAGTGCATGGGAGAGCTGAGGTGCGGGGCAGAAGTTTGCCAAGGGTCCCAGTGGTCGGACCCACAGTGATAAGACACTTATTCCCTCTCCACAGGATAGAGAATAAGTTCTTAAGGACCGGGGTATTCATTTAAAGGGGTTCTCCGGTGCTTAGACATCTTATCCCCTATCCAAAGGATAGGGGATAAGATGCCTGATCGCGGGAGTCCCGCCACTGGGGACCCCCGTGATCTTGCACGTGGCACCCGTTTATAATCAGTCCCCGGAGCTTGCTCGCTCCGGGTCTGATTACCGGCGACCACAGGGCTGACGGCGTGTGATTTCACACCTCCGCCCCCGTGTGACGTCACGCTCCGCCCCTCAATGCAAGCCTACGGGAGGGGGCGTGATAGCTGACGGCCCTGTGGTCGCCGGTAATCAGACCGATTATAAACGTGGTGCCGCGTGCAAGATCACTCCCGCGATCAGGCATCTTATCCCCTATTCCTTTGGATAGGGGATAAGATGTCTAAGCACCGGAGAACCCCTTTAAGAGAGGTGCACCTCATAATTAATCTGCTGCATCCAACTGCAGCAGAACTTTACTGTGTGAAATGCTGGTCTTGGTTAATTTGCAGTCTGTAACTATGGAAACACATAGGTCGGCATAGAAGCTGTATACATAAAGTCATACATAGGTTGCAAAGGTTGTCATGTCCTTTAAGTGTGGCATTACTGATCCCAGAATGCTGTTTATTAGACATAAAGGGGGAGTTTTATCAAAACGTGTGTAGAGGAAAAGTGGTGCAGTTGCCCATGGCAACCAATCAGATTGCTTCTTTCCGTTTTGATAAATCTCCCCCAAAGAAACGATATACTCCAAAAGTGAGGCATTGATCTAATTTATTTTTGTCTATCTAATTTACCCACGTTGTTGTTTGCATTATTTATTGATAATAATACAGTGCAAGCTCTCGAAAAGACCACCTCTTTGAGAAGACTACCCCCTTATTCAGTCCTGATTTTCTGTCATAGATTTCAGTTCCACGTTTATTATGCATTCTTTGAGAAGACCAATTTGTATTAGTATCTCCTTTGATAGACAGCAGTGTAAACTAAACTAATGAATCACAATCAGGAAATATTAAGTGAATCACACCTCATAGTGGGAATAGGTGCCATTATGAAAAAAAAATAATGGGGGAGATTTATTAAAACCTATGTATAGTAAGAGTGGTGCAGTTGCCCATAGCAACCAATCAGATCACTTTTTTCATTTGTCAGAGACCTTTTAAAAAAAAGTGAAGGAAGCGATCAGATTAGTTGCTATGGGCAACAGCACCACTTTTCCTGTACACAGGTTTTGACAATTTTCCACCAATATGTTTACAGGGTATCAGCCACATAACAATCTCTGTTCCCTCATCATTCATTCTGTAGCTAGACTACAACTCCTAGCATGCATGTAACTTGTCAACATCTGCAGAGCCACGAATAGGAGACCACCTCTATAGGACATTAGTACGATAAGAGAATGAATTTATGACATGGCAGCCTGTGTGTTGGACTTTGGTTCTCCCTGTAGTGCCGAGCGTAGATACCATCAAACGGTCACAGATATTTCCGTCTTTATCTAAGAGGTAGTGGAGGGCTCAGGGCTGGTATCTGTTGCCCATAATGGCAAACCCAAGATAACATTGAATAGCATTGTAGTAAAGGGTGCAAACATATAATGATATAAGTTACTATCCAAAGGCATAACCTGAAGCAGAATTTGTAAAATGTAACTACTATGCACCATTTATGATACTGGTGTCTGGAGTGTGGCAGAGACACCTTTGGTCCTCTTCAGGCACTAGGTCCCTGGTGAGACTACTACCCTTTCACTCTCTATAGCCATGCCCTTACCAGGAGAGAAGCGATAGCAGGTGCTTATACAGTGCAGAATAGCCAATCTGGCATATCCTACTGTATGGTGCATCTTCAGGACTATGGACATTTTACAGCTTCAAAAAATAATTTTTTCACCATATTTCACAGAATCCTGAATGGTTAATCTGTCTAGTAACATAGCAGTTTGGGAAAGAGGGGTGGTTCACTATGGGAGCTGTAGTGGCAGCCATATTGGTCACCACTCAGCTTTTCCAGAACCAGATATTGTCCCCTTTCTTGTCACGTCCATTGTAAGGTAGCTGGGATTAACCCCGAAGCCTTCAGTCCTGCCACACCTGGCATTCACAAAGACTGTTTAATTACCCCTAAGAAGATGCCTAGTAATCATGAGGCCGGGTGAGCGGCACTGTCTACAATTACACACTGGCTGTCGCGCACTTCTGTAGAAGAAAACAACAGCCTGTGCCGCCTGTTGAGGATGGTGGTGGGCACTCTGGGAGAGAAGGTGTCCCCCAGCAGGTGATGTCTAATTATTGGTGTATTGTTGAGGGTGGGCGGATGCATCACAGATGGTCCCTGTAACCGACACTCTCATTATCCTCGTTCCCAGGAAAACTTTCCTACTAAGAAAAAAATTAGGATTTAGTTAACTCCTTATATACCATGTGCTTACACCAGCTATAGAGCTGCTCCCTAAAAGAAAAAATGACCCTAAAATGATTAATTCCCAATAAGTATAAGCCCCAGATTAATCCTTTAAAGATTTTGTACAGTAAACACCTTTTGAGAAAGATGTGTGACCACCAGAAGGGCTACCTTTAGCTTTCGCATTGGTTGTCACCTAGTTTTCCTTAAAGGGGTTCTCCAATCTTATGAAAAAACAAACTGCTGCTTACTAGGGTTGTAAACTACACTGTAATCACCTCACCCGCTCTAGAGCCAGTGCTCCAGGCTCAGTTGACGTACAGTATTGCCCTAGCTTGTCATATAGATGTTCAGAACACACTACAATCTAAGGCCCCTTTCACACTACCGTTATGACCCGGTAGTGTGATGGCTGTCAGGACCGCCGTGGAGAATTGCGGAAAAAAAATAGTACTTGCACTGTCTTTTTCTCCCGCTATTCTTTGAAAATAGAGGTGCCCGACAGACCCCATTGACTATAATGGGGTCCATCAGGACCCTTTATTGCCCGTTGCGCCTGTCAAAATGACGGCCGTCAAACTCCCCCCCAAAAAAAAGAGATTTTGACAGTTGTAATTGACGGGGCGCAACAGTAGTGTGAACGTACACTAAATTGGCTAAATTGGATTTGGAAGGTCATTACGGGGGTTATCCAAGAATATAAAAACAAAGCTGATTTATCCAATAAAATTGCACCCCACCGGTCCACAGGTTGTATGTTGTATTGCAACTTAGTTTCATTGAAGTGAATGGAGTCAAGTTGTAATACCACACACAACCAGAGGACAGCTGTGATGCTATTTTTGAAAGAAATTGTCTGTGTATTTCTATTCCTAAATACCCCCTTCAAGCAACTTTTGTGAGGGTGTTATCATTCTACATGTCATTATAATTACAGCAATATCCAATTTATATATTTTTTTTGTTTCACAAAAAAAATGAAACCTATTTTCTGTGCTGTGATCTGTTGTTTTTATTAGTGATGCAAATTTTTCAGCAGTTTTTCTTCCTTTTTTTTTTTCTTTGCTTTTTTTTCTTGCTTTGTTTATAGCATTTATTCACCATGTCTGATCACTTACTTTTTATTTACTGTAATTTCAGACATTTCTGAATCTAGTGATACCAACTATGTATATTTTGGAGTTCAAATATTTGTATTTGACAAAATGGGAAAAAGGTGTAATTTTTAATTTTTCAGTTACTTTTCCAGTCTCTCTAGGGTACTTGCTTAATCACTTGTACAGTTCAGTGCAATACATATATTATGCAGTGATCTGCCATATTGGTGATCTGGTACAACCTTCCTAGCTGGTTGTAAGGCTAAGTTTCTACTTGTGTTTATTCTTTTTGTTTGTTTGTTTTTTTAAACGCCAAAAAAAAAAGGCAATTCTGCCGCACTGTGTTTTTTCGGCCAAAAAACGCTACGGCCAGATGTTAGCTGTAAATCAATGAGAAATCACAAAATTCTTTTTCCACTTGGCGTTTTTCAGTGTGCCATTTTTTTTTATCCTTTTGGTGTTTTTTCACTTATTTTTGGCGTTTTTCAGCTCCTTGGCGGTTTTGTAAAATCACAGAATGTTGAGCCACTGGCGTTTTTTTCCCTGAAATCGTGGCGTTTTTGTCCCATAGAAGTCTATGGGAGTAAAAAAAAAGGCCAAGAAAAATGCCATGTGGGTTTTAACTTTGGTGTTTTTTCAGGTGTTTTTTATTCTCTTTTGGACTTTAATGATCCAAAAAAGTGATGGACATACCTTTTTTTAAATAAAATTTCGTAGGGTACCATTTAAAAAAACCTAAAAAAGATACAGTAGTGATGGAAAAAATTGTATCGAATGAAATTGATGTTTTTTATTACAAAATGTTTATAAATTTTTAAACAGGGATCAATATATATGTGCGGTCAGGGACCTAAAAATGTAGCAAGCAATAATAAAAATGTAGTGTGTGTGTGTGTGTGTGTGTGTGTGTGTTTTTCACTTTTTTTAATTTATTTTTTTACATTTTTTTAGGTAGTACTACTACTCCCAGCATGGAACACACTGTTCCCTGATGGGAGTAGTAGTACCTGTACTAATTGACAGATCGCCCGTTGCGATCCTCCTGTATAATGTATAGATGCGGCTGCTCTTCTATGCTCCCCTGCACTGCCGTATATATACACATATTCATATTTCCCGCAGAGAGCTGTAATTGGCCAGATGGTTCCAGCCAATCACAGCTCTTTGAGGGAAATATGAATAGGTGTATATATACGTCCGTGAAGGAGACTATAGAAGAGCGGCTCGCCGCATCTATACATTATACAAGAGGATCACAGCGGGTGCCAGGAGTGACATCCGCTGTGATCTTTCCTTAACTGCAGGTACTACTACTCCCAACATGGAGCACACTCTGCTCATGCTGGGAGCTGTAGTTCCTGCATTTAGTAGACAGATCGCAACAGGTGTCAGAAGTTACACTCACTGCGATCTGTCTATTAATGCAGGTACTACAGTACCCAGAATGCAGCAGAGTGGGCTCCATGTTGGGAGTACTAGTACCTGTAGGTAAGAACAGATCACAGCGGGTATCATTACTGATACCCACTGCGATCGTCCTGTCTATAGCAGAGATGCAGAGCGGCTCTATACAGCGCTCGCATCTCTGCACTATACTCGGCCACTCACTCACTCATTCATATTTCCCTCTGAGAGCTGTGATTGGCTGCAACCATCCACTCACCACTCTGGGCGGAAAATATGAATGAGTGATGTTCTATTCACATCACTGGCCAGAGTATAGTGCAGAGATGTGAGCGCTGTATAGAGCCACTCGCATCTCTGCTATATTATGGACGATCGCACCGGGTGTCACGACTGACACCCAGGGCGATATGTCTATTAGTACAGGTACTACTACTCCCATCATGGAACAGTCTGTTCCATGCTGGGAGTAGTAGTACTACCTAAAAAATGTAAAACATTGAGGAAAAAAAAGTTAAACACACACACACTTTATTAAAAATTAATTGTAATTTAGTTATTACATTTTTTAATTTTGTTAAATACATTTTTTCCACCACTACTGCATCGTTTTATTATTATTATTTTTTTTTTGGTACCCAACAAATTTTGGGTACCAAAAAAACTGCCAAGGTGCCAAAAATGCAACTTCCACACAAATGAAAAAACGCCAGACGCAGGAAATTGCACTGCCGTTTTTTCAGGCGTTTTTTTCAAAACAAAAAACGCAGGACAAAAAAACAAGTAGAAACTTAGCCTAATAGTAGATCTGAAAGGGCAGCAACAGAGCTGAGTAGAGCTGTGCTGTAATACCAGTGTCACGCCGAGCGCTCCGGGACCCGCTGCCTCCCCGGAGCGCTCGCGGCGTGCCTCTTCATGCAGCGCTCCGGTCGGCACCGCTGACCGCGAGCGCTGCTCCCGTGTCTCCGGAGGGGACGCGATCCGAGGCACAGTACGTGCCCGCTCTCGGATCGCGCCCCATGTCTCTCACCTGCCCCGTCCTCCTGCTCAGTCCCGGCGCGCACGGCCCCGCTCTCTAGGGTGCGTGCGCGCCGGGTCTCTCAGATTTAAAGAGCCAGTGCACCATTAATTGGTGCCTGGCCCAATTAGTTCCAAGCACTCCCAACACTATAAAAACCCACTTCCCCTTCCTGTCCCTGCCGGATCTTGTTGCCTTGTGCCAGTGAAAGCGTTCCCGTGTGTCCTTTGCCTGTGTATCCAGACCCTTGCCGTTGCCCTTGACTATGAACCGTTGCTGCCTGCCCTGACCTTCTGCTACGTCTGACCTTGCCTTTTGCCTAGTCCTTTTGTACCGCGCCTGACTCAGCAGTCAGTGAGGTTGAGTCGCTATTGGGTGGAAAGACCTGGGGGTTACCTGCCGCTGCAACTCCATCCCGCTTTGCGGCGGGCTCTGGTGAAAACCAGTAACCCCTTAGATTCCGTTCCCCTGGTACGGCCCACGCCATCACCTCACTGACATAGAGGATCCACTACCTGTGTCTACCCGCATACCACTCCGGATCGTGACAACCAGACACAACCAATGGACTACTGTGGCACTGTATGTAGAAAGGAACAGCCATATTTATCTATTCCTAGACAAGCCCTATAAAGGCAAATCTATGGCCCATGCACAGTACTCAATATTCATTGATTTACCAGAGGTTAACCATTGGGTGATCAAAGATACCCACCAAACCACATGGATCACAAGTAAAGGTCACTAACCCTGGATTGCAGAATGCAGGGAATGGCACTAAACACTATAAATGTTTAAGTTCGATCAGAATAAATAGAATAGGGTATGTAAGACAAAAACTTACTACAGGACCGTAAAATCCAAAAAGGTCCAACAGATAGGTCAGTTGATCAACAGGAAATACAACTAGATCTTCAGAGGTAGTGAAGACACCATCAACAAAATTATGTCTGTTGAATTTCCTGGAACAGTCAGGATAATAACATAATCAGGGAAGACCTGTGGACCACCAAGGCTGGCTACAAACCACTTGATCACCATGGCACTAAGCTGTGTAGTGTGTGTCCAGTTATTATATAATTGGATTTCTATGCTCTTTAACCTGTACTATGGAAACACTGATTGGTTGTTATATTAACCCCTTAAGGGTTTTTTCCGTTTTTGCACTTTCGTTTGTTCCTCCTTACCTTTTAAAAATCATAACCCTTTCAATTTTCCACCTAAAAATCCATATTATGGCTTATTTTTTGCGTCGCCAATTCTACTTTGCAGTGACATTAGTAATTTTACCCAAAAATGCACGGCGAAACGGAAAAAATAATCATTGTGCGACAAAATCGAAGAAAAAAACGCCATTTTGTAACTTTTGGGGGCTTCCGTTTCTACGCAGTGCATATTTCGGTAAAAATTACACCTTATCATTATTCTGTAGGTCCATACAGTTAAAATGGCACCCTACTTATATAGGTTTGATTTTGTCGCACTTCTGGAAAAAATCATAACTACATGCAGGAAAATGTATACGTTTAAAAATGTCATCTTCTGACCCCTATAACTTTTTTATTTTTCCACGTACAGGGCGGTATGAGGACTCATTTTTTGCGCCGTGATCTGAAGTTTTTATCGGTATGATTTTTGTTTTGATCGGACTTTTTGATCACTTTTTATTCATTTTTTAATGGTATAAAAAGTGACCAAAATATGCTTTTTTGGACTTTGGAATTTTTTTGCGCGTACACCATTGACCGTGCGGTTTAATTAATTATATATTTTTATAGTTCGGACATTTACGCATGCGGCGATACCACATATGTTTATTTTTATTTTTTTTTACATTGTTTTATTTTTTTTTATGGGAAAAGGGGGGTGATTCAAACTTTTATTAGGGAAGGGGTTAAATGATCTTTATTAACACTTATTTTTTACATTTTTTTTGCAGTGTTATAGGTCCCATAGGGACCTATAACACTGCACACACTGATCTTTTACACAGATCACAGGCGTGTATTAACACGCCTGTGATCAGTGTTATCGGCGCTTGACTGCTCCTGCCTGGATCTCAGGCACGGAGCAGTCATTCGCCGATCAGACACCGAGGAGGCAGGTAAGGGCCCTCCCGGTGTCCAGTCAGCTGTTCGGGACGCCGCGATTTCACCGCGGCGGTCCCGAACAGCCCGACTGAGCAGCCGGGTCACTTTCACTTTAGAAGCGGCGGTCAGCTTTGACCGCCGCTTCTAAAGGGTTAATACCGCACATCGCCGCGATCGGCGATGTGTGGTATTAGCCGCGGGTCCTGGCCGTTGATGAGCGCCAGGACCGATGCGATATGATGCGGGATCGCGGCGCGATCCCGCTTCATATCGCGGGAGCCGGCGCAGGACGTAAATATACGTCCTGCGTCGTTAAGGGGTTAAAGGGGTACTCCGGTGGGAAAAAAAACATTTTTTTAAATCAGCTGTTGCCAGAACGTTAAACAAATTTGTAAATTACCTCTATTAAAAAATCGTAATCCTTCCAGTACTTATCAGTTGCTGTATAATACAGAGGAAGTTCTTTTCTTTTTGAATTTCTTTTCTGTCTGACCACAGTACTCTCTGCTGACACCTCTATTCATGTCAGGAACTGTCCAGAGCAGTATAGGTTTGCTATGGGGATTTGTTCCTGCTCTGGACAGTAGCTGAAATGGACAGAGGTGTCAGCAGAAAGCACCGTGGTCAGACAGAAAAGAAATTCAAAAAGAAAAGAACTTCCTCTGTATTATACATTAGCTGAAAAGTACTTGAAGGATTAAGATTGTTTTCCAAAAAATGTTTTCCACCGGAGTACCCCTTTAAGATACATCACAAAGTAGTGATTGAGATAGATCCCACTGAGGATTTGAAACACTGCTGTATCTCACTTGATGGGTGAATGAACCAGATTGTCTCTTCACTGAAGCCTCCGAAGTGCCACCTTTTTGGACTTTTGGTCAGGTCTTTGGGAGATGATCACTGGCAGGCAGGACTGCAAGCCCCTGCACTGTGCCTCTAGTTAGTGGAAACACAGTAGTGCTAGGTGGCATTAGTCTATAAATCACAAGCTTTGAATAATATTCTATTTCTCACCCTGTCACCCAGTTTAAAGTCATAAAACATAGTTGTGATGTCACAGTACAGGATATTATCATTCCACAGTCGTATCAGCTTGAGTCCCTGTACGTCCTCAGGGCTCACCTGCAGTGTTCCCTCATAATGTAATTAGTTGTATATGGAATGTAAAGGACCTTTGATATGGTCACATGGTTATTAGTCATATGATAATGGTTGTCACATGTTGAAGTCACATGTTTTGTAACCCAGAGAGCACCGGGTGACCAGATGACCCGCAGCTAGCCTATGGGCTCCTTGCACAGCCCCACTTTATAAGGAAGGGAGGAGCTGCAATCGGCCTCTTTTGCACTCTTCCACCACACTTTCTGCTGAGGTCAAGTCTAGTCCAGACGTCTCAGAGCCAGTGTCCAGTACATCTGGAGGCCTCAAGCCTAAATTGCAGCCACAAGTCAGTAAGTCAAGTCATCTATGTCTGCTGTCACTATTTTCAGTCAAGTCTATTATAGTCAGCGTGGCTGCTCTATAGTCTGTCCAAACACTGCAAGTCCCAGCAAGCTGCGAGGTCCCATGTGTTACTGGTCACCTCTCTGGGATCCAGACCGAATAGTAAAGACTGTACCATCTGTCTACCTCAGTAAAAGCTACCGTTAACCTTAACCTGGCCTTTGACTATTATTTGCCCTGTCTAACCAAGGACTAGCGGTTCAACCTTCGGGTGGTTACATAGGCAAACCACGCCCTGGCGTCACAAACACAAAGGGGTTAATACCATCTACCCCTGGGCAACACCATCTGCCCCTTACACCTCATCTCACACCCCGTGGCTCCCCACATAGTAAAATGTTGATGTTTGCAATGTAGGCCCCAAAATGTAGAAAGCTGGCCACTATTGGTCTATACTAGGTCTAGCTATATTGTTTCTCTAGATTTTCCATAAAAGGCATGAGCGGCCAACAAGCTTAGCCTGCGGTATACTCATTACTATGATAATTATAGAAAGAATTTCAGTATCACACCATGTGAGGACAATCTGCCCATAAATATTGCTTCACCAGCGTCTACCCGGTCAACAGAAATCAAGATTAATGACTGTGTGGTACTGACATGGACATTCTACTTTGATAAATGAGATGGCAATGCTGTAAAACCTAGGATGTCCAAGACCTAGGTACTTTCCACATCTTAATGGGCCCATTCCTTACATATTGAAAGACCAATTTGCAGCCACCCAAAGCGGAAATGTGATGAAGCCTGGTTTGTGGAACAATTATAGAAGCGACTATGCATGACGAGATCTTGACACCACACCTGTCCATATGCGTCCATTCCCACAACACCCCTTTATGAACCTAGATATTAAAATGTCATATTAACTCTTTCATAGTGTCTAACTAATCTGTATGGAGAAGATGTCGCTAAAATTGTAATGATATTATCAGAGTATAGGGGCTCATACACACAAGAAGAGCATAGGCTGATTTCTATGGGGGTATCCTGACTCTCTCCTTGACAGATGAAGTTTGGGGAAATAAGAATTGAATATGTTGGATTTTAGGGGTCTGGCAGAGATTTATTCACCCCATGCATGTTCAGCTAAGCCAAATGTGTATGAGGGTTTGGGAAGAATAGCTGTCGGCTGGCTGAACAAGTATTCAAGTAACAGCTATCTAAGTTGTAAGAGCTCCTGTATGCAGAGCAATGTGCATTAAAACATGTTGATACAAGCAAAAGTCCAGTAATTTGTCATGTGTGGGATCAGTGTGATAGCAACTGGATTTCCCATTCTATAGGTTGGACTTCTTGAACTTGAACTGTAGTAATCGAAGGTTCAAGATTGTCTTAGTCCAAAATCTTAGTACAAAATTTAGACTGTTGCAGGCCAAACTACTAAGGCTAAGTTTCCACTTGTTTTTTTTTTCTGGCAGTGTTTGAAAAAGTCAGAAGTGGATCCATAAGGGAGGAGAAGTATAAGTCCTTCCTTTATATGTCCTATTCCTTTTGAATACATTTCAGGCTTTGGCTCAAAATCTGCAGTGGCAGATATCCAAAAACTGCCAGAAAAAAAAACTAAGTGGAAACTTAGCCTAACAATGTCCATCCAGTCCGCAAGGGACACTGCAATGATATTTCTGAACCTTGCAAAGACAGCTGGACTCTCCAAGGGGACGATGGAGATGGTCTATTACCATTCCTGCCTTCCCAGTCACTGTATACATGGTGTTTAATCAGCTCTGTATATTCAGTTCAGCAGATGCCAGGTAGATACAGGAGCTACTAGGTCTAAACAAGCCAGGATCAGCTCTCCAGTAAATGTGAGGCCATGTTCCAAGGTGGAATGTCTGTGGAAAAACTCTGCACGGACATTCCGCCGTAGCAATTCCGCATTCCAGATTCCACACAATTATAAGACATGTCTTTAAATTTTGCAGAATTCAGTTCAGAGACCCATTAAAAGTACGGTAATAGGATTCCAAATTCGAGCAGCATCTGTGTTTTGAAAGCACAGAAATTTTTCTTGAATTTTGTTGAAATACCGCAAAAATACAGTCTGCTTTTCTGAGCGGAATTTGACCAGACCAGCAGTAATTCCGCTTGTGGGAACATAGCCTCAGGCCATGTTCACATGTCTGAATTTCGAAGTGGAATTCCGCTGGATTGATTCAATGGGATTCTGCTGCACTGTGCACATAGCACACTTTCTGCGGATGCCTGAATCAGGATTTTCCCAAATCAGGAAATCCTGATTCCAGTGTCCGCAGAAACATTGAACCTGTTCTGCTTTTGAAATGCATTGCCATCTATGGAGACGGCGCATTTTTTAGCGGTCCTAGTGCCACTAAAGAGAATTTCTGCCCATATTTTCCAGGGGGCGTTCTGCACATTTTTGGGCATGTGAATATGTTTGTGAGTTGCCCATAGCAACCAATCAGATTTCTTCTTTCATTTTTCAAAGACCTTTTCAGAAATTAAAGAAGCGATCTGATTGGTTGCTATGGGCAACTCAGCAACTTTTACTCTAGACAGGTTTTGATAAATCTCCCCCTATATTCCCTCTGTTACTTGGGTAAAACTAGGTCCACTCTGCATTAGTGCTTCCATCAGATGTATCCATTAGTGTCCCAAGAAAAATGGGATACCTATACCTATTTGGGATACTGTAATGGAATGGAGTCACCTAGTGGCCCTATTCGGGACAAATGCACTGTTTTAAGCTGACTCAAAAGCTCAGTCTGCTACGTTGTCCAGTCAAATTAAAAAAAAAAGCAGATGTCCCCAACAGAGTCACTAGGTGACTCTGTTCAGGCCATTGGAATGAATGGAATACGCTACTCTTTTTTACAGTATACATAGGCATCCTGTTTTCAGGGGGATGCTGATGTATACGTCTGACAGAAGCACTAAACTCATTCTGGATCTAGTCTGGATCTAGTCACTAAGGAAAACGTCACACGCCGCCCGCCCTGCGGTCATCCATAATCAGACCCGGTGCGAACACGCTCCGGGCACTGATTACAAACGGGGTGCCGCGTGCATAATCCCGGGGGTCCCCAGCTGCGGGACTCCCACGATCAGGCATCTTATCCCCTATCCTTTGGATAGGGGATAAGATGTTTAAGCACCGGAGTACCCCTTTAAATCAATAGGACTCTGCTGCTGCGGAATGTCCATGCGGAAGATTCATGTGGAATTCCGCATGGACATTCTGCCGTGTGAAAGTATTTTCGAGGCACTTGTGCTATTACAAAAAATATTGAAAACAAAATTAAAAAGTATTTTTTTTCCCCGCATTATCCCCACATATTAAATCTGCTGTATGCAAAAACATGATCAACTACGCTATTGTGTATGCCCCAAAAAAATATACATTATGATTCTGTTTTTTTGTCGATAATATAAGTCAATGAGAAATAAAATATGCTGTATGGCATACAGCGGCATCCATTTTTAGCATCCATAACCATATATATATTTTCCCTATAAAACATATACATTAAAGGAGTTATCCAGGAAAAAACTTTTTTATATATATCAACTGGCTCCAGAAAGTTAAACAGATTTGTAAATTACTTCTATTAAAAAAAATCTTAATCCTTTTAGTACTTATGAGCTGATGAAGTTGAGTTGTTCTTTTCTGTCTAAGTGCTCTCTGATGACACCTGTCTCAGGAACCGCCCAGTTTGGAAGCAAATCCCCATAGCAAACCTCTTCTACTCTGTGCAGCTCCCGAGACAAGCAAAGATGTCAGCAGAGAGCACTGTTGCCAGACACAAAACAACAACTCAACTTCAGCAGCTGATAATTATTGAAAGGATTAGGATTTTTTAATAGAAGTAATTTACAAATCTGTTTAACTTTCTGGAGCCAGTTGATATATAAACAAAAGTTTTTTCCTGAAATACCCCTTTAAAGGAGTACTGCAGTGTAAGACACTTATCCCCTATTCCGCAGATAAGGGATAAGTGTTTTACACTGCACATCTCCTTTAAACGGACAGCCTAATGCGGTATGAATGCATCCTAATATAAAAGGACATAAAAGTAAAGCCCTATGTATCACAGAAAGAGGCAACAATAAAATTGCCACTGTTGTTTAAAGGGGTACTCCGGTGCCTAGACATCTTATAAGATGCCTGATTGTGGGAATCCCGCTGCTGGGGACCCCCGTGATCATGCATGCGGCACCCCGTTTGTAATCAGTCCCCGGAGCAACGGAGTGTGACGTCACGCTTCCACTCCCGTGTGACGTCACGCTCCGCCCCTCAATGCAAGCCAACGGGGGGGGGTGTGATAGCTGTCACGCCCCCTCCCATAGACTTGCATTGAGGGGCGGAGCGTGAGGTCGCACGGAGGCGGAGGCGTGACGTCACACGCCACCGGCCCTGTGATCGACAATAATCAGACCCGGAGCGTACACGCTCTGGGGACTGATTACAAACGGGGTGAAGCGTGCATGATCACGGGGGTCCCCAGCAGCGGGACTCCCACGATCAGGCATCTTATCCCCTATACTTTGGATAGGGGATAAGATGTCTAAGCACCGGAGAACCCCTTTAAATAAAAACTTTTGCTCTGTTGTTTGATGTGTCATAGAGACATGTGTTCAAAACCCAACCAATGAATAGAATGAGATAGAAAAAGGGCGTGCTTAGGACGTTCTCTCCTGACTTTGTGTCACATGACATAAATGGTCATGGGGACACGCCAAAAGTTTTTTTTTTTTTTATTATAACAAATACACTTTAATAAAAAAAAACTGAACATGAAGAAACTTTATAGCTTTCAAATCCGCATGTGCCCAATAAAAAAATAAATAAATAAAAAAATCTAAAATGTGTCCTGTCATGAAGGGAAACGGCTGGGTCCACACTACGTTTTGTCCCATACGGGAGCGCATACGGCAGGAGGGAGCTAAAACCTCGCGCTCCCGTATGTGACCGTATGCGCTCCCGTGGTTGACCACAGTTTTAGGTCCGGTTGTAAAAGCGCATACGGCGCAAAAATGAGCCGACCGGACCGAACGTTTCACTCCGGTCGGCTCATTGAAGTGAATGGCATACGGGAGCGCATACGGTCACATACGGGAGCGCGAGGTTTTAGCTCCCTCCTGCCGTATGCGCTCCCGTATGGGACAAAACGTAGCGTGGACCCAGGTCTTGAAAAGGTTAATAAAATAAATAAGAAAAGTCTGACAACCAGCCAGGGGGCGCTCTTTGCTTATATATTTTATACATTTACAAACTAACAATATAACAAAAACAAAGTTTTTAATTAAAAGATAAAAAACTATTTTTATCTCAAGAAGCTACAAATAAATACTAAAACAAAAAAACCTTGTAACTGTCTTCAAGAAACGTGCATGTAAAATGAGCAGCGTGTGATAATGAAGCTAAAGTCAGTGTTTCCCAAGCAGGCTGCCTCCAGCTGTTGCAAAACTACAACTCCCAGCATGCACGGACAGCCTTCGGCTGTCCGTGCATGCTGGGAATTGTAGTTTTGCAACAGCTGGAGGCACCCTGGTTGGGAAACACTGGGCTGTCTATTCAGAGTCTGTTAGACTCCTTACCACAGGGGGGCAGCAATGTGCACAGGGAATGTCTGTAGTGGATGTTATCTATCATCGGTGTCATGCTTTGGCGTCCATGCTGTGTGTACAAGGACATACACTGTGTTGTAATGTGGCCATGATCCTGCTTCTCCTATAGGTGAGAACTCTGTTTGTCATACATGTCTTCTTTTTCCTACGAGGTGCACGGATTTTGCAGTGTGAATGACTTTTTGCACTGTTGATTTCCTATTAGATTGTCAGCTCTGCGGCTTATTCACCTGGCTGGTCCTGGTCTATCAGTATATAGGTGATAACAGGGAGCAGTAGAGCTGCACAGCAAATGGGGATAAGTCAGTATTAGGCTGGGTTCACACCACGTTTTTCAAATACGCTGACCGTATACGACTGTATCCGAAACCGTATGCATAGAGAATGCATTGTAAACCGTATTCCAAATGCTGTGTACGGCTGCATCCGTTTTGCCTCGGATACGGTTTTGCCGATTTTTCAACCGTAGGTAAAAACGCTGTCGACCACGTTTTTGCCTCCGGTTGGGAAACCGTATGCAAACCGTATGCGGTTCTTTTAACATTGTTGTCTATGAGAACCGTACACAGAATTTCAGAACACGGTTGCACACGGTTTTTCGAATCCGTTTTTGGAGTTGACACATGCGCAGATTGGAATTTCAATAGAACAATAGTAACTTTATTAAATTGCTGGAAAACTAATTCCAACAAAATAGCAAAACCGTTGGCAAAAACTGATGCAAACGGATAGAACCGTATGGGGAAAAACCGTATACGTTTTAATTTGGAGTCATACGGTTGTATACGGTTTTTGCCATACGTTTTTTTAGCGGAAAACCGTATACGGTAACCGTATTTTAAAAACGTGGTGTGAACCCAGCCTTAGGCAGTATCGCAGCTGTATGTGACTCTGTATAGTAACTGCATTATTGTATATTTTCTGCAGGGTTGTGTCCAACTGACCCCATGGCACCTTTATCTTCTCTTGGTCTTCCTCTGTTGCGGCTGTCTGCTCCGTGGTTGGTGAGGTGTAGGCCGGCCATCGCTGCACCTGCATGGTAAGTCATATGCTGCCCGTCAAGTCAAGCCCCTTTATATAGGACACATATAATGGGCCTGTTGTCTTTGTTGCACATAGCAAGCAATCAGAAATAAGGCTTTCATATATAAAACCCACCTATATTATCACAGATCTCAATACACTGAGCACCCCTCTGTCGTGCCATAACATTTAGCCTGAGCCAATAAAAATAATAATAAAAAATCCCAGTATGTTAACCCCCTTCCTTCACCAGGACCTATGGATACGTCCATGCAGCTAACATGGTAGTGTGCGAACGGACGTTTTCATACTTCAATTCGTACAGAGTTGCCCAAAAACAGAGCGCACGGGCTGCAATCCAGCCATATCTGATAACTGCTAGCCGAGATTGTGCCGGTCTCTGCACTTTTAACCCTATAGATGCTCTGGTCAGTACCGACCATGGTATCAATAGGATGAACCAGGAGAGGGAGCAATTGCAGCGTTTCAACAGTTGCCATGGCAGCAGGAAACCAGATCATGGCCTCTGAGTCTGCCAGGTACAGAAACCTTTGAGGCCCAGGCAAACTCAGTGTAAAACTGACAGGTATAGTATACAGAATTTCATGTTCTGCTATATACTGTACTTGCAATCAGACGATCACAGCTTCAAGGCTAAAAGGTATAAGAATAAAGTGTAAAACAAATAAAAAATCAATGACCCCTTTCCAGATAAAGCTCTATATTGTCCCACAAAAATACCTCATACATAATAGGTATAGCTGCGTTCAATGACTACTTTTACTATAAAACTGTAATTTTATTTATCCCACGTAGTAAACGCGGTAAAAAAAAAAAAAATTTCTTTTGGTCAACTTGCCTTCAAAAAAGCAGAATATAAATGATCCGACGATAGCATGAATTATAAAAATGGTACCAATAAAAAGTACAGCTCGTCCTCCAAGTTATAGCTGTCTGAATGTGGCAACACAAAAAGAGAACAATTTTTAACCCCTTTCTGCCCTATGACATAGTTTACCGTCATGGCCGGGATAAGGTTTGTGCAATTGGACGCTTATTTACATTGCCACAGGGTGACACTTTCGTGATCGCTGCTGCTATCTGTAGCAGCCGCTCACAGTAACACGCCGGGGGACAAATAAGAGCGGTTCCAACCTGGCGATCGCTTTGATTGGTCAGTCAATTGCAGAATATGTGATGTTGCTGGGCCCAATCTCCTGCAGCATCCCGCACTCAGCTCTTTATTTCTGCCTTAGAGTTGGAGAAAGCGTGTCCTGCTTGCTGGTCAGCAGTTTAACTGTAGATCAACCAGTCAGTAAAGTGTGCGAAAAACGTGATTTCTCAGCCTGTTTCATGTAGAAAAACCCTGGTTTCTTATTGAGAAATCCCCACTGAAATGCATTTCATTGGTGCCAGTTTCCTATAGGAAATGCGGTTGGGCTCAGGCTAAATGTTGTTGCATGACATGACAATTTGGGTGAGCCAAGATGGGTTTTATATAGGAAAACCTTGGTTACTTATTAAAAAAAATCCTCATTGAGATACAATGAGATGATGTTAAAAATCAGCTTGAAAATAAATTATTTTTTTTACAAGTTATAATACAGTTCATAGTACATTTTAAATGAATAAAATTCATTTTTGAATAAGAAGCTAACTTCAGCATCATTCGATTTTAAAGGGGTACTCCGGTCCTAATAAATCTTATCCCCCTATTCAGAGGACAGGGGATAAGATGCATGATTGCGGGGGTGCCAAGTATGTAGTGTGACGACCCCGGGGCCGGAGTATCGTGACGTCACGCCTCGCCCCCTCAATGCAAGTCTATGCCCCCTCCCATAGACTTGCATTGAGGTATCATGTGACATCATGATACTCCGGCCCTGTGGTCATCAAGCCTCACACTCGGAGCCTCCAATGCTGCGGAGAGCTCACAAAGGTGGGTGTACAATGACAGATTGTGGGGACCCCCGCGATCATACATCTTATCCCCTATCCTTAGGATAGGGGATAAGATGTATTAGGGCCGAAGTACCGCTTTAAGCAGATTTGTTACTATATTTGTAGGCAACAGAGTAGATCCCACCGCCTGTCACCGACTGGTGATGAAATGTATGAGAAGACCACAGTGACGCATGTCGAGAGAGACTCAGCGGAGATTATGTTTGTTGAGAGCTACAGCTCCCTTGGGTTCATCATTAATGGAGACCGAGTGGTGGGGCCCTGTGCGATTATACCCAGGAGCATCCTGCAGTGGAATGTGAGTACAGAGCCGCAGTGTCTGATACATCCCTGCACATGGTCCTTTTGACTTATCCTACATGTCATAAATCACAGTACCTCACATAAGTGAGTCCATCCCTCGCATTTTTGTAAATATTATATTATATCTTTTCATGTGACAACACTGAATAAATGACCCTCTGCTAAAATGTAAAGTATTGAGTGCACAGACTGTATAACAGTGTCTAACCGGTAGAGGACGCAGGGCATACAGGTACGCCCTGGGCGCCTGGGACATAGTACATCCTGTGCACTCAATATGTCCTGCCGTGGCTATGAAGCAAGTGCAGGAGCTCTGCTTGCATCATAGACTGCGGGTCCCAGATGCTATCAGCAGCCAGGGACCCACCCGTAATGGTGAACATCAGCGATCGCACTCATGTCTGCTATTAACCCCTCAGATGCCGTGATGAATATTGGTCACAGCATCTGCGGTGGTTCCGGTGGCTGATCTGATCGCCCTCCTTCAATAAAAAAATTGAATTCCCCTCTTCCCCCATTATGTTGATGATTCCCCCCCCCCCATGGTAAACAGTGTAAATGTAAAAAGCCCAAAAATACAGATTTTTTTTATCACATCATATATCAGGAAAAAAAAAGCCCTTATACAGAATCAAAAAGTTACTGTATATTTTATGGTAAAATGAAAGGTGTCATTACAATGTGCAATTGGTCATACAAAAAAACAAGCCCTCATATTGGTCTGTAGGTTGAAAAAATAAAAAATGTTACGGCTCTTAGAAGGCGAGGGGTTTATGTTGTGTCCCATCAAAATAACTTAAAACACAGCCATTAATGTCTATGCCAAGTGAGTACACCTCTAAGTGGAAATGTCCAAATTGGACCACCATTATTTTCCAGCACTGCCTTAAAGGGGTACTCCGCCCCTAGACATCTTATCCCCTATCCAAAGGGAGCCGTGACGTCAAGATCCTCTGGCCCCTGTATCACCCGTCATTACACCCAGAGCGAGTTTTCTCTGTGCAGTAATGACAGCAGGGTGCTGCAGCCGAGATCCCGGGGGTCCCCAGCAGCGGGACCCCCGCGATCAGACATTTTATCCCCTATACTTTGGATAGGGGATAAGATGTCTGGGGGCGGAGTACCCCTTTAAGCCTCTTGGCCATGAGTTCACCAGAGCATCACAGAATAACACTGGAGTCCTCTTCTACTTCTCCATGACGACATCACAGAGCTGGTGGTTGTTAGACCTTGGGCCCCTTGACCTTCTGTATGTGGATGCCCCACAGATTCTCAATAGGGTTTAGAGACATGCTTGGCCATCCATTACCCTCAGCTTGGAAAACTGCCCTGTGGCCCAGTCTCTGAAGGAAGGGTATCATGCTTTGCTTCAGTATGTCACAGTACAGGTAGCTCCCCAGTGCCAGCTGCACTCATGCAAGCCCAGACCATGATACTCCCACCAACATGCTTGACTCTAGGCAAGACACACTTGTCTTTGTATACCTCACCTGGTTTCCGCCACACACGCTTGACACCATCAGAAATAAATACATTTATATTGGTCTTATTGGACCATAGAACATGGTTCCAGTAATCCATGTCCTAAGTCTGTTTGTCTTCAGTAAACTGTTGGCAAGCTTTCTTGTGCTTCATCTTTAGAAAAGGCTTCCTTCTGGGTGACAGCCATGCAGACCAATTTGAGGCAGTGTGTGGCATATGGTCTGAGCACTGACTGGCCCACCCCTTCAACCTCGGCAGCAATGCCGGCAGCACTCCCATGTCTATTTCCTAAAGACAACCTCTGGATATGATGCTGGTTTACCCTCCTTTATGTAACCTCCCCTATTTACATATAAAACATGGCGGAATAATTTGGGGTGTAATATTGTGATGTGTGATACTTTTCTTTATTTGTACCTGCAAAATTGTAAAGTGATGTGAAATCTGTTGGTGCTATATAAATATTTTATAATTTTTTTTTAGATTTTGTTTATTATTATTATTCAGTCAATTTTTTTTGAAAGAAACTAATTTCTCTGCCTTATTTGATAGTCTTAATCTGTTCTGTACAGGTGGCTTCCTATAAGGACATTTCAGTGGAGAGTTTATCCTTGTTTCATCTACTGGTTCCCCAAATAGGTAATGCCACCATTATTTTTTATTTTTTTTTCGACACTTTCCCTTCCCACACTCCATGGGAAAAAGACACTGCAGAATGTAAATATAAATGCATACACAGTAAAGGGTCCCATTAATGGATTGAGGGTAGGGTTCCATGTAGCTTGCAGAAAATCTGTAGCATTTACAGTTGTGCACGTCAAGTCTGCAGCATGTTACTATTGGTGTCAGATCCACAGTGTTTCTCCAGCAAAAACCACAACACTTATTAGTGTTCTTTTAAAGGGGTTATCCACCATAAGGTGATTTTAGTAGTACGTACCTGCCAGAACTGGGTATTTCCTGTTGAATTTTGTTCTCTGAAATACACATCCCATAGTTCCATAGTTTGAAAGTAAGAAGTCTCTCCTCCCTCTTACACATCAGCCACCCCACCCCAAAAAAAAAAAAATTCCACTAAAATGCTGGTTTTACCCTAAATTTTTTCATTTTCACAAGGGAGAATAGGAAAAAAAAATATAATTTGTAGCCCCATTTCTTCTATGTGGATGTAAAGTGCTCTGCGGGCGAACTACAATGCTCAGAAAAGAAGGAATGCCATTGGGATTTTGGAGAATGTGTCCGAAATTGAAGGCCATGTGTGTTTACAAAGCCCCCATAGTGCCAGAACAGTGGACTTCCCCCCCCCCCCCCCCCACATGTGACCCCCATTTTGGAAACTACACCCCTCACGCAATGTAATTAGAGATGAGCGAACTTACAGTAAATTCGATTCGTCACAAACTTCTCGGCTTGGCAGTTGATGACTTTTCCTGCATAAATTAGTTCAGCTTTTAGGTGCTCCTGTGGGCTGGAAAAGATGGATACAGTCCTAGGAGACTCTTTCCTAGGAATGTATCCACCTTTTCCAGCCCACCGGAGCACCTGAAGGCTGAACTAATTTACGCAGGATAAGTCATCAACTGCCGAGCCAAGAAGTTCGTGATGAATCGAATTTACTGTAAGTTCGCTCATCTCTAGATGTAATAAGGGGTACAGTGAGCATTTACACCCCACAGGTGTCTGACAGATTTTTGGAACAGTGGTCCATGAAAATGAAAAATTTAAATTTTTCATTTGCACAGCACACTGTCCCAAAGATCTGTCAAAGATCTGTAAATGTTCACTGAACCCCTTTTAAAATTCTGTGAGTGGTCTAGTTTCCAAAATGGGGTCACGTGGGGGGGGGGGGTCCACTGTTCTTGCACCATGGGGGCTTTGTAAACACACATGGCCCCCGACTTCTACTCCAACCAAATTCTCTTACCAAATGCCCAATGTCGCTCCTTCTCTTCTGAGCATTGTAGTACGCTCGCAGAGCACTTTACATCCACATATGGGGTATTTCCATATTCAGAAGAAATAGGGTTACACATTTTGAAAGGCTTTTACTCCAATTACCCCTTGTGAAAATGAAAAATGTGGGGTAACATCAGCATTTTAGTGAAAAAAAATTTAATTTAAAATTTTCCTGTCCAAATTTAGCGGAAATTTGTCAAACACCTGTGGGGTGTTAAGGCTTATTGTACCCCTTGTTACGTTCCTTGAGGGGTATAGTTTCCAAAATAGTATGCCATGTTTTTTTTTTGTTTTTTTTTGCTGTTCTGACACCATAGGGGCTTCCTAAATGTGACATGCCCCCCAAAAACCATTTCAGAAAAACTTACTCTCCAAAATCCCATTGTCGCTCCTTCCCTTCTGAGCCTTGTAGTGCACCCACAGAGCACTTGACATCCTCATATGAGGTATTTCCTTACTCGAGAGAAATTGGGTTACAAATTTTGGGGGGCTTTTTCTCCTTTTACCCCTTGTAAAATTTCAAAAACTGGGTCTACAAGAACATGAGTGTAAAAAATGAAGATTTTGAATTTTCTCCTTCATTTTGCTGCTATTCCTATGAAACACCTAAAGGGTTAACACCCTTTTTGAATGTCATTTTGAATACTTTGGGGGGTGCAGTTTTTATAATGGGGTAGTTTATGGGGTATTTCTAATATGAAGACCCCTCAAATCCACTTCAAACCTGAACTGGTCCCTGAAAAATTCCGATTTTGAAAATTTTGTGAAAAACTGGAAAATTGCTGCTGAACTTTGAAGCCCTCTGATGTCTTCCAAAAGTAAAAACATGTCAACTTTATGATGGAAACATAAAGTAGATATATTGTATATGTGAATCAATATATAATTTATTTGGAATATCCATTTTCCTTACAAGCAGAGAGTTTCAAAGTTAGAAAAATGCTAAATATTTAAAATTTTTATGAAATTTTAGGATTTTTCACCCAATAAAGGATGCAAGTAACGACGAAAATTTATCACTAACATAAAGTAGAATATGTCACGAAAAAACTCTCGGAATCAGAATAATCGGTAAAAGCATCACAGAGTTATTAATGCTTAAAGTGACAGTGGTCAGAATTGCAAAAAGGGCTGCGTCCTTAACCTGTTAAGGACCCAGGGCGTAAACTTATGCCCTGAGTCCCGGTCCTGCGATATAACGGTGACCCCCCCCCCCCCATCATATCGCGGCGGGCCCGGCGTCATAGTGAAGCCGGGACCCGGGCTAATATTAACCCTTTAGCCACGTGTACAAAGCCGAGCCGTGCAGCTAAAAGCGAAAGTAAAAGTGCCCGGCTAGCTCAGGGAGCTGTTCGCGATCGCCGCGGTATAATTATAATAATTATACCGCGGCATCCCGAACAGCTGTAGCACAGGAGGAGGTCTTCTTACCTTCTTCTGCGCTGTCCGATCGCCGAATGAATGCTTCAAGCCTGAGATCCAGGCTTGAGCAATCAATCGCCAAAAACACTGATTGATCCATTCCTATGGAGATGCATCAATCAGTGTAAAAGATCAGTTAATGCAATGTTATAGCCCCCCCTATAGGAGCTATAATACTGAATAAGAAAAGTGTAAAAAAAAAAAAAAAAAATCATTAACCCTTTCAATTATCCCTTCCCCTAATAAAAGTTTGAATCACCCGGCATTTCCAAGAATAAAAAAAAAACTGTGTAAATAAAAATAAACATGTGGTAACGCCACGTGCGTAAATGTCCGAATTATAAAAACATACCGCTTTTTAAACCGCACGCTCAATGGCGTACGCGCAAAAAAATTCCAAAGTCCAAAATAGCGCATTTTTGATAACTTTTTATACCACAAACAAGTGAATAAAAAGTGATCAAAAAGTCTGATCAGAACAAAAATGGTACTGCTAAAAACTTCAGATCACGGCGCAAAAAATTAGCCCTCATAGCGCCCTGAACACAGAAAAATAAAAAAGTTTTATAGGGCTCAGAAAATGACAATTTTAAACGTATAAATTTTCCTGCATGTATTCATGATTTTTTTTCAGAAGTCATACAAAATCAAACCTATACAAGTAGGGTATCATTTTAACCGTATGGACCTACAGAATAAAGATAAGGTGTAATTTTTGCCGAAAAATGTACTGCGTAAAAACGGAAGCCCCCAAAACTTATAAAATAGTGGTTTTTTTCATCAATTTTGTTGCACATTGATTTATTTTTTTTCCCGTTTCACCATAGATTTTTGGGTAAAATTACTGATGTCATTACAAAGTAGAATTAGTGACGCAAAAAATAAGCCATCATATAGAATTTTAGGTGAAAATTTTAAAGAGTTATGATCTTTTAAAGTTAAGGAAGAAAAATTGAAAAAACGGAAAAGCCCGGGTCCTTAAGGGGTACTCCGGTGAAAAACTTTTTTTATTAAATTTTTTTTTTTTAAATCAACTGGTGCCAGAAAGTTAAACAGATTTGTAAATGACTATTAAAAAATCTGTGCACTGTGCTCATGATGTCAGCAGATGGCTCTGTGTTTAAAACGGAAAAAAAATTCCGCTGTAGTATTCAGCAGCTAATAAGTACAGGAAGGATTAAGATTTTTTAATAGAACTAATTTACAAATCTGTTTAACTTTCTGGCACCAGTTGATTAAAAGAAAATTTTCACCAGAGTACCCCTTTAAGGTGAAAAAGGGCTCAGTCCTTAAAGGAGAACTCCAGAATATAAAAATTGTCCCCCATACTGCCGGCAGTAATAAAATAAAGATGTACATACCTTCCTCCGCTCCCCCGGTAACAGTCTCCGGTCTCCGCCGTGATCCTCTTCCTGTTTGCCGGTGGACGGAGAGTCATACTGCGCTCAGCCAATCACCAGCTGCAGTGAAGTCCCGACTCGGCCGGCGATAGGCTGAGCGGCAGTGTGAGAACGCTTCAGGACACGCGTCACACTGCCGCTCAGCCTATCGCCGGCCGAGTCGGGACTTCACTGCGGCTGGTGATTGGCTGAGCGCAGTATGACTCTCCGACCACCGGCAACCAGGAAGAGGATCGAGACGGAGACCGTAGCCGGTTACCGGGGGAGCTGAGGAAGGTATGTACATTTTTATTTTTTTTACTGCCGGCAGTATGGGGGACAATTTTTATATTCTGGAGTTCTCCTTTAAGGGGTTAATGTTTCTTAGTTGCTTTGTACCACAATTCTCGTATATTTGAAAACACATTTCTGGCGCAGCACACCAGTCTTTTTTAATTTAAATGGCATATTCTCAGCAGAAGATTCACATCAAATCTTCATAAATTGGTTAAGATTTTCCACAGTTTACTAAGGGAGTTTTAGTTGGGAGTTTAGTTTAGTCTAGTTGGGCATGTGTTAACTGCAAAAATATTCCTCTTTATTTCCTGTGGCAGAAATCCTGGTACTAGGAACAGGAGACCGTGTGGAGAGATTAGATCCCGCCATTGCCAGGTTTATGAGAGAGAAAGGAGTGGCCATAGAAATTCAAGACACGGTGAGTGATTAAAATATGATAAACATGTAACCCTAGGTAAAAGGGTATTCAGGCTAGCTATAGAGCTAACTACTCATATACATAAAGACAGCATCAGGTGGATGCCTCTGTGCAAGTGTTCAGCCAGGCGGCCAACCCAGGTGCAATACAAAGTCCAAAGAATCACAGCACAAAACATACCCAGGATCTTGTGCAAAAGCTGGAGTATTTTATTTATCCCATACAAAATGACAACGTTTTGGCAGCAGTAACCTTTGTCAAGCATTCTTGACAAAGACTACTGCTGCCAAAACATTGCAATTTTGTATGGGATAAAAAAGACTCCAGCTTTTGCACATGATCCTGGGCCTGTTTGGTGCTGTGATTCTTTGGACTTTGTACTCCTATACATAGATGTATTTGATTGCTATACAGAAGGGCCAATAGTAATTTGTAATAACACAACTTATTTTGCTACAAAATCAACTGTGAAGCAAAAACTAAAATATTGTGGGTTTATATAAAAAAAATGCCCAATTTTATATAGGTTTTGTTTTACTACTTTAAAAGATAATCTGGCAGCTGGTTCACTCACACTAAACTCAATATACTGGGTTATAGTGTGGGTGAAGAGCTGTAAAATGAGGGGTCATTTACTGATTTTCGTTGCATCTGTGCAGAGTTATGGATGTTTATCATAATGCACCCCAAAGCGCAATGGAGGCAGGGAGCTGGCTCGCCTAGCTCCCCAGCCTCCTCATTATTACTTTCTACTTTTAAATGGGGAGATAAATTATAGTAAATTACAGTAAAGTTATGAAATAATGTATTTCTTTTAAGTTCAAGTGTAAGGCTGTGGTGAACTGCGTCACGCATGCCTCCTCCCCTGCAAGATTGATGTGCAGTATTTGGTTTCCAGCACTTTGCCTCTCTGGCACTTGAGCTTAAAAGAAAAGCTGGTAATTACTCACCAGTAATTCTGTTTCCCTGAGCCATGACAGCACCACCCGAGAGAGGGACACCACCACTAGGAACAGGAAACCTGGAGGATAAAAGGGAGGACCCTCCTCTCCTGCCTCAGTGAATTTCCTAGAGAAGAGCCTTCCTTACTGATTAGCATAACATACACACAAAATATATGCATATAACAATAACTAATAAAAAAAATTAGAACCCAACATCAGTGTAATAAAGCAAATATAACTCAGAAGAACATAGGGTGGGAGTGCCCCAGTGCTGTCATGGCTTAGGGAAACAGAATTACCGGTGAGTAATTACCGGCTTTTCCATTTGCCATGACAGCACCACCTGAGAGAAATATCAGAGAAGAAACCTAGGGTAGGACATCAGCCTGTAAGACTTTATGGCAAAAATAAATATCAGAAGAAGAATTCCCAACATTCACCCTGTAGTGTCTGAAGAAAGTAAGGGGTGATGACCAGGTGGCTGCCATGCAAATTTGATCTATAGAAGCCCCTCTCCTCTTGGCCCACGAGGAGGCCACTGACCTAGTGGAGTGGGTCCTAAGGCCTGAAGGGGGAGTAAGCCGAGAAGACACACAAGCTAGGGCTATGGACTGTCTAATCCGCCAAGCAAGGGAATCCCCAATAACTTTTGCCCCCTTATTTGGACCAGAAAATGTAACAAAAAGAGAAGAGGATTTTCCAAATAATTTAGTCCTGTCTAAATACTCTATGAAGAACCCCTTAACATCTAGGGTATGAAAAAGCTTCCCATTGTCATTAGAAGGATGTTAGAACTATGTTTTGAGACACATGATACCTGGAAACTACCTTAGGCAGGTAAGCTGGATCTAGATATAAGATAACTATCATTTAACACCTTAGTGTAGGGCTCTGAGCTAAAAAGGGCTGATAAGTCTCCTATCCTTCAAGCTGAAGTAACCGCCACCAATAGTACAGTCTTTCCTAAGAGGAATAGAACTTAGGGGTTCAAAGGGGTCTGTCATAAAGAAGTTAACACTAAGCAGAAATCCCGGGATGGTACTTTAGGAAAACAAATTGCAGACTTTTAATCTCTTTACTGCCCTATAAAATACTACTGCCTAGAATACTTGGAATTTCTGAAGTGATGAGGCCTGTAAGTGGTTTGTTTAAGAACTTTAAAGTAAGCCTTCCAAATCCTAAAATAAATATTTGATGTTACCCGTTTTCTACTAGCCTTCAAGATAGATATAACTGCATCCAAGAGACCTCTTTCTCAAAATCAACCTTTTAAGGGACCAGGCAGTAAGATGGAGATTCTTGACTTTCTGGTGGACAATCTGCCCCTGAGATAGTAAGTCTTTGATTTCTGGAAGTATCCACGGGTCGGACTTGGACAGGGCTTTTAGGGCAGAGAACCAGGCCCTCCGAGGATAGAATGGGGCTATAAGGATTACCAAAGTTTTGTCCTCCCTGATTTTGTTGATGACCCTCGGAATTAGCTGCATGGAAGGTAACGCATAAGCTAGGTCCTAGTCCCACTTGTGGGCTAAGGCATCCATCGCCCAAGAATTTTCCGCTGGGTTTAGGGAACAAAAGGTCTTTACTTGACAATTTTGCCTTATGGCGAACAGGTCTACTTGAGGAACTCCCCATGACCGTGTTATTTTCTTGAAGGTGTCTCGATTCAGTCACCACTCTCCTTGGCACAGTTTGTGGCAGCTGAGATAATCCGCCCTTTCGTTCAAGTGGCCCTTTAGATGTACCACTGAGATGGACAACAGGTGTTTTTCTGCAAAGGAAAAAATTCGAGTTGCAATAGCCATCAGATTTTCGCTTCTTGTTGTATCCTGATGATTTACTACTGCTACTGTAGTGGAGTTGCCTGAAAATAGTTTGACATTTCTCTGATGAAGGTAAGGCTGCGCCTGAACTAGACTTCTCTGAACTGCTAGCAGCTCCTTGCAATTTGAAGAGAAGAGAGACACATCTTCCCAATTTCCCTGGAAATCTATAACCAGCACATGTGCTCTCCAACATAAGGACTGGCATCTGTGGTAATGAGAATTGGATCCTGTTTTTTTCCACTCTAACCCCTTGACAGATTTTCTGTTAGCAACCACCAGTGGTGAGGCTAGGGCATTTTCTGATAGATTTATTGAACTGTATAGATCTCCCACTGATCTGTCCCAGGCCGCCAAGAAATCTAGCTGTAGGGCCCTCGAATGTAACTGCACTCAAGGGACTGCTTGGATGGCAGCTGTGAAAAGGCCCATTAACTACATTCCTCTTCTGATGGATATCCTGCGGAGCCGCAGAACTTCTTTTACTGTATTTAAAAAATGTGCAAACTGGAGTCTAGTAAAATTCCTAGGAACAATTTTCTTTTTGCGGGAACTATTGAAGATTTTTTTATTCAGTTGACAATCCAGCTCAAGAAATAGTAGAGTGTGGGCCAGAAAAGAATTTACTTCCTCTACTGACTGACCCACCATAAGGTAGCACCCTCTCTGACGTGAGCTCCCGTTTTTTAAATAATTTTCGTGAATACCCTTGGTGCCACCACAATACCAAAAGGAAGTGCACAAAATTGTAGATGTCCAATCTCTGAATTTATTGTCACTGCTATTCTTAGTTTTTTTTGGAAATCTAAATGGGTAGGCACATGTAGGTAGGTGTCTTTTATGTTAATGAGACCATGTAGCAGTCTTTTGTTAGTAGATTTATGGTTGAGTCCCCTCTTTCTTCCCAAGGGACTGGTGCTAAGACTTCTTTTTGAATTAATGACAACCTCATGCTCCAGGGCTGACTGAATTTACAGATCTGACTGATATTTTGTTACTACTAGGCGAGAGGGGCAGACTGGAGAAATCTAGACTTAAGCAGACTCTGATGGTATTGAGGAACCCAACTGCTGTTTGATATTCTTTTTCAAGCTGGGGAAAAATTCCTCAATCTGCCTCCCACTCGTCACATAACCTCATTGCTGATTTTTTTAAGCATTGGAGGACTGGTTGAACAGGTATCCAGATGGTTGAGGTATTTGCTGAGACCTCAGCTGAGTCCCGCCTGGGGTCTTCCTTGGAACTCATGGTGGCTTGCTTCATCCAGATCACACTCTTGCACACAGGGATAGGCTGGCTGACTCCTACTTGGAGGCTGGTGCTAGTGCAGAGGGCCACCTCAATACCATCAGGCCACCCTCTGCACCATTCTAGGCATCTGGCGCCATTTCAGAGTTCCCGGCAGTGACACTGTTTGCTTTGGCTTCTGCCTGACATCACTTCCGGCTCACCATCCCCCTGGTTTCTGACATTGCAGGGCCAGAGAGATGCCGCAGAATAGGAGTGCTCCCAGCAAATGCCGTTATCAGAACCTTGCCACGCAACTGCCTGGAGGTTCGGTAAGAGGCTCATCATATCTTCCCTAAGGGAAAACAAGCCAGCAGGGACAGTCTTAAAGGTCTTCCCCAGACTAGGGGAATCTACTAAGGATAACTGTGTCCTCCAGCCTATAGTATCCACCTGAGGCAGGGACTCCTGCCTCAACCAGGCTTCCCAGGAACAGGAAACCGGCAGGAGAAAAGGGTTCTTCCTTTTATCCTCCAGGTCTCCTGTTCCTAAGGGCGGAGTCCGTCTCTCAGGTGATGCTGTCATGGTGATTGGGAAAGCATGATTTCTTTTTATAACTTTACAAACAGACATCAGTTAAGAGGCATGTATAATTTGCTTTGTGCTCATGGCTGCAAATGCTGCATACGTACCTGTATGAATGATATTAACCTTACCATAGCGGTCAAAGGTGTGCTATAAACCACATCCGAGACACACCTATAA
Source organism: Hyla sarda (assembly GCF_029499605.1). NCBI lineage: Eukaryota > Metazoa > Chordata > Amphibia > Anura > Hylidae > Hyla > Hyla sarda. The sequence continues at coordinate 116,290,504 of NC_079194.1, read as the reverse complement.
AAGGCATACCCTGTAGATGAATGAATAATTAAGGGAGGGTTTTGCAAAAGCCACATACACCCCATCTTGAAGTGCAGGGGGCATTATATACTCATACAAATACAGCCTTGACAGGCTTAATACTTGTCAGTAATCTACAGCTCTGAGAATAACCTAGATCTGACAGATTTCCTTAACTCTTGAGGAACAAAAGATTGAATGTCTTTAAGGTCTCGCCCACACTGCAGAAATTCCTCTACCTCCCAATTCATGAACCATAGCACATAGCAGTAATTTGAAACTGATTTAAGCTTTCAGTGTGGAAATTCTGCCTGGAATATAAGCCCCACTGATGTAAATAAAAGGTCCTGACCAGGATTATTTTCTGCTTCAAGAATTGAAAATGTCCATTCTTGAAATAGAAAATAATCCTCATCAAGTCCTTCCATTAACATCAATGGGGCTTGGATTCCAGGCAGAATTTCCACATGAAAATTCTGCCTTAAGCCATCTTCACATAGCAGAATATCCCCAAAAAATTCTGCCCAGACATTCCGCTGCAGCATTTCAATGGGATTCTGTTGCTCTATGCACACGGCAGAATTTCCCGATTCCGGTAAATGCACAAAAAAGATAGATTTTCTGCAGAATCCGCTTGGAAATGCATTTCAGAGTCGTCCTAGTGCCAGTCAGTGTGTTCTGCCAGCATTCACTTTCGGCCATGTGAACATAGCCTTTATGTGTTTCAAATTACTTTGTGTGCTATGGTTTTTTGCATGGAGAAGTGGAGGAAATTCAGCAGTGTGGTCAAGCCCTTAAAGGGGGTACTCTAGACATCTTATCCCTTATCCAAAGGATAGGGGATAACATGTCTGATCACGGGGGTCCCACCATATCACGCTGCACCCAGCGTTAGTTTAAAGCGTCGGGTTCACCGCCGGAGGCTTGTTAGGTCACGGCTGCGCCCCCTCAATGCAAGTCTATGGGAGGGGGCATGGTCGTGACCGCAAAGTCACAAGCCTCTGCCCCACATCGCCAGTCACCCAGCACGGAGCGAAGTTCACTCTGTGCACAGGATGCCTGGAGTACCGCAGCAGAGATCGTGGGGGCCCTTCAGATATCCTTTGGATAGGGGATAAGATGTCTAGGGATGGCGTACCCCTTTAAAAGTCCTCATTATCTGCTCTTAGAATTAAATGTTATACTGGGACTGTGAGGCTGCCCCTGTATGAACAATATTGTCATTCTGTAGCATGCCTTTAGCATGTATAGGTAGAATCCATCGCTCAGCTAAAGCCAGGTTCTTCCCATTAAATAGAGGTGGGTACGAGCAAGATTCCATTCATACAGCATCGAATATCTCCTCTCCTAACTTTATACACAGTAAAAGAGACTCCTCTTTGAAGGAAGGGGAATCTCACTTTCTCGGTCGGCTCCATTGGGGGACACACAGACTGTCGGGTATATGCTGCTGCCACTAGGAGGCTGACAATAGGCAACAAAAGGAAAGTCTGCCCCTCCTGGCAGGATATACCCCACCTACTGACTCTGAGCTAATCAGTTTTAGCTTAGTGTCTGTAAAAGGCAGACACAGGTCTGGAGTTCTTTAGACCTGGTCTATTACTTTTTAGTTCAGGGAGGTGTAGTTTTTTTTTTTTTCTCCCTTTTATTTCTCTTTTTAGGTGGAGGTTCAGGAGCATGGTGCTACCTGTTCCCCCATATGCGAAGAAGGGGCAAAGGCATAGTTATGCACTGTCAACCCCTTCTTGCCAACAGCCAACAGCCAGCAGGGTTGCACCTAGTGTCCAGGTCCCCCCTGCCTTCCCTTCTCATCTTGCTGTCTCAGCCCGGCATGATCCAGGTGTTTAATGGCTGGCTGAAGACTTCGGTAGGTAAGTCTTCTCCAGGACAGGGTAAGTATTCCTCCTCCCCCCCCCCCCTTTTTTCCCTGGTGTCTATCCTTTATTCGGGATTCTCAACCTCTAGAGTTTGGGGCCCACTCTTCCAAACCTCCTTTCCAGGGACCAGTTTTCCCTGCTTGGCCATCCTGAAGTCTGGGGTGCTCTGTTATTTCTCTGGGGCCAGCACTCTGTACTTGGGTGCATCCTTCCAGAGTTCCACAGCTCTGCAGTTTCCCTTATCTTAGAGAGTGGTGCGCTGGCCGCTACCTTCAGCTCATGCACCTCTCTCCCTGTCAGCTGCGCTGCACGCACATGGCCGACAGTTACTTTTGCTTTCGGCCACCTCCACTTGTGAGGCGACTGGAGCTTTGGGGGTTGTTAATTGAGGCTACGGCCTAATTACCTGGACGACTCCTGATTAAGGCTCCAACCTGGGACCAGAATCAGGAGTTCTCATTCTCATTGTCCAACCAGTTCGACACGGCGAACGCCTGGGTTTGGCTCCCGAGGGACAAGCGCCGCTCTGTCAACAGGCGTTCATCTTCTCGGTCGTCCTGTTCCAGTTTCCTTTTTGGTTCTGCATGGAAGTCCTGGGTCGGATGGTGGCAGCACCCACCCATTTGTTCTGGTGCCTTTTTGGTTCGGTTGTCTGTCCGCAGAAGCATATACCCCACAGTCTGTGTCCTCCAAATGGATCCTCTGAGAAAGATTTATGGTTTAGGTTTTTAATTTAAAATTTTTTTTTAAATTTTAATAAAAAAAATATATTTCCAGTGTAAATGTCTTTGTACTATTGACGTGCATGTTCTTTATTCTCCACAGCCCAATGCTTGTGCCACATTTAACTTTCTGACGAGCGAGCGAAGACTCACCGCAGCAGCCTTAATCCCAGTATCAGAGTAAATGACAATGGACTATTTATTAACATCTGGATGTGAGGCAGAGGATGCCCCCAGTTGGTCTAGGATTTATATTACAACACTGCAGGCTGACCACTAAAGACACTTTTTTGTTCCATTATTAAATAAATGAATGTTTTTGACCCAAGTACTCAGAAGACCTGCATCACGACGAGTCTAAATTTTACTTATTCAATTGCAAGACACAGATTTTAGATTTTTATTGCAAAACTCTAGCAGCAGTAGTGAGAACAATGAACAGTATTTACCAAATACCAAACATCCCTTGTAATGAAGACTGGCCAGTGAGGACAAGGCAGCTGCTGGTGTGGTCTCCACCCAGACGACATGCAATGCAGGCAAATGCTATGTTCCGTGTTGTGGCTGGTGGAAGAATGATGGTTGCCAAGGTTAAAAGAGTCTTTTTTCATATCTGGAAGAGAATTGAAAAGTTAGAAATGTTCATGCTGTCTGGTTCATAATAATAATAAACAGATATGCTTATTGCAGAACCTGATGAAAGGAGCACAACACAAGACTAACTCAAAGCTATGTTCACACTATGTAACGTTCGCATGGAAAGTCGCCGTGTGGGCATTCCGGCGATTGTGGGCAATATGCCGATGCTAGGACTGCACAGTTTTATGCTGTCTCAGACTTCTATGCATTTCATGCAGAGTCTGCAGAAGGAATGAACAGGTTCATTTTTTTCTGTGGATGTGGAATTTGTAATTTCCATGTCGGAAACATCTGGCACGGAAATTCCACTGTGTGAACATAGCCTAACTATTCTGCTTGGAGTGTTCCTTTAAACAGTCATGATCTGAACATTAAGATCCCAGCTAGTTTCTAAAATGAAATGTAGGTCAATCATGAATCCTGTTCTATTATAGTTTATGGGCGCTAGAGCCATTTAATCCCTCTGCATTATTTTGCTTCCTGTTTTAGCTATATTATTGTCTGAATTCCTGGCAGTGCCTAGGTCATAGTTCTACAGCTGCAGTCTATATTATAAGACATCCAATCCTGCCTACCAACAACCCACATCACATCTGCACAGTGTCTTGGCAGAAGTTTTCCAGAGTGCTTACCTCCCTGTGAATTATTTCTTGTTGTTAATAAAAGAAATATACATTTGTACATAACCAGTCTTGAGTTTCTAACTTTTAGACAAGGTAGTTTGTTCACATTGTGGGCTTTATGGGGCTCACAAACGTTGCCTTAGCAAGCTCAGCATTCGCCAATGTTTATAAGCACTCATCGAGAATAAATGTGCATATGTACTGAGCTCCATTGATTAACCCCATAACGACATAGGACTTAAATTTATGTCCTGGTGCGGTGGTACTTAGCGCACCTGGATGTACATTTACGTCCTGTACATGACCGCGAGCAACGGAGCGATGGTCGGGTCATGCTTGGCAGGTCCCAGCTGCTGATTACCTGCCAGTAATGGCAGACATCCGCGATCATGCGGATGTCCGCCATTAACCCCCCCAGATGCAGTGACCAATACAGATCAGGGCATCTGCGGAGTGCGGTCACTAAAATGGATGATCGTCCGCAGCGCTGCCGCCGGGATCTGATCATCCATATTGGCGGACGGAGGTCCCCATACCTGCCTCTGCCGCCTTCCACGGGTCTTCTGCTCTGGTCAGAGAGCAGAAGATAAACAATAATACTGATCAGTGCTATATGCATAGCACTGAAAAGTATTAGCAATCAAATGATTGCTATAAATAGTCCCCTATGAGTGATGTAATTACAAAGGACAACTGGTCGTGCAAAAAACAAGCCCTCATACTAGTCTGTGGATGAAAATATAAAAAAAAAATTATGATTTTTTTGAAAAAAAGAAGAAACAGAAGGCACTCCGTGTGTAGGATCTCGAGATGGCAGGGTTGGGGAAGGAGAACCAACAGCCGCTTACCAGAGTAGGTTGCGTGAGCTCACACAACAATGGGTAGCGCGTGGATATAATATGGCGTCTGCAGCCTTCCTGAAGTAAATGTATGGAAAGTAGTGACTGGAAAATCTATGAAAAATTATTTGGCGCTGGATGTGTGAAGACAGCTGGACCACAAGGATAAAAACCAGGTGCTGTTTATCGTGCAGAGATGCAACGCGTTTTGCTGCGCATGTGCAGCTTTATTGGGCATGTAAACTAGGGGCAGTCGCCCAGGGTATATACCCAAGACAATTAACCCTTTACAGAGCTACATTTCAAGATTGACAACATAATATGCATATATAAAGTAGAGATGAGCGAAGTTACAGTGATTCGATTCGTCACGAACTTCTCGGCTTGGTAGTTGCCGACTTTAGCCTTGAGTTCAGCTTTCAGGTGCTCCACTGGCTGGAAAAGGTGGAGAGAGTCTCCTAGGACTGTATCAAACTTTTCCAGCCCACTGGAGCACCTGAAAGCTGAACTCATTTAAACAGGCTAAAGTCAGCAACTGCCGAGCCGAGAAGTTCTTGACGAATGGAATTACTGTAACTTCGCTCATCTCTTATAAGTACATACAATAAATCCATCTTGTGTATGGAGTTTTTGAATGTTACTGTCCTCTTCTAAGATTGTGCTCAATGGAAATGCACAGTCACATAATATACATAACGCAACCCCATATTAAATGTTGCATCCTTTTGACCATGCAAATCAAACGCATGGACATAAATCAGCAAGCATTTATTATTATAACCAAACAGAAACAAAAAAAGTTTACCTTGAAAATAAATGGTTAATGGTCAGAAGCAGAGCAGCAATCACATTACATAACACTAAAAAGGACACACAAGCGCATATAAAATATGCAGATCGCAACCCCCTCTGGAGTATATATGTTGTTACCGCACAAGCATAACCCTCAGATAAAGTAAAAAGGCAGTTTAAAAATGTACGTCAAAAGAGATGGTTGTTAAGGGTAACAGTCAGGAGTAAAGCAGAAATCATACTACGTACCGCCACCAAGGAATAACTTGACTCACGTGACATACCTCGTGACGTATCTTAACCTATTACAACATTAGTGGGTCTGACTAACTGTAAGCAAAGTAAGGAGCAAATATAGTGATAATTATTACCCACCTTCCACACAAACTATTTGAAAGTAGTCACTTCACTTTTGATCCAATTACAACAAAGACATTAGTTTTTCATACATGGTGTGCAACCAGCTACTACATGAGATTACGAAGATTCTTCGGACGACTAAGTGACATTATGTATTAAATCTCTGTATGACTGGCCAATTTTTTTTGCAGGATCTTTTTTATATGCCATGTTATAATTAGTTAGAAACGTTTAATCTGGATCTACTGAAGTCCCACTTGATTGTAGATCATTTGGTTTATTAATAGTAGTTGGTTGTACATCATTTTGTTTTAGAGATTCAGCAGATGTAATTTATGATATCCAGCAACTTTCATTTGTAATTTTTATTTGTGACTTTGGAAGTGTGCTCCCTCTACTCCAACATAGATACTGAGCTAGGTGTCTCCGCAATAGTTTTTTTTTTAAGCGGATATATGTATATAACATGTATATAACACCCTTGACTCATCCTCATGAGCTGAGTGAACCAGGGCCTCTTGAGCCAGAATGGTATGATGGCAATCACTGGAGGTTTGGTCTTGCCTGACTCAATACCTTCGGTATCATGGAAAGTGGAGGGAATATGTAGGCCAGCCTATAACTCCATGGAATGGACAAAGAGTCTATCGCCACTGCATTGTCCTCTTTGTAAAAAGCAAAACCTGTTCACCTTGGTGTTCAGACCAGTTGCCATGAGATCTATCTCTGGCACTCCCCACCGTAGAGTTATCTTCTTTCAGAGATATCTTCGTTCAGGGACCATTCGCCTTGGACTGGAAGGCTGCGACTTAGGCGATCTGCTACTATGTTGAGATCTCCTTTGATGTGGACTGCTGAAAGTTGGGTTAGGTTGGTCTCTGCCCAGGATAGAATTAGTCCGGACTCCTTGAGGAGCACTTGAGACTTTGAGCCACCCTATCTGTTGATGTAAGACACCACCGTGGTGTTGTCTGACCTAACTCTTATCGCTTTCCCTAGAATAAGGGGTGTGCAGTGGTGGAGAGCTAGACAAACTGCTCTCAGCTCTCTCATGTTGGAGGAGATAAGTCTCTCCTGAGGGGTCCAGGTACCTTGTACAGGATTCTCGTCCAGATGGGATCCCCAGCCCAGAAGGGAGGCATCTGTAGTCAGTGATCCAACAAGGTTGAATCAAGGACTTCCCATCTGTCAAATTCGTCCACCATCTGAGAGATGCATGGACCTTGGTTGACAATGGTGCACTTTTTTTTCCAACCCCTTGAGTTGAGACTTGATCTTGAAGCGGTTGGAGAGGGCCCACAGAACTGCCTCTGCAGACGCTGACATATGACCCAACATCTTCATCAGAGTTCTGATGGATACCTTGCAAGGAATCATCAGAAACTCTGTGGCTCTTATGACCCGTTCTTCTATCAGTAGTGAGGGACAGTCATCTGAGAGGAGTTGGGAACGAAGCCCAGTAACCTTCTGGAGGTGGAAGGGATGATTTCGGACTTTTCCCAATTTATAATCCAGCCCAAGTGCTGGAGAAAATCTAGAGCCAGATGAATATGAGAATGTAGAACGGCTAGAGTAGCGGCTTTTAGAAGCCAGTCGTCTAGGTAAGGCATGATCTCTAGACCCTTCAGTCTGAGGGCAGAGACCACCGCAGCCACCACCTTTGTAAAGGTGTGGGGAGTGGAAATAATGCCGAAGGGCAGAACTGAAAACTGGATATGCCTTACCATACCTTTTATGGTGACGGCAACCCACAAGAACTTCCTGCGAGCAGGAAATATAGGGACAGGAAGGTAAGCATCCTTCAAGTCGATGGTAACCATAAGACCTTGAGGGTCCAGGATGCTGACGACTGAGCGAATGGTTTCCATTCTGAACCGTTGTTTCTTTATGAAGCGGTTTAGAAAGGGAAGATCCATGATCATACGCCAGTCACCCGATGGTTTCGGTACTAGAAAAATTGGGGAATACACTCCTGATCCTCTTTGATCAGGGGGGGGGGGGGGGGGGGGGGGACTTCCTCCAGAGCGTGCTTTCCTATATACTGGAGGACAGAGGAAGTAATTTTGTTAAAACACATTTCCTTGGAGGAGGGGAGATGAAATTTATCTTGTACCCCGACTGAATAACGTCCAAAATCCAAGGGTCCTGGATTTCTTGCATCCAGGTTGACAGGAATAAACTTAAACGACCTCCGACCGGAGGGGGATCGGTAGATAACCTCTCTACCTGACATTCTAGAAGGGAAGGGAGAGGGGAAACGTTGGTGGACCTTATATGAGACTCATAGCTCGGCCTTACGATCTTTTCCACAGCCGCGTCCACCACCACGCTTCTGATTAGACTGACACCTAGATAGGCAGCAAGAGGCCAAATAAAGGCCAATGCTGTCTATATATAGGGGAAAGGGCACCAATTTCAAATAGGCTCTGCCACTCCTGGAGGTGACCTAGCTGCTGGTGTACTAAAGTTTAGTATATTTATCAAAATATAACAAATTTAGCCTGAGCTGCTCCTAGCTGCTGGACGGGACAGAAGCAGCTAAATCTAAACAAATATTCGCAAAAACTAGCACAATCGGCGCTAGAGAAAAACTGCCAGACCGGAAGTCGTCAAGATGACGTACTTCCTGTCAGCGGCCCCGCACAGGCAGGTGCTGCTGCCCGGGCGCAGGAACACAGCCCGAAACACAAACAAGCGGCACCTGAGCACCGCCCGAGAAAGCCGGCAGCTAATTAAAAACATAAGGCAGCCGGAGTCAGATCCCCTGGTCCGTGGCAGACTTTACAAACGCTGTCCGACACAGGAACCCTGGTCAGAGCCGCAAAAGCTGCAAGGGAGTAACATAAATAAAAAATAAAAAAAAACAGGTGGGGGGGGGGGGGGGGAGGAATCAATCCATGCAGGCTCTGGATAAAAAGAGCCTGCACCATCCTGCTGTCCGCTCAGGACAGAAAAAAGCAGTGTGGTCTGTGGGAGGAGGCCTTATATGGGGTCTAATTAAAGGTTTCATTACTTGGGCGGAATTAAAAATTCCACAGTCCTGCCACAGGGGCAGAACATCCCACTTGTGCTGCTGGTTAGGACGTAAAGGAAAAAGTTTTTTTTCAGTAAAAGGTAAAATTTAAATGTGACACCAAATACGCTGAATATCTCCTTTCATGTAGTTGCAACTTTCAATATGTGGGTCAGAGATTCAATCCATACCCGCAAGGATTAATAAACATAGATGGAATATTACACACGGATTTATGCTCCATAGTGTGTCGAGGCACTTTAATATTTCCCATCATAGAAATATGGATTCAAATTAACCTGACTATATTAGAATGTATTCCACCCGAAGTTCCTAATAGATACCAAAAATTTCTAAGCCGTGAATCCTTCTGGATACACAAGCTTGTTACCCTGACCCCTCAGGGTTTAAATGAATGTAGAGAGAACAATAGATCCCTATATGGAATATGATTATATACATTCACATTATGTATTTGACATAACTGTTTCATATGTTTATTTTCTGAGATTATATATTGTGATTTGCGCATTCATACTTCCCTTTTACTTTAGCGGATCATTACGGTTCATCTACAGTTATACATTATGAATCCTTTATGACAGTTATGTGTGGAAGGTGGGTAATACAAATCTGAATAATTCTTGTCACTATATTTGCTCCTTACTTTGCTTACAGCTAGTCAGATCCACTAATGTTGCAATAGGTTAAGATATGTCACGTGAGTCAAGTTATTCCTTGGTGGTGGTACGTAGTAAGATTTCTGCTTTACTCTTGACAGTTACCCTTAACCATCTATTTGAGGTGAATTTTTAAACAACTGCTTTTTCCCCTTTTTATCCGCAGGTTATGCCCGTGCTGTAACATACCCCAGATGGGGTTGTGATCTGCATATTTTATATGCAGTTGTGTGTCCTTTTAGTGTTATGTAATGTGATTGCTGCTCTGCTTCTGATCATTAACCATTTATTTTTAAAAAGGTAAACTTTTTTGTTGTCCGTTTGGTTATAATATGGGGTTGTTTTATGTATTTTATATGTGACTGTGCTTTTATTGGTGTGTTTCCATTGAGCACAATCTTATATAGAGTTTTTGAATAATGTTACTGTCCTATTACACAAGATGGATTTATTGTATGTACATATATGTGATGTTGGCAAACTTGAAATTTAGTTCTGTAAAGGGTTACTAGTCTTATATAACCCGAGCTACTCCCCCAGTTGACATGCCTGATGAAGCTGCGCATACGCAGCAAAACGCATTGCATCTCTGCACGATAAACAGCACCTGGTTTTTATCCTCGTGGTCTGGCTGTCTTCACACGTCCAGCGCCAAAGAATTTTCCTAGATTTTCCAGTCACTTCTTTCCATGATATTTAGAAGGAGAGGAGTAAAAAAAAAAAAACGAAAACTTAAAAAATAAAATTTTCTGAGTCCTTAAGGGGCACAGTTTATCAGTATCTGATCAGCAGAGGTGCCAGATGTTAGATCTCCACCGATCCACTAGTTCTCACCTTTCCTGTCAATATGGGATAACTTGTCAAAATAAGTATACCCCCTTAAAGGGGTACTCCACTGGAAAAGTTTTTTTAAGTCAACTGGTGCTGGAAAGTTAAACAGATTTGCAAATTACTTTTTTTTTAAATCTTAACCCTTCCAGTACTTATCAGCTGCTGTACACTACAGAGGAAGTTCTTTTCTTTTTGAACTTCCTTTCTGTCTGACCACAAGTGTCCTCTGCTGACACCTCTGTCCATGTCCGGAACTGTCCAGAGTAGGAGTAAATCCCCATAGCAAGCCTATCCTGCTCTGAACAGTTCCTGACATGGACAGTGGTGTCAGCAGAGCGCACTATGGTCAGACAGAAGGGAAATACAAAAAGAAAAGAACTTCCTCTGTAGTATTCAGCAGCTGATAAGAACTGGAAGGATTAAGATTTTTAAATAGAAGTAATTTTCAAATCTGTTTTACCTTCTGGCATCAGTGGATTTAAATTAAAAAAAAAAAAAAGTTTTCCAGTGGAGTACCCCTTTAAGGACACAGCCCATTTTGGTCTTAAGGACAAAATTTTATTTTTGCGTTTTTTCCTACTCGCATTCAAAAATCTAACTTTTATATTTCCATTCACAGACCCATATGAGGGCTTTTTTTTTGCATTACCAATTTTACTTTGTAATGACACTAATTTTACCCTAAAATGTATGGTAAACGTTTTCATGCTGTACACTTTACAGTAAAAATTACATGTTTTTGTTATTTTGTGGGTCAATAAGATTAAAATGTTACATGCTTTTCTATTGTACCGCTTACATTTTTTTAATACAAAATCAGTACATTTAAAAATTGCCCTATTTTGATCACCTTTAACTTTCAAATTTTTCCGTATACAGGCATGTGTGAGGGCTAATTTTTGCTGCCATGATCTGTAGTTTTTTATTACCACTTGTCCGTGAAATATGCACTCAAGGCCCAAGCTATTTAAAGACCTGCATTACCAGGTATGAAAGTGTGTTTTCCACTGGAAAATCACTTATGGTCCATTATAAATTATAATAATTACAAGACTAGGAAAAAGTTCCCATCTGGATAGCAGTCTGAAATTATGTTTATAACAGGGGAAGTGTACAGTACTGAAGTTTCCATCCCAGCAACACACAAAACAAGTGATATAAGACTTACGAGTGAAGACTGTGGACGCCTCCCTCCACCTGTGCAGACATTGTTCTCTTCTCAAACTTGAGCTCTCCAGAATACATCATTGCCCTGTAGCAAAGCAGAAGCCAGCAATTTATGTCACCCTTTATGATTATTGCAGTCAGTAACCCTTAGCACTACTGAGGGCTCAGCTTTAGCCTCCCCCTCCTCCTTTCAAACAGGCAACAATATTCTCTGATGCCCATTTATCATTGCAGAGCGCCATTAACTGAGTGCCGTTTTGCCAGCTCAATCACGGTTGCCCAGGTTGCATGTTCTCATAGCAGATCACCTACCTGACTTGTGTTAAGCTTTTTGCACCTATATCCTGGCAGGAGTGCTGGATTCCAGCAATCAAATAGGGGACAAACTTGTGAATGGATCCTTTGTCCTGTACTGCACCGGACACACCCTGGGCTACTTTAATCTTATCTGCCTCACTGAAATAAGAAACATCAATAAGATACAGACCAGGGTTATATGTTGTAGTCAAGGAAAGTTTCAAACTGGACCTCACCTGAAATATCTTTTCTGACTGCTTATGTTCTTGTCCATAGCATCTAAAGAGCCCATACCACGGTATTTTTTCAGCCGTATGCCATCTGAGAAGAAATATTCACCCGGTGCTTCAGTAGTTGCTGCCAACAATGACCCCATCATCACTGTAAACAAAGCAAAAATAGTAACTGGTTATAGTCTGCAAAATGAATCATGCCCCAGGATACTTTTCGTATAGTCCATAATGTTAATGAAGACCCACTGAGAAAGTGTTTAGAAAGGTGTCCATAGCATTTAGGGTAGGGTCACAAGGGACTCATTTTGTTACAGTTTGCTACCCATTGACATTAATGGGCAGGAAAATATGCAGCTGCATAATATGGCACGTGTGACCCTACCCTCAATGGGGTATCCGCAAAATGTGCCATAAGTGTCTGACAGATGCGGGTCCCTTGTTGACCTGCTGGAGGTGGTCGGGATAAGTATAATGCTTAACACAATTTGTGTAGCTGTCATTTGCACAAACAGCAGAGCACCACATGCTACACCATTTCCGTAACTTAGGGGGATGGAAATTGCATATCATAGATGGAAATCTGTAGTATGGCCATTTCAATTATCTGTATCGGCCGCACATGACCCTGTGTAAAACAGGATGTGCTGCTGACAATTATGCATTTAAAACCACATGACTGATCCAGCCTGGTAAAAGAGCCTTTAGTGTGAGAGGTCAAGAAGAGAAGTGACACCTGCTGAGCATACATTTTGGTTATAAGTGGCTGAATTAACAGGCCAAGTAACAAGTCTTTACTGATCCATTAAATAATACTGCATGTAGAAGAGTTTTAGATTCATCCAAGGGCATGATGGAGCAGAGACCTGTCCAAATAAATTGTGCTCAGTACACTTTACACAGAAATGAAGGACTACTGAACTCAATGTATAGATAAAACTGACACTAAAAAGTATTAGTTTGTAAAGGTTTCCACCCCATTCACATATTAAAAAATATCCATAAAAAGGTTTATTTACCAGTGGAGGCACCAAGGGCCAGAGCCTTCGCAATGTGTCCAACTGTCTGAATTCCACCGTCTGCAATGACCGGTACCCCGAACCTTCTTGCGTATTCAGAAACTTTGTACACGGCAGTAGCCTGAGGCCTCCCACACGCCAAAACTACAGTAACAAACACAATTGTATCAGTAGCATAATAACAGAAAGTCATTTGTACAAGGGATCTTTGACAGTGTGTATTCCTGAGGTGCATATTTTTTTTATAAGATACTGTTTCAACCAAGACCCAGTCAGCTGAGTACAATAGGATATAGCTGATGTACTGGTATCTGTGGGGATACTAAAGCAATCAATCAGTCATCAACACAGGAAAGAATTCTTTACAGTTACAGCAGTCCATCTCAAATGTTCTACAAGAGGTTGTCACTGCCAATTAAAGGGCTGGGCTTTTATGGCTAAAGGTGGTTAGAATAATGTCTGTCTGATTCAGGGACGTGTATGGGGAGACTAGATCAGAAAATTGATTTTGCATACAGGACTCTAGGGTTGTGTTTAAGGCCACAAAATGTCAGCCTCCAGTCCGTTAAAGTGACAGGTCTGCTGCAGTGACATGAACTCATGCAAGATTAGTATTCCGGGTGCAGAAACACTACCTGATAAAAGGAAAATAAAAGATGGATGAGATATTCGTGCTCCTGTACACGCAAACTGGCATAACACAAGGCAGGGCTCCATGAATGTGAGTGAAAGGCAGGCGGATTACAGATTGTATGGTATCATTTGGTAAAAAATAACAAAACCCAAACACCATGAGGTCCGACTGAATACTGGAAACACAGCCCATCATGTCTCACTGACAACAGCTGTTGAGAGGAGATTAAAATGTCGACAAATACATCCCAAGTCCTTGTGCCAGGTAGTTAAGAAGGTGCAAATAGTCCCTCAAAAAGCAGGGTTCAGAGGGGAGGTAAATAGAGTGGATACCTCCAGACTCAGGGCCTCAACATCTCCCTCCTAATTATATCAGTGAAGGGAGGAAGGTGAACAGCCCACATAAGGGTAAGAATGCTGTCCACAATAGCAGGAGTAAATAAATAGAGACATTTATAAAAAAAAATGGTTTAATTAATGCTTTCCTCCTTGCCCCAACTAAAATGTATGGCTACCTTTCTACACAGTTTTAGGTATAAAGTGGAGTCATTCATTCTGTTAATACACTACTTATCCTGTTATGAGGTGTTACATCCTCAGGGTGTGTGCATGTGTGGGTTTTCTGCAGACTGACTTCAATGGGTCAAAATCCACAACAATTCTGCATGTGAGTTGCACTCACTGTTCTGCTGTTCATACGCCCAAGCAGGCGCTTTAGCTTACCCAAGTGCATACATAATAAAAAGTGCACAAGTAAAGTCTATCACAGAGCACACTTTAAAGAGATGGACCCCTCGCAAATCATTTCCTTTTTAGGAAAAAGACTTTCTGCAAGGGTCCAGGATCGATGGCCTCCCTTTGTGAAAGCTTAAAAAGGGGTAAATCAGGCTGGGTTCACATCACATTTTTACCAATAGGGGACCGCATACGGCTGGGGGGAGCTAAAACCTTGCGCTCCCGTATCCCTGCCGTATGCCGCCCATATGTAATTCATTTCAATGAGCCGACCGGAGTGAAACGTTGACTCCTGTCGGCTCATTTTTGCCCCGTATGCGGTTTTCCCACCACACCTAAAACCATAGTCGACCACGGTTTGAGGTCCGGTGGAAAACCACATACGGGGCAAAAATGAGCCGACAGGAGTAAGCGTTTCACTCCGGTCAGCTCATTGAAATGAATTACATATGGGCGGCATACGGCAGGGATACGGGAGCGCAAGGTTTTAGCTCCCCCCAGCCGTATGCGGTCCCGCATTGGTAAAGACGTGAAGTGAACCAAGCCTGAACTGATGCCAGAAAGTTAAACAGATTTGTAAATCGCTTCCATTTAAAGACCTGACAAGGACAGAGGTGTCAGCAGAGAGCACTGTGGTCAGACAGAAAAGAATTCTAGAAAGAAATACAACAGCTGATAATCCTTCCAGTACTTAAGATTTTTAAATAGAATAATCTACAAATCTGGGACCTCCCAAAATGGTGCTGCACCCTGAAAGATCCTGTGAAACTGGAAAGTGAATACACAATGAAATACAAAATTAAGTAAATAGAGATGTGGGCTGTGAATAACAGCCTTGGACATCTGGCTAAGTCTATATAAATTCCAGAAGGCCAGGCAAATTAAAGTGAGTGTGCTTAAAGAGTGAAAAAGGGCTGTCACAAGAGATGCCGCTCAGTGGGATCCAACCCCAGTAAGTTAAAGGGGTACTCCAGTGGAATTTTTTTTTTTTTTTTTTTTTTAAATCAACTGGTGCCAAAAAGATTTGGAAATTACTTCTATTTAAAAATCTTAATCCTTCCAGTACTTATCAGCTGTTGTATGCTCCACAGGATGTTGTATAGTTATTTTCTGTCTGACCACAGTGTTCTCTGCGGACACCTCTGTCCATGTCATGATCTGTCCAGAGTAGGAGCAAATCCCCATAGCAAACCTCTCCTGCTCTGGACAGTTCCTGACACAGACAGAGGTGTCAGCAGAGAGCACTGTGGTAAGACTGGAAATAACTATACAACTTCCTCTGTAGTATACAGCAGCTGATAAGTACTGGAAGGATTAAGATTAATAAATGGAAGCATTTACAAATCTGTTTAACTTTCTGCCACCAGTTGATTAAAAGAAAAATGTATTTTCCACCAGAGTACCCCTTTAAAGGCACCCAGGTCACCTGTGCTCCACAGGCTTTCAAATTTAGATTAAATGGTCTGGGTCACCTACAGGTAACTGGTGAGTAGAGATGAGCGAACTTACAGTAAATTCTATTCGTCACGAACGTCTCGGCGGTTGCTGACTTTTCCTGCATAAATTAGTAAAGCTTTCAGGTGCTCCCGTGGACTAGAAAAGGTAGATACAGTCCTAGGAGACTCTCTTAGGACTGTATCCACCTTTTCCAGCCCACCGGAGCACCGGAAAGCTGAACTAATTTATGCAGGAAAAGTCAGCAACCGCCAAGCTGAGAAGTTTGTGACAAATCGAATTTACTGTAAGTTCGCTCATCTCTACTGGCGAGTCATCCTGCATATGCCCAGAACAGAACCTCCACAAAAACATATCCATCCGAGGGTGGTTTCACACCACGTTTTGTACTTACGGTTCCCGTATAAGGCTGGGAGGAGGGGGGGCGGGGCTTAATCGCGGCGCCCGCACTCAGCCGTACAGGGGAACCGTATTTAATGCATGTCTATGAGCCAACCAGAGTGAACCGCAGCCTCCGGTCGGCTGCGTTTTCCCGACCTCAGGCAAAAACGTGGTTGACCACGTTTTTGCCTATGGTCGGGAAACCGCATGCGGCTGAAAACGCAGCCGACCGGAGGCTGCGGTTCACTCCGGTCGGCTCATAGACCTGCATTAAATACGGTTCCCCTATACGGCTGAGTGCGGGCGTCGCGATTAAGCCCCGCCCCCCTCCCAGCCATATACGGGAACCGTAAGTACAAAACGTGGTGTGAAACCACCCTTACATCAGCAGCCCAGGCCATAGCCACTGAGAAGAACTTGATCTTAGTCAAAAGGCTGAGAAGCAATTCTGCTGGTGGGGTTGTTGTGTATATATATATATACACACATGGCTTATCTTGTACTGATTGCTTGCTAAGCATTTCCAATAACTGTGCTTGCAGACATCCCTGTGACTAATTCTAAAATGATGAATGCAGCTCTGGAGTATAATAATGAAATAAGTAGATTTTTTATGCTTACCGTAAAATCTCTCTCGGAGGATCCATTGGGGGACACAGACCGTTGGTATATGCTCTTGCCGCTAGGAGGCGCTGACACTATGCAAATAAAAAAAAGTTGGCTCCTCCCGGCAGGCTATACCCGGCCTACTGGCCCTGAGCGCATCAGTTTAGTCTCAAAGCAATAGGAGGCAACGGACAAAAAAAAAAATATAATAAATAAATAAAAAATAAAAAACAGCAAAAGTCCGAGAGAAACAGACAAAAGAAAAACCCAGAATCACCCCTCGGACAGAACAAACGAAAAACTCTACCCAAACTGTGGGTGGGCGCTGTGTCCCCCAATGGATCCTCCGAGAAAGATTTTACGGTAAGCATAAAAAAATCTATTTTTCTCGGTCGGAAACCATTGGGGGACACAGACCGTGGGACGTACCAAAGCAGTCCCCGGGTGGTGGAGAAAAATACTCAACCCAAAATCAAGCAGAGGAGGATGCTACTGCCGCCTGCAACACCTTGCGGCCCAAACTAGCATCAGCAGACGCTAAAGTATGTACTTGATAGAACTTTGCAAATGTATGCAAGGACGACCAGGTGGCCGCCTTACAGACTTGCAGGGCCGAAGCCCTATTACGGAGAGCCCAAGAAGCCCCAACAGAGCGCATGGAATGCACCGTCACCCGAAAGGGTGGCACCTTGGCCTTGCGGCGGTACGATTCTGAAATGGCCGAGCGAATCCACCGAGCAATGGTCGCCTTGGAAGCCGGAAGACCCTTACGACTACTCTCAGGAATCACGAAAAAGGAGCCCCCCTGGCGAAAAGAGGAGGTGACCGACAGATAAATCCGGACTGCCCGGACCACATCAAGGGTGTGAAGAGAACGCTCCTTGGCATTGGAAGGAGAAGGACAAAGGGAAGGAAGAACGAGCTCCTCGTTTACATGAAAAGAGGAAACTACCTTGGGCAGGAAGGAGGGAGGTGGGCAGAAAACCACCTTATCCTGATGAAGAACCAAAAGGGGGGGAACGGCAGGAAAGTGACGCCAGTTCCGAGACCTTCCGGATAGAAGTGATGGCAATGAGAAAAGCGACCTTCCACGAGAGAATACGAAGGGAGGCATCCCTAAGGGGCTCGAAAGGAGCCTCCCTCAAGGCTCCAAGTAAGGATCGACCGATATGGGTTTTTTAGGGCCGATAGCCGATAACTTATACCGATATTCCGGTATAAGTGATCAGCTATTCATCCCACCGCGACACCGCTGCAGATCATTGATTTAAAGCGGGCGCTTTAAATCAATGCACTGCAGTGGCTTTTGCGGTGCCATAGGCCGCCGCCGCCACCACCCGCTTCTCTCCCCCTACCTGTCAGGGTGGTCCGGGCCATCCATCCTTCCTGTAGTGTCCGGCGGCATTCCGGGTGGAGGGTGAACCGGTCCGGGCTGTCCTTCTCCGGGGGTCATCTTCTCCACTCCGGGCAGACTCCGGCCTAGTACGCTGCATAGTCGCCGCTGCGCAGTGACGCCCGTGCGCAGCGACGCACCTGATGTCACGGCGTAGCGGCGTCTATGCAGCGTACTAGGCCGGAGCCTGCCCGGAGTGGAGAAGATGAGCGCCAGAGAAGAAGGACAGCCCGGACCGGTTCACCCTCCACCCGGAATGCCGCCGGACACTACAGGAAGGATGGATGGCCCGGACCACCCCCATTACGGGTAAGTTTAATATTTTTTATTGACTTGGAGGGTGGGGGAGGGGCCCGACCGGTATAGTGGTATGGGCAAAAATCCATACCGGTATACCGCCCAGCACTACGGTGGGGGGTGCGACGCGGTGCGGTGGGGCGGTCGTGGTGCGGTGGGGGGGTGAGGGGCATTATCTGCTTCTCGGCAAGGTAATTGCCAATACCGATAATGCCCAAAATCGTGATTATCGGCCGATAATATCGCCAATACCGATAGTCAGTCGATCCCTAGCTCCAAGCACCTGATTGAGATCCCACGGAGGTGTTGGAGACCGAGAAGGAGGAGCCATGCGGACCACACCCTGTAAAAAGGTGCGGACATGGGAATTAGAGGCCAACTGCCGTTGGAAAAGGATATTAAGAGCAGACACCTGGCCCTTAAGAGAACTTGGGGTCAAACGTTGATCCAGCCCTGCCTGAAAAAAGGCAATAAGACGTGGAAGGGAAAAAATGACCGGAGAAAAGTCTTGCGCCTCGCACCACCGAAAATAAGCTTTCCATTTCGTCCCTCGGCGGCACACAAAGGGTTAACATCTTTCTTTTCTCCTACTAGACAGAGCACCTGGCCCAGAGACCTCCTATCTGATAAATGCACCAAAGAAACCAAGACACATGTTTTTTTCCTTCTGTCCTTCGGACAGTATGGTCATTTTTCCTTTATAATTTTATTTTTTTTTCTACTTGGAATTTCTTTACCATTGGCTCTGCCTGTGGGGTCCACAGGCTTCCAATGTGTATGGGGCCCGTGTTTCTTCCCAGTGTTTCTGGGAAGTGCATGTGGGGTACTCTCAGTTTGGCGCCCCCTGCATGCTTACCGGCTGTTTAGTGCCCGTTCCCCTGCCTCCTTTTCAGAGCGCATCTCAGGAGCGTCGCGACTTCCGGGTCGGCGGTTCGCCACGCTTGTGTCGGCAGTGCGCATGCGCTGCCAGTGACGTATTTCCGGAGTCCATGGTGCGGACAGTTTTCATGCGGCGCACAAGTATTCTGTTTTCCCCTTACTACTACACCGCATTCCCCTCATTTCCGCCGGCTTGGATTTCTTATTTATTGCAGGGCTTTCCCGATGCTCGGTCCAGCCTCTGCCTGGTGCGCTATCCCTGCCACTGCAAGGTATGTCCATCTGCAACAGGGGGACCTGTTTCTTTTTTAAATTGGACTACGTTAATGTGTTATTCACTTAGGCTGCCCCTCTGCTTTTTGGGAATATTTATCATAGTGATTATGGGTTCCATTTGTCATACTAGGATATGTTTTGCTGTTTACGGGTACAAGTATCATATCTTATGTGTACTTTCCTTGGATTTTCAGAATGGACAAACCTCAGGATGCCCATACTTCTAAGAAGAGGAAGAGAAAAGAGCGTCATAGGTTATGCCTCCAGTGTGCCCAACCACTGCCGGATCATTATTCCCCGGATCTGTGTTCGGTATATTCGGACTACGCCCCTGCTTCCAGTACCTTTCAGTCTGAGGCTAAGCAGCTGTTTGGGTGGTTTAGGTCTAGTCTACAGTCAGTGTTGTCAGACATGTCTTCCCATCATAAAACATCTAAAACCTCCAGATCTAGTGCCTCTAAACCTCCTGTTTCACCCGTGTCTTCTTCAGTATCCTCATCTGACTCTGAGGGTGAAATTGTGTCCTCCTCATCTCAAGAATTTGCTGAGATCGGCTCTCCACAGGATTATTATCTCCTGAGAAAGGAGAAAAATAACTCTTTGATGAAATCGGTTATAAAAATAAAACGTGGAGGGAGAACCTGGTGAAGACAATCTTCCTAAAAAGGAGGCTCTTTTATTTTCCACATTCTAGTGCACTTTCCTTTCCAGGTCAGCCTCTGCTGGATCCCCTTATGAAAGCGGAATGGCAAAAGCCTGAGAAAAAACCTGATCTAGGTTCAAAATGCTTAATAAATTAGATCCTAAAAGCACTGATGATTGGGAGGCTTTACCTAAAGTTGATTTGGCGGTAGCAAGACTATCGAAGAAGTCTATGTTCCCCTCTGATGAGTCCTCTTTGCTGAGGGAGCAGATGGACAGAAGAGCTGAAGGCTCTCTCAAGAGAATTTACACCTCAGCCTCTTCAGCCTGTAGGGCATCGGTGGCTTCGGTCTCTGTTGGTCGCGCTCTGCGACTATGGCTCTCTCAACTCACCAGGGACCTGCAGGATGGCGTCTCCAGAGAAGAGATCTTACGAGATCTCCCTAAAATGAAGATGGCTGCTGATTTTTTTTGCGGATTTTCCTTTAGACATCCTACGCCTAAACTCCAAAATACTTGCAAGTTCCACCTCTGCCAGAAGGGCTCTCTAGCTAAAAGAGTGGTCTGGTGATGTCCCAGCAAAAAATCATTTTTGCTCCTTACCCTTTGAAGGCCGAGAACTTTTTGGGTCTCAGTTAAATCCAATATTGGAGGGTATGAGTAATAAGGAGGGAGTATTTTTTCCCTCTCCTGCTAAAAAATCTAATTACGACAATAAGAGAAGACAATATCGCTCTTCCCCTCCACATAGATGCTTTGGAGCTCAAAGGGGTAGGCAAAGACTGCAACCTCGCCAGCAATCCTCTTCTTACAAAAAGAAGTCCCCGCAAGGAGGGGAGAAGAGCAAGGGTTTTTGACGCCATCTCCTGTTTACCCCGAGTCGGCGCCAGGCTCTCCCTTTTTGCCTCTCACTGGTGTCGAACATCCTCAGATTCATGGGTAAACTCCATCATTTCAAGAGGTTACGCAATAGAACTCACTTAAATTCCTCCAAACAAGTTTTTCATAAACAAAACGATCCTCATGTCATTCCTCTCATTTCAGAATGGCGCCTTTGAACCTGTACCAGTCCATCAAAAGGGTTTTGGCGTTTACTCAAGGGTCTTCGCGGTCCCCAAGAAGGGCGGTTCATGGAGACTTGTAATAGACCTTACTTTTTTGAACAAATATATAGTCAAAAAACATTTCAAGATGGAAACCATAAGGTCTGTTCTGGCTCTCATCGAGGAAGGGGACTTCATGGTAACCATAGACATGAAGGATGCCTATCTTCATGTACCAATTCTGAAATCTCACAGAAGGTTTCTGAGGCTGGCGGTAGTAAAAGACAGAGAAATCCTACACTACCAATTTACGTGTCTCCCTTTCGGCCTGTCATCAGCGCCTCGAGTGTTTACAAAAGTAGCTGTTATTCTGGTCACCCATCTTAGTCTTCAGGGAATGAATCTCATTCCATACTTGGACGATTGGCTGATACTGGCTCACTCCAAGGATCTGTTGCTGCCTCATCTTTGTCTAACCATCTCCGTACTGCAAGACCATGGATTTCTCATCAACTTCAAGAAGTCCAGCCTAACTCCAACCACACAGGGGAGGGTTCTAGGCTTCAGAATCGACTGTCAACATGAGGCTGTCCCTGTCGGAAGACTCAATCTTCAGACTGAAGTTCGATGGCCGTCGGGTCCTGATACAAATCGGACAATCTCCCTTCCGTGTTCTACCTGAACAAACAGGGAGGAACAAGATCATCCCAGTTGATGGAGGATTGTCGCCCTCTCATGGCTTGGGCGGTAGAACATTTGATAGATCTTCATGCTGTTCATATCAGAGGATCTCCTGAATTCTTGTGCAGATTTTCTGAGCCGGAAGATTTTCAATCCGCCAGAGTGGAGCCTCAATGCGATAATATTCCAACAGCTAGGCCAGAGGTTCGGTCTTCCAGAAATGGATGTTATGGCTACGAGGGAGAACAGGAAGATTCCTTCATTCTGCTCCATAAATCCAAGGACCTCCCCGACCACCTAGATGGTCTGTCCTTTCCGTGGAACAGCAGATTCCTGTATGCATTCCCTCCGATTCCTCTGATTCCTCGCATGCTGTTGAAAATAAAGGAGGACCATGCCAAGGTCTTAGCGATCTTTCCATTCTGGCCCAGGAGGGCCTGGTACCAGCTTGCGTGGAAGCTTTCGAGAGGCTGTCTCTGGGAGCTTCCACTTCTACCGGACCTACTTCTCCAAGAAGGCTTATGCCATCCGGATCTTCACAAGTTGAGGCTGACAGCCTGGCTGCTGAAAGGGTAACTGAGCTCCCAGGGTTTCTCTGATGATGTAATCAAGCTTCTTGCTGCTTCAAGAAAACAGTCTACTCTTAAAATCTACTCTAGAGTATTAAAAAAAAATGTATTCCTGGTGTATGGATTGTAACATTGATTCTCCCTCTCGGTCTCAAATATTGGAATTTTTGAAAGATGGTTTTGACAAAGGCTTGAAGCCGAACATCCTCAGGGTGCATTTTGCTGCCATTAATCATTTTTTTCCAGGGATCTTTTTCCAACAATGCCCTAGTCTCCAGATTCTTCAAAGGAGTATCTAACCTCAGACCATCAGTTTCACCTCCAATACCTTCATGGGACTTACCGTCAGTTCTTCAAGCACTAACAAGTAATCTTTTTGAGCCTATTGATGAGTAAGATATAAAATTTCTCTCCTGGAAAACACTTTTTGGTAGCCATTACTTCAGCTAAGTGAGTCTCGGAGCTTCAAGCTTTGTCCAGTCTTCCTCCCTATATTAGAGTTCAACAAGACTGTTTAATTCTTCGACTGAATCCATCTTTCAGACCAAAAGTATGTTCTGATGCTAATCTTAGCCAAGAAATTTTTCTGCCGGATTTCTACATTCTTTGGATGTGAAAAGAGCAGTTCTCTCCTATATTGATAGAACCAAGGAGTTCAGACAATCAGAGTCTCTTTTCGTGCAGTTTCAGGGTTCTAATAAGGGGAAACCAGCATCCAAGGCTTCTCTGGCACGCTGGATTAAGTCAGTGATCTGTTTCTGTTATTCCCTCCGGGGGGGGGGGGGGGGGGAAGATTCTCCTTTGGGTGTCCGTGCCCATTCCACCAGGGCCATGTCCACATCCTGGGCAAGCCTAACTTACCGAAATGTTTTCTTTTCATGAGTCCCGAGGCGGCATAGATTCCCTCCCTATTAAAAAAAAAATATTTTTTGCTGCATTCTACACATGTCTTGGTTTCTTTGGTGCATTTATCAGATAGGAGGTCTCTGGGCCAGGTGCCCTTGATTAATTAACTTAATTGTTTTAATTAATCCTGTGATTATATCTTCTGTCTAGTAGGAGAAAAGAAAGATGTTAACCCTTTGTGTGCCGCCTCGGGACTCATGGAAAGAAAAAATTTCGGTAAGTAAATTTTAACCTTCCAAGTGCGGTGGTAGATCCTGGCCGAGGAAGGTTTGCGTGCCCGAAGCATAGTACGAATAACCCCCTCAGAAAACCTGCGGGCCTTCAATACCGCCACGCCGTCAAATGCAGCGACAGTAAATTGGGGTGGCAAAGGGGACCTTGAAAGAGAAGATCGGGACGAAGTGGTAGGCGCAGCGGCACTTCGTCGGCCAGTCGGACCACGTCTGCGTACCACGCGCGTCTGGGCCAGTCTGGGGCCACCAGAATGGCAGAGACTCCCTCCGCCTTGAGTTTCCTCAGAACCCTGGGCAGGAGGGGAAGAGGCGGAAACAAATAAGGGAGTCGGAAGGACGCCCACAGGATGACCAGAGCAGGGCCAGGTGATCCCACGATTTTGCTACAAAGAGGGGAACCTTCCTGTTGAGGTGAGATGCGAAGAGATCCACATCCGGGGTCCCCCAACGATCACAAATCTGTGAAAACACCTCCAGGTGGAGAGCCCACTCCCCCGGATCCGCCGAGGAGCGGCTGAGAAAGTCCGCTTCCCAATTGTCCACGCCCGGGATGTGGATCGCCGACAGAGCAGGGACCAGAGCCTCGGCCCAGAGGAGAATCTTGGAGACCTCCTCCATTTCCGAGCGACTCCGGGTGCTGCCTTGGCGATTGATATATGCAACGGCCGTCGCATTGTCCGACTGAACCTGGACCGGTCGACCCAGAAAGAGACGTTCCCAATGGAGGAGGCAAAGGAAGATCGCCCGAAGCTCCAGAATATTGATGGGGAGACCGGCTTCCCCGGGGGGGCCAGTGACCCTGGACCGTCATGTCCCGAAAAACCCCTCCCCAACCCATGAGGCTCGTGTCGGTGGTGATGATCTGCCACTGAAGGGGAAGAAAAGACTTCCCCAGAAGAAGAAGGGGAGAGTGGAGCCACCAAAGAAGGGACTGACGTACTGCCAGGGGCAGGAGAATCCTGCGATCCAGGGACAAAAAGGGGACTTGTCCCACCTGCCCAGAATGTCCAGTTGGAGGGAATGGTAAAGAAATTGGGCGAAGGGGACTGCTTCCATGGCAGCCACCATGCAGAAGCGAATCGGGACCAGGACGGGGCGTCGAAAGGCGACGGACCCCACCTGCAGAGAACGCCTTTTGTCCAAGGGAAGACGGACCCGGGCTACTGCGGTGTCGAAAAGGAGCCCCAGAAAAATTAGGGACTGGGAGGGGAGCAGATGTGACTTCTCCCAGTTGATAACCCAGCCGAAAGAGGACAGGGTGTGAAGTGTGATCTGCAGACTCTCCAAATTCTCGGACCGAGAGGGAGCCTTGATTAGGAGGTTGTCCAGGTAGGGGAGGATGGAGATCCCCCAGCTGCGAAGGATGGCAACGACTGCCGCCATGACCTTGGTAAAGACCCTGGGAGCCATGGCTAGAGCAAACGGGAGCGCCAAACTGAAAAGGACCCTCCGGCACAGTGAAACGAAGGAAACGCTGATGCGCTGGGAAGATCGGAATGTGTAGATAGGCGTCTCAGATATCCAGTGAAGAAAGAAACTCGCCCTGGTCCATGGAGGCCACCACAGACCGGAGGGACTCCATCCAAAAATGACGGAGGCGCAGATGGTAATTGAGCAACTTGACGTCCAGAATGGGATGGAACGAGCCCTCTTTTTTTGGGAACAACGAAGAGGTTCGAATAGAACCCTGATCCGCGTTCCCCCGGAGAGAGAACGCAGAGCAGTCTGAAAAGTCGCCAAGGAAGGGGACTGAGGAGGGCGGGATTGAAAGAAACAGTGTCTTGGGAGAGAAGAGAATTCTATGCAGTAGCCTCCTGAAATAACATCTCGCACCCAGGCATCCTGGACCGGAGACAGACATATTTCCTGGAAAAGAGACAGCCGCCCTCCCACCAGACGCGGGTGGGGGCGCCCCTTCAGGAAGATTTCCGGGCAAATTCTAGGGGTCTCCAGAGGTTGCAAGCCCACTAGGAATAATAAAAAAGGAGTGCCTCTGTAATAGACACACCAGGTAATGGGGCTGAGGGGAACAAACATACTCACCTAGCACCATACTCACCTGAAGATGTCTTCCACCTGAAGATATCTTCAGCCAGACTTATGGATGCCTGCATCACGTCATCCTGCTACAGACGAGCAGGGAAAATAGGGGGACCTGGACCCAACGGTACTACCCCAGGTGCTGGCCGTTGGCGGGAAGGGGTTAACGGTGCATTTGTATCTATTGTCCCGTGCCCCTTAGCCGCATATGAGGGAACAGGTAGCGCCATGCTCCTGAACCCCCACCTAAAAACAGTGAAAAAATTTAATGAATGAAAGAAACTAAACAGTCCCCAACTATAAAATAAGAAAAAGAGAAGACCAGGTCTGGAGAACTCCAGACCTGTGTCTTGCCTCCTAGGACACTAAGCTTAGACTGATGAGCTCAGGGCCAGTAGGCGGCGTATAGCCTGCCGGGAGGAGCCGACCTTTTTTTTTGTTTTTCTAGTGTCAGCGCCTCCTAGCAGCAAGAGCATATACCCACGGTCTGTGTCCCCCAATGGTTTCCGACCGAGAAATAATGTTCTTTTAATATAGTTTACATCATTAGAATAACTCAAAAATGGTGTTTAAGGTAGACATACAATTTAGTAGAGTAAAGTGTAAAACTGGTTGTTTGGGCTTTCTGATACCATCATGTAAAAAGCTGTACCTGTTGGGACTATGCTGATTAAGCTACTTGGAGGAATAGGGGTAAAAATTTATTAAAAAAAAAAAAAAAAAGCTGATTCTCAAATATTACATCACATTATTCAAGTATTGTAATCTTGTAGGAACCCTGCTTTCTCAATGAACGTCCCACCCTCAAAACATTCAACCTGTCGCCCAAAGCCGCAAAACCCCAAGTGCATCTACAACTACCAATCAGTCAAGCAGGGCGCTGCCTTGGGGCTCAGGCCAGACAAACCTGTGACTTACTATAGGTGCCTGTCACACTAGAGGGGCATTTGGGGCTGTGAGACTTTAGGTCTGGAGGGATCGTTGGAGCAGCTGAATAGAGAAGATAAATAAAATGAATTCATTCACAGCAGAGACCCTGAGGTGGAAACAGCTAGCACAGAAACATAACACACGTGGATTTTGCTCCCCCTGTTAATTTCCATTCTCAGATACAGCAACAGTAGCATCCCCATTACACCCTATTGGACACAATCAAAAAGTCTGTGAAAGAGTGCAAACTCCTGGTGGTGTAAGTCACATGATGCCGCTATTTTCTTTACTTCTTGTTGACTGATCAATATACCTGCCCCCTCCTTTATACAGTCCATGAGGTCTAAGAGATAAGATGGTAGTGACATCACGCCAGCCCTTCCTTTATAGCCCCACCTCCTCACTGACATCACCAGCCCTCCTAAGATAAACCCTTTAACTCACTGTGGCATCTCCACTCCAAAGATAAAGCTGCTTCTCATTGTGACATTTCTAGAAATGAGTAGAGAACCCATCCATTTTCAGTGTGACATCACTAGCCCTTCCAAAATAAACCTACTGTCTTACTCTGCATCTATTTACTACACCCTAGGTCTTCAAACTGTGGACCTCCAGCTGTTGCAAAACTACAACTTCCAGCATGCCCAGACACCCACAGTTGGCAGTTCGGGCATGCTGGAAGTTGTGGACTTTCAGCTGTTGCAAAAATACACAGTTTGTAGACCGCTGCTTTACTCTTACTTTTCCATATCTGAGGCAGTACCTAAGGCAGTGTTTCCCAGCCAGTGTGCCTCTAACTGTTTCAAATAAAACTGAAACTCCCAGCATGCCCGGACATCCAACGGCTGTCCGGGCATGTTGGAAATTGTCGTTTTTGCAACAGCTGGAGGCACACTGGTTGGGAAACACTGACCTAAGGCTTTGCCATTAATTTTTTGCCTAGTAATAAGAAAGTGGCACTTTTATTCAATCTACTCTATATACTTTATTTGGCCACTAAAAGTCAGTACATTAATAAAATTAAAGAAATTAAAAAAAAATTTAAGAAATTAAAAAAATTTAAGAAATCTATATAGAGTATAATATACATTTAACATTATGTACAATGTGATACTACCTAATTATCAAGAAAATGCCATTTTCACATAAAGCAGAATCCATCCAAACACATAAGGGATGAAACTGTTCTGCTGTTCTTTTACCTTCTTGCGTTATGCAAATCGATCCACTTCCCATTCCCACCCTCAATGCATCTGCTCCGGCATCAATCAAGTTCTTAGCCTGTGCGGCAGTGACCACTGGAAACGAAAAGAAAAAAAAGATTACAATTAGATTTCATTAGGTCAAAATCATTACTTTAGCACATGACAGCTAGAACTCACTACTGCCCCTTGTGGTGGAACTTGGAATATGGCCCAATACAGAGTAGAGTTCTGTTTACTGCAGTGCCAGCTTGGCTTTGTTCCTCTTACATGTGACTTAAAAGGAAAGAATCAGGGTAGGGAATTATAAAGATAGCAATGAGCCACCGGTACGGGGCAGACACTTGTCACTGACTGTCAAACCACTTCAGGCTCACATTCCGCCCGTCCTGCTATTGGATGTGTCACTGTCTATTTATATAAGATACAGACACTCTTTAAATGCCGAGGAAAGTCCAGCACTCATGGTTCTGGATTCATATGAAACTGATGAGGAATAGTTATTTTTGGTCTAGTGTTGCTTCCAAAAATGTAACATAATATATAGCACAGGGAAAACTAGACCACACACAGCAGTCCGTAATCGTAAATGTCCGAACCTGTATATTCCACTGTTCATAGTGTACCATAACCGGGGAACTATATTGGCCAACCCGGATAGGCACCGCAAGTGTTGGAAGGGGGCCTATAAAGTAAGAAGCCTCACATGAGCACATGGCTACAAAGGGTAGGTTTTCCCCCCCCAAAGCAGCCAATCACAGCTAAGCTTCAATATCTTAACAAGCTCTAGTAAAATTAAACCTGGGCTGTGATTGGTTGTTATGGGCAAATTCAGACAACATACGTCATATTAAAAAGGTACCCTTAAAAGGGGTACTCCGCCCCTAGACATCTTATCCCCTATACAAAGGATAGGGGATAAGATGTAAGATTGCCGCGGTCCCGCTGCTGGGGATCCCCGCTGCGGCACCCCGCTATCATTACAGCACAGAGCGAGTTCGCTCTGTGCGTAATGACGGGCGATACAGGGGACGGAGCAGCGTAAAGTCATGGCTCCGCCCCTCGTGACATCATGGCCCGTCCCCTTAATGCAAGTCTATGGGAGGGGGTGTGACGACCGCCACGCCCCCTCCCATAGACTTGTATTGAAAGGGACGGGCCGTGACGTCACGAGGGGCGGAGCCGTGACGTAATGATGCTCCGGCCCCTGTATTGCCCGTCATTACGTGCAGAGAGAACTCACTCTGTGCTGTAATGATAGCGCAGAGCCGCAGCGGGGATCCCCAGCAGCGGGACCGCGGCGATCTGACATCTTATCCCCTATCCTTTGGATAGGAGATAAGATGTCTAGGGGCGGAGTACCCCTTTAAGCATTATCAGACAGACCCCACCCCATATATCTGCCCACAGCATTACATAAAATACATAAAAGGCCCCAAGAAAATTTACCATTTCCAGCAATCACCTGCAGATCTGAATACTTCTCTTTTATGTATTGGATCATATTTATCTGAAATAATGAGTTTCCTTGGGAAGAATCCTAAAAATTCAGAAGAAATGGTCTGTCAAAAGGAAAATTCTTTACAAGTAAGTATGTTACTTAGAAACGGTCAACTGAACCTGTCAACAGTACAGCACATCTGTTGAGAGTATAACCCATCGTAACCCCTTAAGGACGAAGCCCATTTTGGCCTAAAGGACCAGACTAATTTTAGTTTTTTGCACTTTCGTTTTTTCCTCCTCACTTTCTAAGAATCATAATGCTTTCAGTTTTGCACCTACAGACCCATATGAGGGCTTGTTTTTGTATCACCAATTGTACTTTGTAATAACTTCACTTATTTAATAACAAAATTTGCGGTGAAACAAAAAAGAAAAATACCTTATTAGTGAGGTGAAATAAAAAATAAAAAGACACCATTTTGTAACTTTCTACGCAGAGCACTTTTCGGTAAAAATTAGATATTTATTCTGTAGGTCCTTACGATTACAAGGATACCTTGTAGGTTTTATTTTACTACTGCAAAAAAAAAAAAAAAATCCTATCTACATGCACCAAAATTAGTATGCTTAAAATTTTCATCTTCTGACCCCTATAACTCTTATTTTTCAGCATACAGTGCTATGAGGGCTCATTGTTTTGCACCGTGATCTGTAGTTTTATCGATACAATTTATTTTTTAGATGGGACTTTGTAAAAATTTTTTTATGGCATATGAAGTGACCAAAAATGCCCAATTTTGAACTATTGGACTTTTTTTTTATATGTGTATGACTTCAACTGTGCAGTTTAACCTTATATTTTAAATAGTTCGGACATTTACACATGCAACGGTACCAATATCATAATGTTTATGTTTGATTACATTATTTTATAAAAAATAAAAAAATAGGATAAGGTGGAGGGATTTAAACTTTTATTAGGGGAGGGGCTTATTCACATTTTATTTTATTTTTTTCGATTGCATACACTGTTCAATGTTGAGCTTTGGCTCCGCACTGATCAGTGTTATCAGTGCTCTGCTGCTCCAGCTTGCAGAGGCTGAAGGCAGCAGAGGATCACTGATCCGATGGTGAGGAGGCATGTCCTCTCAGCTGATTGGGACATTGCGATGTCATCGTGATGGTTCGGATCAGCTCTGCTGAACTGCCGGGATTGTTTTACTTTTATTTTAGACCCTGCAATCAACTTTGATTGTGGTGTCAAAAGAGTTAATGCCGAGCACCTGCCCGTACGGTGATGCCCGGCATTAACCCTGGGTCCCAGCTGCTGATAGCAGTCAGGACTCATCAGATTTGAAGCATGCTCAGCCCGTGAACATGCTATAAACACTGGTAACGGGATGGTCCTTAAGTACCAGGACGCATGGGTGTACCTATATGCCCTTCGTCCTTAACAGGTTAAAGGGGTTGTTAGGATCAGACATCTGTTTACTTGGAAGGTTGTAACTGGTGTTCGCTCCAGCAATTGCTAGAACAGAGTTGTAGCTACAGCTGTGGTATACCACATGGAATCCTGTCAACTCTGATATTTTAGTTTTGCAACATTTAGCCACTAAACATAATAAGCTGAATAATAATATGGCCTCCAAATACAAGGAATCAGGAGACCACATGCCTTAGGGTCCAAAAAATAAATAACCACCAAAACCTCAAGACATACCAAGACCACAACATCCACTCCAGCCTGCACAAGAAGATCCAGCCGATACTTGTCATCCTCATGGGTTCCTATAGCAGCTCCACACAGCAGCTGTTTCTTGGAATCCTTAGAAGCCAATGGGTAGTCTCTGTTTTTTTTCAAGTCTGTCCGTGCTATAATGGCCACAAGCTCATCGTTCTCATTTACTATGGGTAATTTGCCTAAAATAAAGCATAAATTTCAATAAAACTGAAAAATAAGCAGAACATGGCCACTTGCGTCCCACTGCTGCTCAGTTCTATAGAAGTGAATGGGGCTAAGCAGTAATACCACACAACCTGTCGACAAGTATGGAGCTTTTTCTAGGGGAAAAGCAGCCATGATTTTTCTAATCCTGTACAACTACATTTTAACCTATATACCTTTTTTACTTCTCTGAAGAATTTCGTTTGCTTCCTTCAGTGTAACACCAGCTGGAGCAACAACAAGATCTTCTCGATTGGTCATGATCTATAATTATAAGAGCCAGTATACATAATGAAATGTGTTATAAAAAAGTAAAACAAAAAACTCAAGAAAAAAAAAATGTAACCTTTATTTAACGTCAGTACCCAGCACTCACCTCACTTAGGGGTACTTCATGTTCCTCAGGTTTAAGGAAGTCAATATCCCTGGATGATATAATTCCCACTAGTTTACCCCCCATCTTCCCATTGTCTGTGATAGGAATGCCACAGAAACCGTGACGAGACTTGGCCTCAAACACGTCTCGTACCCGATGTGTGGGGCTCAGTACCACAGGATCTGTAATGAATCCTTGCTCGTATTTCTGGTATGGGGTAAGCAAGAGATCATCCACTTGAATCATTTCTTATCATTCAGAGTACATAAAGAAGGAGCAGAAGGAGAGACTCACTTTTACTTTTCGAACTTCATTAGCTTGAAATTCAGGCGTGCAGTTGTGATGCATGACACCAATGCCACCAGTCAGCTAAAAACATGCAAGAACAACAAAAACATAAATAACCAATCGTCAGAAAAAACACAGGAGGTCGGCTCCAATTAATATTCAACATATTTCTTACCGCCATAGCAATTGCCAGATTTGCTTCTGTTACTGTATCCATTGGGGATGAAACTAGTGGAGTTTTTAGGGTTATTTTCTTAGTAAGGGCAGATGTGAGGTCCTTAAAGAGAAATATTAACTACATGTCAATATCCTAATAGAAGTATCTGCAACCCATCAGTTCTAGTACTCACCGATACCAAGTACGAATACTTCTATTTTAAAAGGAATCTGACACCAGGGTGACCCGGTTTCTGGCGCTGTTTACCGTATGATATGTGGGTCCTTGTTGTGTACAATGGAGGCGGCTGCTGTAGTATGAGCCAAGATTTCTCTCTTCTCCATTGGACAGAACAGGGAATTTGTATTGGCGGCGAAACGGATGACCACATGGTGAGCAGCGGCAGAAACCGGGTCACCTGCACTATCTACCTATAAATTCAAGTTAGTGCAGGTAACTGCTGTAAGATTGTCTTTAATAGTAGGTAATATCCCCCTGCAGACATTAGCTGCAGCCCCCTGGCAGTCATTAGTAGAAGCCACCCCTGTAGACCGCTGCCCCCCTGTAGACATAAGTAGCAGCCCCCCCTTTAGACAGTGGGCCCCCATTTAAACAGCAGCAGGGACCCCCCCCCCCTTTAGACAGCACCAGGGCGCCCCCCCCCCCCCGTTTAGACAGCACCAGGAGGGCGCGCCCCCCCCCCCGTTTAGACAGCACCAGGGCGCCCCCCCAGTTTAGACAGCAGCAGCCCCCCCCGTTTAGACAGCAGCAGCCCCCCCCCCCCCCGTTTAGACAACAGCAGGGCCCCCCCCCCTCGTTTAGACAGCAGCTGGGCCCCCCCCCCTCGTTTAGACAGCAGCTGGGCCCCCCCCCCTCGTTTAGACAACAGCTGGGCCCCCCCCCCTCGTTTAGACAGCAGCTGGGCCCCCCCCCCTCGTTTAGACAGCAGCTGGGCCCCCCCCCCTCGTTTAGACAGCAGCTGGGCCCCCCCCTTTTAGACAGCAGCAGGGCCCCCCCCTTTTAGACAGCACCAGGCCCCCCCCCCCCCTTTTAGACAGCACCAGGCCCCCCCCCCCCCTTTTAGACAGCACCAGGGCCCGCCCCCCCCCCCTTTAGACAGCACCAGGGCCCGCCCCCCCCCCCCCCTTTAGACAGCACCAGGGCCAGCCCCCCCCTTTAGACAGCACCAGGGCCCGCCCCCCATTTAGACAGCATCAAGGCCCCCCCCGTTTAGACAGCAGCAGGCCCCCCCCATTTAGACAGCAGCAGGGCCCCCCCCATTTAGACAGCAGCAGGGCCCCCCCCCCCATTTAGACAGCAGCAGCCCCCTTGCAGGCAGCTCACCTCCTCTGTCGGGTGCTGGTGCTGCCGCTCTGCTGCCCCGTTCTCCCGTCCTCCGGTATGTGACATACACGTCACTCTGCTTCCTCCGTAGCGTTACGCTAGGCGCAGGAGAGGATGCGGAGTGACGTGTGTGTCACATGCTCCTCCATAGAACACTATGATGCGGACGCGAGGATGGAAGAACTGGGCAGCAGAGCGGCACCAGGGATCGGGCATGGTATCGGGGACATTAAACGAGTCCCCAATACCATGCAAATGGCTGGTATCGGCCCGATACCAGTATCGGTATCTGGACATCCCTAGTGTTTAATACTCTAAATAGAAAACTTCCACTGTACCCTTAGCCTCCTTTTCTTTTTGAATTTTTTTTGTCTTGTCCACAGTGCTCTCTGCTGACACCTCTGTCTGTGTCTGGAACTGTCCAGAGCAGCATAGGTTTGCAATGGTGATTTTCTCCTGCTCTGGACAGTTCCTGATACGGGCATCAGTTGTCAGAGAGCACTGTGGACAAGACAAAAAAGAAATTCAAAAAGAAAAGAAATTTCCTCCGTAGCATACCGCTGCTAAAAAGTACTGGAAGGGTAAAGATTTTTTTTTTAAAGTTTTCCACCGGAGTACCCCTTTTAAGGGAGTTGTGTAACCCGCATAGCACTGCAAGTTCAAGTGTTAGGTATACCGCATAGCTTGTAGTGCTGGTAAGTCAATTCCACTTCCATTAACTCCAATAAGATTTACACAGACTGCCACAACCAAGCTGTCTATGGTGTCATCAGGACACTGTATATTCCCACACACTAATACTCACCACTTGATCTGCTGTGAAGTCTATGTACCCAGGGAGAATAAGAAAGTCGCTGTGAAGGAAAGGGGGGGGGGGGGGGGGGAAAAAACTATTAGTCAGCAACTAAATACAAAAGACTCTGGTCTTATCCTCTTTGAATTCTTTATTTTATCAGTCTAGATAATCAACACAGCTGTCATTACAGCTCTTGCAGGGACAGTCGCCTCGCTTTCCTAAACTCCTGAATATCAAATCTGTATTTATGGCTTAAAGGGGTACTCCGGTGCTTACACATCTTATCCTATCCAAAGGATAGGGGATAAGATGCCTGATCACGGGAGTCCCGCCGCTGGGGACGCCCGTGATCATGCACGCGGAACCCCGTTTATAATCAGTGTTCGCTCTGGGTCTGATTACGGGCGACCACCGGGTCGGCGGCGTGTGACGTCACGTCTCCGCCCCCATGTGACGTCACGCTCCGCCCCTCAATACAAGCCTACGGGAGGGGGCGTGATAAGCACCGGAGAACCCCTTTAAGATCTCTTGGAAGAGTTTCCACTGCTAAAATATTTGCCAACGCCTTTCTATTTTGCAAAAGGTTTACAGATGGGCCATAAGACTGGTGTCACGCAGTTTATATTTTTTTTTTGTGGCCTTATCTGGAGCCAAAGGCAGAAATGGATAAAAAAAAAATATAATAATTTTTAAATGGTTGTAGTTTAATAAACTACATCAAACTGCAGTGATAGAAACGTGCCATCCAACCTTAGGCTGGGTTCACATTACGGAATTTCCATGCACAATTCTGCTTTGAAATTCAGCTCAGAAATTCTGGTGCCAAAGGGATTCTGCTGCACTCAACATAATTTTTGTAGCGAAGCTATGGAAATTCATTGACCCGAAAGAATGAACTTGGCAGAATACACTTTGGCCCTCATTTACTATTCTAAACCCGACCTCTTTTGTCGGGTTTTTTTGTCGCATATTTGTCTGCGCCATGTCGCAGACATCGTGCGCCAGTCTGCGACACGATGCATCATTTTTTCCCGATGGACCCGATGTGGATTCTCCCAAACCCGAAAAAGGGGCGTAACCCGACATTTCTGAGCTTTCCCACGTATTTATTAAGGTTTCCAACCCGAATTTGTTGTATTGTTGTGGATTTTTTCCCCCCGAGAGCTCAGAGGAGTTGGAAACCAAAACCAAAAAAACCCACGTGCGACAAACAAGATGTGACATAATAATAAATACCAGGGGAAAAAAGCAGTCGGGTAAGAAAGCAAGATAGACTTACAACCCGATTTTCTTAGTAAATGAGGGCCTTTATGTGGACAGCAATTCCCTCGTGGTCCCAGCACTGACATTCAGTCGGCACCGGTCAACCTAGGGATCTCTGGCCCAAATATTCCATAGTCTCAACATAGCCTTAGGGGGGAGGGGTCATGAGAAATGAGAATAAAAACATGGCTGCTATTTTCTAGCAATAGTGCCATTCTATTGTACAGGCCATGTTTGTTATAAAAGCTCAGCCCCATTAAAAAATAAAAAAAATAAAAATAATCCATGGTGACAGCATTTATCATAACCGTTCTAGAGGAAGTGGTGCAGTTGCCATAGCAACGAGATTGCTTTTACTTTCCACAGGCCTGTCAGATAAGTTGCTATGGGCAACTGCACCTCTCGTCCTCTGCACGGTTCTATAAATCTCCCTCCATGTTTTTCCATAGTCATACATCTCCATTCTCACTGTGCATCACAAGTAAACACAATTTCATGCAGGATTCTGGGATAGACGTGAGATTTGTGATAGCGGCCATATTGGCAGACAATTTAACTGGTCTTGTTACTCCTAGCA
Organism: Hyla sarda; assembly: GCF_029499605.1. Taxonomy (NCBI): domain Eukaryota; kingdom Metazoa; phylum Chordata; class Amphibia; order Anura; family Hylidae; genus Hyla; species Hyla sarda. Next base: position 116,254,325 of record NC_079194.1, on the reverse strand, counting down.
ACCAATAGTGGAGCGGCTTTTATTTTCCCAGAGGAGTCGAAAGAAATGAAAGCTGGGCTCTGGTCAGTCTTTGTGGGCAACAATGACAATGTTCTGTCAGAGTTTTCATAAATCGACCACTTCTGGTTTGTTCCTCATTGGGAGATGAAACAGGGAGAGAGTAATAAAGCTCAGGGCCTTTTTCAGGCTGGGAAGACATCCATGGCTCCTCTGACCTAGTAATGGAGCCGCACCAGTGCCCCTCAACCCCTCCTCACACAGCACAATGGTCACCAGCTTCACATCGTGTATCAGGACGGTAACATGAACCACGTGAGGCCTCAAGTTACAAAGAGAAACACAGGGAGGACGGCGACTGACAGGAAACCCAAACATGTTACCTTATAATCTGTGTTTATATCCTGACAGGACAAAATGTCTTCCCCATTACTGCCTCGTGTACTCATTGGGGGCTCCACTCCTGAAATACTTTTCCCTCACACCAGCTTTCTGTGGTATTCTACAGTAGTGGTCTTCAACCTGCGGACCTCCAGAGGTTGCAAAACTACAACTCCCAGCATGCCCGGACAGCCAACGGCTGTCCGGCCATGCTGGGAATTGTAGTTTTGCAACCTCTGGAGGTCCGCAGGTTGGAGACCACTGACACTGCATGTGTCAATTTGATTACCCACAACAGAAGCAGAAATCACTCCTGACATACTCTGTGCTGCAGGTGACCTAAAAAAAAACCTTTGACCTTGCACTCGCTTCCATTTTTCCTCACAGCTCCCCTCCAATCAAATGAAGGCCAAGATCACCGACCCCTATCGAAACAACATGAATCTCCTGAAATACTCTGTGCTGCTGATTATCCCATTATTTTCACTCATCTCCAAGTTCTTTCTTACATTAAAAAACTACCCTGTCCTAAGCAAACCTGATCTTCTGAAATACTCGCTAAAACATGGAAAGTGATTTATGAATCGTAAAAAAGGCAACGGCTTTTGAAGGTCATTTTTTTTTTTTGCTGTTTCCGGGTGACCTTCAATATGGTCCTATCACTGAACCTACAGTAGCGATCAGCCAGCTTTCTAGTCCTGAATAGCTAAGGGTGGGTTCACACCACGATTTTGCTATACAGTTTCAGCATACGCTTTCATTAAAAAAAAAAACATATGCAACCGTACAGAAAACCGTGCCCATAGACTTCCCATTCCAAACCGTATGCACCATAATGTATACGGTTGTCTCCGTTTTTCAAACCATACGTGTTTTTTTTTACTTTTTTCTGGACAGAAAACCGTGGCCTACCACGGTTTTTGGTCCAGGTGAAAAACCATTTTAAACCGTATGTTTTTTGTTTTTTTTTTAACATGGGAGTCAATGGGAACCGTACAGAACTGTATGTGTGTACGGTTCCATCCAGTTTTCACCATACAGTTTTTGACTTTGCAGTTTTTTTTTCTTGGAATTTCAATCAAACAAGTGAAACTTTATTCATAATGGAGTGAAACGTTCAAAACGTATACTTTTTTTTTCTTAAAAAACGGATGCAACCGGACATCACTTTTCAAACCGTATACAGATAAATCTTTGTACGCACGTTTTGATACAGTTTAGTCAGGTTTTGAGGAATCAGGTTTTTTTTTAATCAAAAACCTGATACAGGAACTGTGTTGCAAAAACGTGGTGTGAACTAACTGCAGAACCTGTGTGAATAAAGAATTATCATTATAAATGTAGCAGTATGTATCAACATGAAACACTGCATAATTAAGCAGAGATGCCAATCAGGAGTCTGGAAAAGCTGAGTGATCAACTTGATGAGATCTGCTGGAAGACCAATGTATAGAATAGGAAAGGAGTATCAGAGGAGACACAGTATTATAGCTTTATCTGTCCATGGTCAGTGAGAATGGGTCTCACCGGATTTGGGGGGGGGGGGGGGTCCTAAAGCACCTCCAACCCAATATACAACATCCAGGGGTCTCCACTGTGGGGGGGCACTACCCAACTGCAATACAGAAGACAAACATGGAATCTTAAGTCGCCTGCCAGAGCAAAACCGGTCAGGGTACTCTGGATATCATAAAAACACAGAATTAGCCATGGAATGCTGGGTCTTCTGGAAGGATCTAGAAACTTCTCTCATTGATTTAGAAGGAAGAATACTCATTATCTACTAGGGAACATTGCCCTTAACAGTATCATGGCAGAAGATGGCAAAAGTCTGACCCCCTATAGTACTCCACCAAAACTGTCTGGCATGCATCCAGAGAATTTCAGAATTTTGGAGGAACACAACAGGTCACATGGGGTCGTCTTGTAATAAATCCTGCCAGGGGATGTTGAGTCTATAACAGTGGTCTCCAACCTGCGGACCTCCAGATGTCGCAAAACTACAACTCCCAGCATGCCCGGACAGCCAACGGCTGTCCGGGCATGCTGGGAGTTGTAGTTTTGCAACATCTGGAGGTCCGCAGGTTGGAGACCACTGGTCTATAAGTACCTACACAAAGACTGGCATACTGGGTCATATATTACTTCTCAATGAGGATGGCATAGCTTTTTTTTTTTTTGTGTGTGTGGCACTATAACATTACCAAAGAGACTGACAGAGCATGATAGGTCTTGTAGTACCACCACAAAGCTGAGGGCATTCTGAGCATTATAGTGTTACCAAAAAGGCTGAGAGAGCATGATAGGGCTTGTAGTACTAGCAGGAAGGCTGTGAGGAGATTTGGGGCACTATAGTATTACCAAGGAGAATAACTGAGCATAATGGCTCATGTGGTAGAAAGACTATGCGGTATTCTGGGTATTACCAGAGAGGCTGGCAGGACATAGTAGCCAGAGCCAGACCCTCTCCTTGGCACAATATCATTACAGGGTGCATATAGCAGGTGACATTGAGGGTCAGGGGTCACACCAAGACTCTGCCCCCCACCCCCCATACTCACTTATATGTGAGTCCTTCGCCAGCCCCAAAGAGCTGCTGGGCAGTGAGGCCATCGTCCGGGACATAGGAGGTGCCCCCGCTGATCAGGTAGTCCGCCATGCTGCTCTGCACAACACGCGGTCCCGATCCTTCCTCTTAATACCCGGCCTGCGCCTTCACAGACAAGAGGCCAACCTGTCCGGCGCTGACACTTTATAAAGAGCTCCCGAGCGCCACCCACCGGTGACTTCATCTCCCTGCGCCACCTCACACCGCCACATGTGACTCCGGGGACTGTAGACAGCAACTGGACTGTTTTCCTTAACTGGGGGCAGCGATCTTTCCCGGTGACGTATAGCAATACAATTATTGTATCAGCGCCTGGGAAAGCTGGGTGGCCTCTATTATAGTTATGTACTCCCCCAATGATTAAAGTGGTATTCCTGACTAGCAAAGTTACCGTCTATTCACATGGCAGATTAGTGGGTGGTCCGACTATTGAGACCCCCCCATTGAGTACGGAGATAAATAGCCCCCTGAACGAATTTGTTCTCTCTGGGGCTTCTGAACATTGCCGAGCACTTGAGCTTGGCAATATTCAGAAGCCCAAATGAATGAATAAAGAAGGGTTCCCAGCAGTCAGACCCCCACAGATAGGCTTGTTACCCTTTATGCCAGTGTTTTTCAAACAGTGGGCCTCCAGCTGTTGCAAAACTACAACTCCCAGTATGCCCGGACAGCCTTTGGCTGTCCGGGCATGCTGGGAGTTGTAGTTTTACAACAGCTAGAGGTCCACTGTTTGGAAAACACTGCTTTACCAGAATGCAGGGTATATAACGTTCCCTAGCGTCCCTCAGCAGCACAATATGGGGGTGTTTTACGCCCCTGTACGCCCATTAGGAATTTTAATAACCAAAGCAATCAGGAGTCCCCTCCCCCACTAGCCTATATAATGGACTTACCTTCCGCCTAATGCAGAGTTTTTCTTTGTTTTCTTCTCTTTCTCGCGCTAATTTCTTAAGTTGCACGTTTTTACTGTCTACTGCCTTATTTTAGTCAGGCTTCTTAGAAGAATTGCCCTGCTCTCTGCCCTGGATCAGTGATCCTGATGGGGGTGGGGCTTATTTCTGCAGTTTGGAAAGGGGCGTGTCCTCCGAAACGTCGGAAGTATCCGGCAAACGCTCACATGTCTACCCCTTTGTGAGAGGAAGGAAGACCAGCTCCGATATGCCCGTGAAAGGGTGAAACTACACCGGCTGCTGGATCGGGACTGTCGGACGTTTATTAGTGAGCACTGTGGGTGAAGTAACTTTTGTACCTTTATACTTTCACAAAATGGAGATTGCTCCGATTTTGTACTAAGAAGTTGAAACTACTAAAGAATTTCTTAAAAACGCATATTGTTGTCAAGTGTGAATTACTTCTTATGTTGGATCCTACAACAAGTCACCCTAGCCTCTAAAACCATGGCCCTCTCTACGGCCGCTCGTAGGGCTCTGTGGATACGCCCTTGGGGAGCTGATAACTCAACAAAATTTCAATTATGCAATTTAGATATTTCCCCTGGAAAATTATTTGGGCCTCAGCTAGACGGCATTATATAGGGTATGTCTGATCGCAAGGGGAAGTCCTTACCGCTTCCCAAACCTGTAAGCCGGATCACTACTAGAGGATATTCACCTCCTAGATCCAGACGTGGGCCACAGTCTTATAGAGGAAGAGGTTCCAGAAGAGAGGTGCTGGGTCTTCTAAGGATATAAATAAGAAGTTGGATTTTTGATGTTTTGCGTCTTCCTGTCTTCATATTTTTTCTTACTGCCTGGGAACGTCTAATACTGGACCGTTTTGTCCTGTCAATAGTGTCAGACGGGTACTTACCTCTTCTCCATCAGTGCCCTGGAAAAAGGATGATTATTTCCCCCAGTTGTGTTCTCCAAGGAGAGAGATACTGGAGGAGTCCATTCTGGAACTTCTTTCCCTAAGGCAGTGCTTCTCAAATAGTGGGGCGCGCGGCTCCGTAAAGGGGTGCGAGGCTCCGTAAAGGGGGGCCCGACTCACTCGCAAGCAGCGTCCCACACGGCGTCGGTTGCCTAGCAACTCTACGGCTGGATCTTACTTACAGCCCTGGGTTGTCAGTGTGGCTGCCTGGGAGAGGCGCTTTGAACTCCGGTGTGGCGAGCTGCTACGTTCAGACGTGAGGTCACCGGGGTGACGTGACCTCACGTCTAAGCGCAGCAGCCCACCATGTCGGAGTTCACTGTGCCACCGAGCAGTGCGCCCGCCGCCCTGCTCTCTCTCGTACAGGCCCTGCTTGTCCTCAGGTACAGATCCCTGCTTGTCCTCCATGTAAAGAGCCCCGCTTGTTGTCAGTGTACAGAGCCCCGCTTGTTGTCAGTGTACAGAGCCCCGCTTGTTGTCAGTGTACAGAGCCTCATATACGTTAATAAGGATACAGTGTTATGCAGAGGTGTAATTATAACAATTTTATAGACAAATGATACTATTTACAGCCGCGCGCTAAATGTTTTCTTCTTCCTGGGGGGGGAGGGGCATGACAGAAAATAATTGAGAAGTACTGCCCTAAGGGCAGTTTCTCCTTCCGAAATAGGAAGGGGAGTGTACTCTCCAGTCTTTTTAGTTCCCAAACCATCAGGCAAATTCCGGTTAATAATAGATCTCAGGTATCTAAACCAGTTTATTGTCAGGAAGAAATTCAGAATGGAGACTATCCACACAGTGAAGACATTGCTTCAACAGGGGGATTTTCTAGCATCCTTGGACCTGAAGGATGCATACTTCCACATCCCCATTCACAGGTCATTCCAGAGGTTCTTGAGGATTGAGGTATGGGTTCAGGGAACCCTGTTGCACCTTCAGTTTTGAGTACTTCCCTTGGGGATCTCGACAGCCCCCTTCATTTTCACAAAGGTTGTTTCCACCATGACGGCGGGTCTTCGTATAAAGGGAATAAGAAAAATAATTCCTTATCTGGACGATTGGCTGCTATTAGCAGAGTCCAGAGAGTTATTGCAGAGTCACATACAGATAACTCTCAATCTCTTAGACGATCTAGGCTGGATAGTAAACCACGAAAAATCTTGCCTCTGCCCATCTACAATAGGATTCTTTCTTGGATACAGGATCGACACAAGTCAGATGGTCATCTGTCTGTCACAAGAAAGGAAGGAGCGATTAAAGACCGCGGTGAAGCATACACTCAGACTTCGCCATATATAAATAAGGACCTTGATGAAGGTACTGGGACTAATGTCCTCTTCCATAGTAGCAGTCCCTTGGGCACTTTGGCACCTGAAACCTTTATAGTCTGAAGTCCTCGGTCAATGGAACAGGTCACTCTCCAGCCTAGACAAGATGACTCTGACCTCGTCAGTTGGAGGCTCCCTAACCTGGTGGACATGCCTATAGGATGGCGAGCACTTAGAGGAGCCGAATTGGATCATAATTAACACAGACGCCTCAGGTACCGGGTGGGGAGCCCATATGCTTCACGAAACAGTTCAAGGAACTTCGAAGCAGGCAGAAAGGATAATGTCATCCAATGCCAGAGAACTGAGAGACATTTACTTGGCCCTACTACACTTTGCCCCCTTCCTCAGGGACAAACCAGTAAAGATCAGAACCGACAACATAGCGTCGGTATATTATCATCAACAAGCAAGGGGGCACCAGATCAAAGATCCTGCTCAGGGAAGTAGGCAAGATCATGTCTTAGGCAGAGAACTGGGTATCACGGATATCTGCAGTTCACATCAGGGGGACTCACAATGTGCTCGCAGACTACCTATCCAGGGACAGGACATTACCAGGGGAATGGTCACTGAAACCTTAAATTTTTCTTCAAATAACCAAGATGTGGGGGATGCCAGAAGTGGAGTTAATGGCCACAAAGAACAATGCAAAGCTCAAAAGTTTTTGCTCCCTCCCTACGGAGAATCCGCTGGTAGTGGACGCCATGACCATTCCTTGGAATTTCGACCTAGCTTAAGTCTTTCCCCCTGTGCCCATGATTCCCAAGGGGTTGAGGAAGATCAAGATGGTTCTGGACCAAGAGATCCTGGTTTGCCCTACTCATATCCATGAGTCGAGGGATATATTGGACCCTTCCTCTCAGGTGAGATCTGGTGACACAATGAACACAGTTCTGTCACAGCCTCAGATCGTACAATCTAACAGCCTGGAGGTTGACCGCTCCTTACTAAGGGACAGAGGTTATTCTGGAAGAGTATTGGACACGCTAGCACACTCAAGGAGTGAAGCTACCAACAGGTCTTATGCAAGAATTAGAACATTTTTTCAGACCTGGTCTTTATCCAAAGGTATATTAATCCTTCTGATCCTTCCAATCCTGAGATCTTAGATTTCCTTCAGGATGGATTTGATAAGGGTCTGTCACACAGTACGCTAAAAGTTCAAGTTTCAGCTCTCTCAGCGGTTCTTTACAGAAGACTTCTTTTAATACCAGAGTTTAAATCTTTTATTAAGGCTGTGTCTCACCTCAGACCGAGAATCATTAGACCGGGTGTTCCATGGGATTTGCCTTTAGTCTAAAAGAATTTGTCTCTTCATGCTTTTGAACCCATCCAAGAGATAGATCTAAAGCTGCTTTCTTTTAAGACTACCTTTTTTTTTTCCCATTAGCTATTACTTCAGCTAAAAGAGTAGGTGAGTTGCAGGCTCTTTCTTCTAAGGAGCCTTACACAATTTGTCTCGAGGACAAGGTTCTATTGAGATTTCTCCCTATTTTCCTACCCAAATGTGCATCCTTCCAGAACACCAATCAGGTTATTGCCCTACCTACTCTTCCAGAAAGTGAGGACCAACTTCTAAAGAATTTAGATGTTGTCCGTTGTCTCAAGGTTTACCTTGAACGAACTCTTCCATTTAGGAAATGAGAGAATTTGTTTATCTCTTTTCAGGGTCCTAGTAAGAGCTAAAAGGCCTCTAAACCCACTATATCCAGGTGGATATCAAGCTGTATTCACTTTTGCCACACTTTAGAGGGTCTAGACCCTCCTTTTTGTAAGGCTCATTCTACAAGGTCGGTAGGTTCATCCTGGGCATAGAAATGCTCTGTTCCAATTGAACAGATATGTTTAGCTGCTACCTGGTCTAGTCCATCAACTTTTTTTTTTGTTTTTATAGAATACAGTCTAGACTTTCTCAACAGCGGAGTTTTCTTAACTCGGTTATCAATACTGTCAAGCACTGACACCCTCCCTATGGAGTACTCTCTTTGCTGAATCCCCATATTGTGCTGCTGAGGGACACTAGGGAAGATATTATTTGATTGATAATCTTTTTTCCCTTAGTATCCTCAGCAGCACAAGACTCCCCCCCCCCATACTTAAATTTTATTTTTTCTACTTTATTACTACTCTGCAGTAGGCAGAAGGTAAGCCCATGATATAGGCTAGTGGGGAGGGGACTCCTGATTGCTTTGGTTATTAAAATTCCTAACGTCCCATGGGCGCACAGTGGCGTAGAACACCCCCATATTGTGCTGCTGAGGAGACTAAGGGAAAACAGATTATCAATCAAATCATATCTTGTCAGTTGTAATAAGGCCACAAGACCTGGACCACCAAGGTTCTAATGCACAGCCGTTGGCTGTCTGGCCATTTGTAGTTCAGCAACATTTGGAGGTCCACAGTTTGTAGACCACTTTACTAGTTAAATTAACAGGAAATCCCTGGTCATCTTTCTGGTCCAGTTCTGTGTGTTAGATCTGTTAGGCTGGGACAATGCTGTAACTTTTTGTAGCTCTGCTGATTTTAAAGGGAATTCCAGTTAACCTGTTCGGGACGAAGGGCATATGGATACACCCTTGCGTCCTGGTACTTAAGGGAATTTCGGTCCCCGCCGAGCACCGGGCGGGGACCGGAGCAGGCAACCCGTGCAAATGAGGCAATAGAGAAATACAGCTGGCACTAATACCGCTAATGAGCAGGACAACTGTCATACAAATGCTGATCCACGTCTTAGGGACGATAAATGCAGCCTCCAGTCTTAAATCCCGCCTCCAGCGGTGCTCTGTCCGACAGACCAACAGGCAGTAATGTCACAAAGAAGATAGAAGAGACGGCAACTCACTGGAAAATCGTGCGGCTTTATTCTCAAGACACAGGGTACAGCAGGTACACAAAGAGCAACGTTTCACCGATTGGCTTCTTCCGGCTCACTGGTACGACGTGGTGCCGACGCGCTAGATATACGTCCGCAGCAGTCGGCACCATGACAACCAAGATACACAAACCTACGGCGCATGCGCCGACAGGCGCTGACACCGTGGTGTCTAATTGGCGCGTGCGTATTAACGCTACAGCGTCCAAGTAAAAAGATAAGTGATATCAATAATAGTATAAATATAGTAAGGTGAATATGAAACAGAGTAAAAAACATTAAATTCATATATTCAATAACAGTTAGAGAAAGACACTCATGTCGTTCTTATCATTAAGTCCAGCCGGACCGATAGCGTCAGTTCTCAGGATCCAGGTGGATTCTCTCTGGAGCAAACGTTTGTGGCGATCGCCACCATCTTTAGTTGCTTTAATCACCTCCAGTCCTGAGAAAGACAGTACATCAGTATTACCTGCGTGCATTGTTCTCACATGCTCAATTAATCTGGTACACCCTTTACCTGTACGAACGGAGCAAAAATGCTCCTGAATCCTGGTGTACATACATCGGATGGTTTTACCGATGTAAAACCTACCACAGGTACATTCGAGCAAATACACTACAAAATTAGTTTTACAGGTAATAAATTGTGTGACATTCCACTCAATACCTCCTACTCTACAAAATGTACTCTCCTTGTTATATTGGCACATTATTTACAGTGTTTACATCTAAAGTTACCTCTGGGTAAGGTCCTTTCTAGCCAATTCTTATCATCTTCTACGGGTGCAGCTAAGCTGGTTACCCAGCGTGCACGTCCGACGGTAGGAAAAAAGGGGCTGTCGTTTGGCTATCAGACCCAGATCGGTATCACTTTCAATTAAGTGCCAATGCCTCCTTATAGCAGCTTGGATTGTATCATTCATCGATGAATGCTGAAATGAAAAAATAAACTTCTTATGGCGCTTTTCTAGTCTCTTCTTAGAGGATAGAAGTTGGTTTTGACTGAGGGTCCTAGCTTTGTTTAAAGCCCTATCTATCTCTTTAGGGGGATAACCTCTTTGAACTAGGCGTATAGATAATTCGCGTGCCTGTGATTCAAAACCCTGGTCTTCACTATTAAGTCGTCTGAGACGAACAAATTGCCCATATGGTAAAGCTTTCTTGACATGAGGGGGGTGGTGACTCTCGTAATGGAGCAGCCCTGGGGGGTCATTAGACCCGCCCATGTCGGCGATCGGCGCAAATTGCAAGTGAATTTACACTTGCGATTTGCGCCGATTACGGGTCTATGGTGACCCGGAATAGAAGGGGGATCGCGGTTGTCTAAGAAAACTACGATCCCCCTGAAGCGATAGGAGTGAGGTGGCAGGGGTGCCACCCCTCCTATCCCTGCTATTGGTGGTCTAGACGCGACCACCAATAGCAGATCGGGGCGGAGGGGTTTACTTTAATTTTCCCCGTCCTGCCCACCCACAATAGGCGGGGCAGGAGGGGGAAATGACGGGTACCGAACACCGAAGGTCCACTTACTCCTCCGGAGGCTGCGGGCGACGGTGATCGGCGGGCGGCGACGGAGATCGGCGTGCGGCAGAAGAAGACGGCTCCCTGGATCCTACGGAAGCCGGTTAGTTGCCTAGCAACATCTGGAGGGCTACAGTCTGAGACTGTAGCCCTCCAGATGTTGCAAAACTACAACTTCCAGCATGCCCAGACAGCTGTTTGCTGTTTGGGCATGCTGGAATATGTAGTTTTGCAACAGCTGGAGGGCTGCAATTTGAGACCACTATATAGTGGTCTCTAAACTGTATCCCTCCAGATCTTGCAAAACTACAACTCCTAGCATGCTCAAACAGCTCTTTGCTGTCTGGGCATGCTGGGATTTGTAGTTTTGCAACATCTGGAGGGTCTCAGTTTGGAGATCACTGTGCAGTGGTCTATGACAGTACATCCTGGGAGTCGTAGTTTTGCAACAGCTGGAGGCACACTGGTTGGAAAATACTGTTAGGTAACAGAACCTAACTGAAGGTTTTCCAATCAGTTTGCCTCCAGCTGTTGCAAAAGTACAACTCCCAGCATGCACGGCATGTCAGTACATTCTGGAAGTTGTAGTTTTGCAACAGCTGGAGGCACACTGGTTGGAAAATACTGTTAGGTAACAGAACCTAACTGAAGGTTTTCCAACCAGTGTGCCTCCAGCTGTTGCAAAACTACAACTCCCAGCATGCACTGTCAGGTGGAGGTTTGCCCCCCCATGTGAACGTACAGGGTACATTCACACAGGCAGGTTTACAGTAAGTTTCCTGCTTCAAGTTTGGTCTGCGGCAAATTTTTCGCCGCAGCTCAAACTCCTAGCGGGAAACTCACCGTAACACGCCAGTGTGAATGTCCCCTAAAAACACTACACTACACTACACTAACACATAATAAATGGTAAAACACTACATATACACCCCCTTACACTGTCCCCCCCCCCCCCCCCAATAAAAATTAAAAACTTATTGTACGGCAGTGTTTCCAAAACGGAGCCTCCAGCTCTTGCAAAACAACAACTCCCAGCATTTCTGGACAGCCACTGACTGTGCAGGCATGCTAGGAGTTAAGCAACAGCTGGAGGCACCCTGTTTGGGAATCACTGGTGTAGAATACTCCTATGTCCAACCCTATGCAATTCCTAATTTAGTCCTCAAATGCGCATGGCGCTCTCTCATTTTGGAGCCCTGTCTTATTTCAAGGAAACAGTTTAGGGCCACATATGGGGTATTTCCGGAATTGGGAGAAATTGCACTACAAATTTTGGGGGGCTTTTTCTCCTTTTACCCCTTATGAAAAGGAAAAGTTGGGGGTTACACCAGCCTGTTTGTGTAAAAAAAAATGTTTACAGCGGTTCTGACATAAACGCAAAAACATAAATACCCACATGTGACCTCATTTTGGAAACTACACCCCCCACGGAACGTAACGAGGGGTATAGTGAGCCTGAACACCCCACAGGTGTTTGACGAATTTTCATTACATTTGGATGGGAAAATGAAAAAAAAATGTTTTCACTAAAATGCTGGTGTTACCCTAAATTTTTCATTTTCACAAGGGAAAATAGGAAGAAAAAAAAGCAAAATTTGTAACCCCATTTCCTCTGAGTAAGAACATACCCCATATGTGGATGTAAAGTGCTCGGCGGGCGCACTACAATGCTCAGAAGAGAAGGAGCGCCATTGGGATTTTGAAGAGAAAATGTGTCCGGAATTGAAGGCCACATGAGTTTACAAAGCCCCCATAATGCCAGAACAATGGACCCCACCCCCACATGTGACCCCATTTTGGAAACAACACCTCTCGTGTAATGTAATAAGGGGTATAGTGAGCATTTACACCCCACGTGTCTGACAGATTTTTGGAACAGTGGTCCGTGAAAATGAAAAATTAAATTTTTCATTTGCACAGTCCACTGTTCCAAAGATCTGTCAAACGCCAGTGGGGTGTAAATACTCACTGCACCCCTTATTAAATTCTGTGAGGGGTGTAGTTTCCAAAATGGGGTCACATGTGGGGGGGTCCACTGTTCTGGCACCACAGGGGGCTTTGTAAACGCACATGGCCCCTGACTACCATTCCAAACAAATTATTTTTCCAAAAGCTCAATGGCGCTCCTCCTCTTCTGAGCATTGTATTTCGCCCGCAGAGCATTTTACGTCCTAACATGGGGTATTTCCATACTCAGAAGAGATGGGGTTACAAATTTTGGGGGGCATTCTCTCCCATAACCCTTTGTAAAAATGGTACATTTGGGGAGGAAACTGCACTTTAGTGAATCAATTTTTTTTTTTCATTTACACATCCGATTTTAACGAAAAGTCGTCAAACACTTGCGTGGTGTTAAGGCTCACTGGACCCCTTGTTATGTGCCTTGAGGGGTGAAGTTTCCAAAATGGTATGCCATGTGGGGTTTTCTGCTGTTCTAGCACCATAGGGGCTTCCTAAATGTGACATGCCCCCCAAAAACCATTTCAGCAAAATTCACTCTCCAAAATCCCATTGTTGCTCCTTCCCTTCTGAGCCCTCTACTGCGCCTGCCGAACGCTTAACATACACATATGAGGTATTTCCTTACTCGTGAGAAATTGGGTTACAAATTTTTGGAGGCTTTTTCTCCTATTACCACTTGTAAAAACTGGGTCTACAAGAACATGCGAGTGTAAAAAATGAAGATTTTGAATTTTCTCCTTCACTTTGCAGCTATTCCTGGGAAACACCTAAAGGGTTAACAAACTTACTGAATGTGATTTTAGATACTTTGAGGGGTGAAGTTTTTATAATTGGGTCATTTGTGGGGTATTTCTAATAGGAAGGCCCTTCAAATCCACTTCAAACCTGAACTGGTCCCTGAAAAATTCCGAATTTGAAAATTTTGTGAAAAATTGGAAAATTGCTGCTGAACTTTGAAGCCCTCTGATGTCTTCCAAAAGTAAAAACATGTCAACTTTATGATGGAAACATAAATTATATATTGATTCACATATACAATATGTCTACTTTATTTGTAATATCCATTTTCCTTACAAGCAGAGAGCTTCAAAGCTAGAAAAATTCAACATTTTCAAATTTTTCATAAAATTTTGGAATTTTTCACCAAGAAATGATGCAAGTATTGACAAAAATTTACCACTACCATAAAGTAGAATATGTAACAAAAAACAGTCTCGGAATCAAATTTATAAGTAAAAGCATCCCAGGGTTATTAATGCTTAAAGTGACAGTGGGCAGATTTGCAAAAAATGCTCCTGTCCTTAGGGTTATAATGGGCTCTGTCCCCAAGGGGTTAAAAACTATTCTTTTCATATCAACTGGCTGCAGAAAGTTAAACAGATTTGTAAATTACGTCTATTAAAAAATCTTAATCCTACCAGTACTTAGCTGCTGAAGTTGAGTTGTTCTTTTCAGTCTGACAACAGTGCTCTCTGCTTACACCTCTGTCTGTCTCAGAAACTGTCCAGAGAAGGAGCAAATCCCCATAGTTCTGGCCAGTTCCTGAGACAGACAGAGGTGTCAGCACTGTTGTCAGACAGAAAAGAACCACTCCACTTCAACAGCTGATAGGTACTGGTAGGATTAAGATTTTTTCATAGAAGTAATGTACAATAGTGTTGCTCGCGAATATTCGCAATTCGAATATTATTCGCGAATATCGCATATTCGCGAATTTCGCGAATATAGCGCTATATATTCGTAATTACGAATATTCGTTTTTTTTTTTTTTTCACAGTACACATCACAGTGATCATCCCTCTCTGCTTCCAGCTTGTGTGGTGTAAAGAAGGCTCTAATACTACTGTGTGAGACTGGCGTGCGAATTTTCGCATATGCGAACATTTGCATATGCTAATTTCGCATATGCGAATTTTCGCTTATGTTAATTTTGTATATGCTAATTTTCGTATATGTAAATTTTCGCATGCGCGAATTTTTCGCGTTTACGAAAATAACACGGGAATATTACGAATATGCGAATATTCGCGAACATATGACGAATATTCGTCCATATATTCGCGAATATTCGCGAATTCGAATATGGCCTATGCCGCTCAACACTAATGTACAAATCTGTTTAACTTTCTGGAGCTAGTTGATATGAAAAAAATAGTTTTTAACTGGAATACACCTTTAACTATAGTGACCTCTGCAGTCCACAAGATAGCAGACAACTTTGGGAACTGTAGTGTCATAATATCAATTAGTATCACTACAGTGTAGCCCTATAAAGACGTGGCAATAGAGCCGTATCACAGTCATCTGTAAGTATGTCCTCTTAGCCCATTGTCCATACTGCTGCCCGATGAATTTAGATGCTACAGCCTACTGGTATCATCACAGGTACTGGAGCTACTGACTGCCATCATGCAAACAATACAAAATACATTTCTGTAGTATATTGTCTATCAAGTTCAACGTATAACCCTTACTGTGTTAATCTAGAGGAAGGCAATAAACCCTCATGAGACAGATGCCATTTGCCCCATACTAGGGGAAAAAATTCCTACCCAACTCCAAATATGTCAACCAGAAAAAAATCCTGTTATCCCGTCCGGGCTGCAAAATAAAAGAAAACACACTTTCTCTTACCTGCCAACGAGCCCCCGGAGCTCCGGTACACTCCGGTACAGGTGTTCGGTCTCGGGGCTGTATTCTTCTTACTTCCTGTTTGCCCGGCACGTCACACGGAGCTTCAGCCTATCACCGGCCGAGGCAGGACATCGCTGCGGCCGGTGATAGGCTGAAGCTCCGTGTGACGTGCCGGGCTAACAGGAAGTAAGAAGAATACAGCCCGGGGACCGAACACCTGTACCGGAGTGTACCGGAGCTCCGGGGGCTCGTTGGCAGGTAAGAGAAAGTGTGTTTTCTTTTATTTTGCAGCCCGGACGGGATAAAAGGAAAAAAGTGCGCGCCGGAGTACTCCTTTAAGTGACCGTGAAGAAGCATGCTTTTCATGTGCTTCACTATATGGCACACAACGCACAATTAGAAGCGGCAATACTTATACTTTCCATAGTGTTGTGTTATGCTGTTACAGGGAACCCATGGGTAACCTAGCCTCTCACTGATAAGGGATTAAGCAAATATGTTTTTTGCAGGACTAGAGACACTTGTATAAGTGTTGGGAATGGAGGGTCAATAGTTCAAGACTGAAGCTGTAAACCATTGGAAAAACTGCTGCCATTCAGCTAAGGCTATAAAAACTTGTAAACTCGATTGTTAGCTTAAAGGGGTACTCCGCCCCTAGACATCTTATCCCCTATCCAAAGAATAGGGGATAAGATGTCATATCGCCAGGGTCCCGCTGCTGGGGACCCTCGGGATTGCCGCTGCGGCACCATGCTATCATTACTGCACAGAGCGAGTTTGCTCTGTGCGTAATGACGGGCGATACAGGGGCCGGAGCATAGTTGCGTCACGGCTCCACCCCTCATGATGTCATGGCCTGCCCCCTCAGTACAAGTCTATGAGAGGGGGCATGGCAGTCGTCATGCCCCCTGCCATAGACTTGCATTGAGGGGGTGGGCCATGATGTCAGGAGGTGCGGAGCCATGATGTCACGCTGCTCTGTCCCCTGTATCGCCCGTCATTACGCACAGAGCGAAATCGCTCTGTGTAGTAATGAAAGCGCAGTGCCGCAGCGGCGATCCCGGGGTTCCCCAGCAGCGGGACCCCGGCGATCTGACATCTTATCCCCTATCCTTTGGATAGGGAATAAGATGTCTAGGGGCGGAGTACCCCTTTAATCTTCAAACATGACTATGGGATTCTACTAGGGAAATCATGTTTTATAATAAATGCCCCTTCCTGGATCCTCCCACTGCCCTATCTTCAGCAGCAGATCAGCACACAAACTGTTCAATACAGTAGACTGTTGTCATTACCACAGGACAACTGGCTGGGAAGCCATGTATGTTGCCTTTCTTTCCTTCAAGGAATGTATAAAATACATTCGCATATTAATACAGAGGAGTCGGAGTTGGAAGTACAAAAAACTCCGAAGTCGGAACATTTATCTACAGCCCTGGATTTCACACTGTAGACACAGTGTCTGCTCGTAGCAGATGCAAAGCATGAAATCCGCTGCTATGAGTGAAGACACACAGAGCTACCCGGGAGCGGCAGGGAGCTCGCTCTTGTGAGTGCCATCTAGGCATCCGCAGCAGTGAAATATGCTGTGGATGCGCTCCGTGTGACGTCTTTAAGTATCATGTAAAAAATCCAAATCTCCTTTGGATAGGGGGATATACGTTTTAGATTCACGGGGGGTCCAAGCGCTAGGGCCCCCTTCGATCTCCTGTTTGGAGCCCCAGCTCTCCTTCACAGCGGTGCGTCACGACCTCCGCCCCCTTCATTTAGCTATTTGGCAGAGCCTAAGATTGCCAAACAGCTCTCCCATAGAGCTATATGGAGGAGGTGTGGCTTCCCTTCTTGAACTTGTTTATCCCCTTAACAGTTAAACCCCTTGTTAACCATCCTGGTACTTAACCCCTTAAGGACCCAGCCCATTTTCACCTTAAAGGGGTATTCCAGGAAAAAACTTTTTTTTATATATCAACTGGCTCCAGAAAGTTAAACAGATTTGTAAATTACTTCTATTAAAAAGTCTTAATCCTTTCAGTACTTATGAGCTTCTGAAGTTAAGATTGTTCTTTTCTGTCTAAGTGCTCTATGATGACACGTGTCTCGGGAAACGCCCAGTTTAGAAGAGGTTTGCTATGGGGATTTGCTTCTAAACTGGGCGTTTCCCGAGACAAGTGTCATCAGAGAGCACTTAGACAGAAAAGAACCTTAACTTCAGAAGCTCATAAGTACTGAAAGGATTAAGATTTTTTAATAGAGGTAATTTACAAATTTGTTTAACTTTATGGAACCAGTTGATATATAAAAAGTAGATTTTTGTTTACTTACTGTAAAATCTCTTTCTCGGAGAATCCATTGGGGGACACAGACCGTGGGTGTATGCTGCTGTCTCTATGAGGTGTGACACTATGGTAATAAAAAAAAGTTGGCTCCTCCCAGCAGGATATACCCGCCTTCAGACCCTGAGCTAATCAGTTTAAGTTCCAGAGCAATAGGAGGAGACCAACAGGTCAAAGAAAAAACCCCAAACTGTCCGGGAACCAGAAGAAAAAACATAACTGAACACACTCTCGGACAGAGAACCAAAGGAAATTCCAAAAAGGGCGGGAGCTGTGTCCCCCAATGGATCCTCCGAGAAAGAGATTTTACGGTAAGTAAACAAAAATCTCCTTTTCTCTATCAACTCCATTGGGGGACACAGACCGTGGGACGTACCAAAGCCGTCCCTTGGGTGGGCAGAGAAGCAGTCAGGCAGACGGACGATCCACTGCCGCCTGCAACACTTTACGACCCAGACTAGCATCAGCCGATGCGAAAGTATGAACTCAGTAAAACCTCGAGAAAGTATGCAAAGACAACCAGGTAGCCGCCTTGCAAATCTGCAAGGCCGAGGCTCTATTCTGGAAAGCCCAGGATGCCCCAACAGAATGGGTAGAATGAACCACAACCCTGAAAGGAGGAACCTTCCCCTTACAGCGATAGGCGTCCGAAATGGCGGACCGAATCCACTGAGAAATGGTGGCCTTGGAAGCAGGTTGTCCCTTGCGACGACCTTCCGTAAGGACGAAAAAGGAATCACACTGACGAAACGAAGAAGTGAAGGAGAGATAAGACCGAACAGCCCGAACTACATCCAGCTTGTGTAGTAAGCGCTCCTTAGGATGAGAAGGAGCAGGACGAAAAGACGGGAGGACAATGTCCTCATTCAGATGAAAGGCCAAAACCACCTTAGGCAAAAAGGAAGGATCTGGCCGGAAAACAACCTTGTCCTGGTTAATCACCAGAAATGGAGAACGGCAGGAAAGAGCTGCCAATTCAGACACCCTTCGGATGGAGGTGATAGCAACAAGAAACGCCACTTTCCAAGAAAGGAGGCGGAGAGACACCTCTCTAAGGGGCTCAAAGGGAGCACCCTGGAGGGCACTCAGAACCAAATTCAAGTCCCAAAGGGGAGAGGGTGACCGGTAAGGAGGAACAGCGTGCACCACTCCTTGAAGGAAGGTTCGGACATGAGAATTAGAAGCCAGGGGCCGCTGGAAAAGAACAGCAAGGGCCGAAACCTGACCTTTAAGTGAACTGAGAGACAACCCCAGTTCCAACCCTGACTGTAAAAAGGAGAGAAGACGGGGAACCGAGAAGGTTACCGGGGAGAAGTCCTGAGCTTCACACCAACGAAAATAAGACCGCCAAGTACGGTGGTAAATTCTTGCGGAGGAGGGCTTACGAGCCCTGAGCATGGTGTGAATGACTTGGGAAGAGAACACGTAGGCCCTCAAAACCACCGCCACGCCGTCAAATGCAGCGACTGTAAATTGGGGTGGCAAAGAGGACCCTGAGAGAGCAGGTCCGGACGGAGCGGAAGGCGCAGTGGAGCGTCGTCCAAGAGCCTGACTACGTCGGCGTACCACGACCTTCGGGGCCAATGTGGAGCTACCAGAATGGTGGGGACGTCCTCTGCTTTGAGTTTCCTCAGTACCCTGGGAAGGAGCGGAAGTGGAGGGAACAGTTAGGGTAGGGCAAATCCCGTCCAAGGAATCACTAGGGCGTCCACGGCCAGAGCCTGAGGGTCCCGGGACTTGCACACAAAAGGAAGGATTTTCTGATTGTGCCGGGACACAAAGAGGTCCACGTCCGGAATGCCCCAAAGGTCGCAGAGTTGCGCAAAGACCTCTGGATGTAGAGACCACTCACCGGGGTCAGGTGAGGACCGACTGAGGAAGTCCGCTTCCCAGTTGAGCACTCCCGGAATGTGAATCGCCGAAATGGCCGGAACCTTGCTTTCTGCCCAGGTGAGAATCTTGGTCTCCTTGGCCATGGGTGCCGAACTGCGAGTGCCGCCCTGTCGATTTATGCACGCCACGGCCGTGGCGTTGTCTGACTGGACACGGACAGGATGGGACTGAAGACGGGACTCCCAATGAAGAAGACAAAGAAGAATCGCCCGTAATTCCAATATGTTTATCAGATGAAGGGTCTCTCGGGGAGACCAGAGTCCCTGAACCGTTCAATCCCTGAACAAGCCGACCCAGCCCGGCAGGCTGGCATCCGTTGTAACAACCTGCCAGTGAAGGGGAAGAAATGACCGCCCTTGGAGAAGAGCAAAGACTGACGGACCCTGCGAGGGAGAACAATCTGACGATCGAGGGACAGAGGAGACCTGTTCCATCGAGAGAGAATCGCCAGTTGAAGAGGGCGGTAATGAAACTGGGCAAAGGGTGCGGCCTCCATAGTTGCCACCATCCGACCTAGGACTTCCATACAAGTGCGGATGGGAGCGGACCCCCGACCGAAGTGCCAGACGTTTGTCCGGCGGGAGACAAATTCGGGCAGAGGCCGTGTTGAATCGAAGTCCCAGGAAGGTTAGAGACTGGGTAGGACGGAGGACTGACTTGTCCCGGTTGACCATCCACCCGAAGCGATCCAGAGTGTGGAGAGTGACGTCCAGATTCTCCAGAGTCTAGGCTCTGGTTGGAGCCTTGATGAGAAGGTCGTCCAGGTAGGGTATCACCGAGATTCCCATCGACCGTAACAGGCCCATCACTGGCGCAAGGATCTTTGTAAAGACCCGAGGAGCCATGGCCAGACCAAAGGGGAGGGCTACGAATTGAAAGTGCCCCTCCGGAACAGCAAAGCGGAGGTACCGATGATGGCCTGGAAATATCGGCACATGGAGGTAAGCATCCTTGATGTCCACCGATGAAAGGAACTCCCCTTGTTCCAGGGACGCCACCACCGAACGGTGAGATTCCATTCGGAAGTGGCGGATAAGAAGGTGACGGTTGAGACGCTTGAGGTCTAGGATTGGTCACACAGAACCGTCCTTCTTGGGGACCACAAAAAGATTTGAATAGAAACCCCGAAACCGTTCCCCTGGAGGAACGGGAACACTGACCCCCTGGAGAAGCAGAGACTGGAGAGCCGCTCGAAATTGCTTCATGCAGAAGTGGGTTTGCGGTTGCCTGATTTGGGCGCAAAACGGCCGAACCGGTTGGAGTCCGACTTCCAAGATGGGCGTGCCGGGAACGAAGGAGCCTTCTTGTCCCGCGAGGGTGCCTGCCCGGACCCTTTGCTGGAGCCAGAGGTCTGAAAGGAAAAGGACTTCCTTTGGGAAGTAGGGCGAGCCTTATTTTGAGGTAACAAGAAACTCTTACCTCCCGTTGCCTCAGAGATAATCTCATCAAGGTGTTTGCCAAAAAGACGGCCACCTGTAAAAGGAAGCTCAGTGAGAGACCTTTTGGAAGTGGCATCCGCATTCCAAGCTTTAAGCCACATAGAGCGGTGGAGAGCCGCTAGGTGACCCACAGCAAAGGCAGAACAACGGGCTGACTGCATGGAAGCTGCGCACAGGAAGTCCCCAGCTTTAGAGCATTGGAGAGCCAGAGCAGATAGATCCTCTGGGGGGGATTCCGCTAAGATATCCTGATGGAGCTTTTGGCACCACTCCGACAGAGCCTTGGACACCCATGTCGAGGCGAAGATGGGAAGAAGAGAAGAGCCAGCTGCTTCAGAGGCAAACTTCTAAGGATTCTACCTTCTTGTCCGTGGGATCCTTGAAGGCAGTGGCATCTGCCAGAGGCAGTGTAGTCGCCTTAGAGATCCAGGAGATTGGTGGATCCACTGAGGGAGGGGACAAAGTCCTTGTCAAATGGATAACGTTCTTGAATCATCTTGATTCCCGGGAACCTCTTGTCTGGATGTTTCCATGCAGATTCCAGAATGTCGTCAAAGTCAGCGTGAGAGCTGAACCTTTGAGGTGCTGGCTTAGCACGATGAAAGGATACTCCTGGATTGACATCCGAAGATCCTGGGTCCTCTAAGTGAAAGGTGTCTCTTATGGCTGTCACCAATGAGTTCACCGTTGCAATTGAGTCCGAATGGTCCTCTGAGTCAGATGCCGGCTCGTAAGCCTCGTCCACCAGTTCACCAGGAGAATGGGAACGAGTAGAGGCAGTCCTGGAGGGGGGTGACCCTGACCGGGTATGCAGCTCTGGCGTGGCAGAGCGGCGACTCCGAGAACGTTCTCTGGAGGAGCGACGTTTCTGCCCAGATGACAGGGGGGGGGGGGGGCGGGACCCACGAGGGGAACGCTCACGTCTATCTGAAGACTCAATGGAAGAGTCAGACGAGGCACCCCTAGTACGCTTGTGAGAGCGTGAAGTATGTGGAGACGAGGAGCGGGCCATCTCAGAGGCCCTGCGCAGGGAAGACCCCTTCAAGGCAGACATCACTTCCCGGGAGGCCTCAGCCACCGAACGGGAGACTT
Organism: Hyla sarda; assembly: GCF_029499605.1. Taxonomy (NCBI): domain Eukaryota; kingdom Metazoa; phylum Chordata; class Amphibia; order Anura; family Hylidae; genus Hyla; species Hyla sarda. Next base: position 116,232,390 of record NC_079194.1, on the reverse strand, counting down.
GGGTCAAGTCAGCCATATACTGGGTCAGGAAAGAAACCCAGGCTGGTGGAGCGGCTGAACCCACCGGAACCGAAAGGGCATCAGGGGGTACCAGGGGGTCTGGGGGAGCAGTGGAGCAGGCAGGGCAAGTGGGCTCGGTAGAGCCAGGCATTTTGGTACTACAGTGCTTACAGACAAAATAAGTCACTGAGGTTCCAGGTTTCTGTTTAGAGGGGGGAACAGCTCTGGGTATGGACATTATGAGAAAAAAGAGACAGGAACTTTCTCACCCTAGTCTGTGTCCCCTGGCAGCTGCAGTGAGGAGAACGGCTCCGTGTAGCTAGTGTGAGAAACAGGCTAGCCAATAGCAGAGGGGGCGTGCCTGAAGCAGAGGCACTAACTAATTGGCCCCCTTCTGACTGAAAATCGTGGCGCTGATTGGAGGCTATTTGGCGCCTCAGAAGAGCTCCGACAGCTAAGGACAGGCCGAGAAGAAGCAGTAATGGCAACCGCTCCTTGTCCCGAGAGCACATGTAAGCCGCATATGCGCTCGGGGGAACAGAGCGGGCGGCCGATACGCAGGCAGGGACTGCCGGAGAAAGCGAAAGTACGCCGGCACAGAGAGCGCCCGGCCCGAACCAGCGCCGTGGCTGTCAGCCGCACATAAGGCGCTGGCGGAGAAAACGAAAGTAAGCCGGCGCTGAGAGCTCCCGGCTCATACCAGCGCCGCGGCTGTCAGCCGCGTATAAGTCGCTGCAGTCTAAACACAGGAACCACACACACACACTCCAGTGAAAAACATATGCCCCCTCAGATGTCACTGCTCCCCCAGAATAAAGGTCCAGAATAAAAGACCCATCCCCAGTAAGCCAGCCCCATAACCTTAAAAGGTGGGCCAAAACACCTGAGGAGAAAAGGGGGGAAGTACTTACCTCAGTCAGAAGAACTTACCTAATGGAGTCTTCAGTGAAGTCTTCAGTCAGCTTAATTACCTGCATCACGCCTGGCTGCTATGCGTGAGTGAGGCGAGCAGGGAAATAGGGGGACCCGGACCCATGAGGTACCAACCCAGGCACTGACCATTGGCGAGGGGGGGGGGGTGAACAGCGCATATACGCAATGTCTGTGCCCCCTCACTCACAATGGGGAAACAGGGAACTGGAGTCCCTGAGTCCCCGCCTGAAAACAGAAAAGAAAAAGGAATAAAAAAAAACTAACACGTCCCTATACTAGGAAAATAAAAAATTTGAAGACCTGGTCTGGAGAATTCCAGACCATGTCCACCTCCTTCAGACACTAATTTTAAACTGATTAGCTCAGGGTCTGAAGGCGGGTATATCCTGCTGGGAGGAGCCAACTTTTTTTAATTACCATAGTGTCACACCTCCTAGAGACAGCAGCATACACCCACGGTCTGTGTTCCCCAATGGAGCCGATAGAGAAAAAAGGTTTTTTTCCTGGATAACCCCTTTAAGGACCCGGACATTTTTTGCACATCTGACCACTGTCACTTTAAGCATTAATAACTCTGGGATGCTTTTACTTTTCATTCTGATTCCAGAACAGCAAAAAACAAAAACACATGGCATACTATTTGGAAACTACACCCCTCAGGAAATTAAACAAGGGGTCCAGTAAGCCTCAACACTCCACAACTTTTCATTAAAGTTGGAAGTGTAAATGAAAAAAAAAAAATCACTAAAATGCTGGTTTTTCCCCAAATTTTACATTTTTACTAGGGATAATAGGAGAAAATGCTCCCCAAAATTTTTAACCCCATTTCGTATGGAAATACCCCATGTGTGGACATCAAGTGCTCTGCTGGTGCACTAAAATGCTCAGAAGGGAAGGAACTCCATTGAGCTTTTGGAGAGAGAATTTGGTTGGAATAGAAGTCGGAGGCCTTGTGCGTTTACAAAGCCCCCCGTGGTGCCAAAACAGTGGACCCCCCACATGTGACACAATTTTGGAAACTACACCCCTCACAGAATTTAATAAGAGGTGCAGTGAGCATTTACACCCCACTGGCATTTGACAGGTCTTTGGAACAGTGGGCTGAGCAAATGAAAAATTACATTTTTCATTTTCACGGACCACTGTTCCAAAAATCTGTCAGACACCTGTGTGGTATAAATGCTCACTTTACCCCTTATAACATTCCGTGAGGGGTATAGTTTCCAAAATGGGGTCACATGTGGGGGGGGGGTCCATTGTTCTGGCACTATGGGGGCTTTGTAAACACATGTGGCCTTCAATTCCGGACAAATGTTCTTGCCAAAAGTCCAATGGTGCTCATTCTCTTCTGAGCATTGTAGTTCACCCGCAGAGCACTTTACATCCACATATAGGGTATGTTCTTACTCAGAAGAAATGGGGTTACAAAATTTGGGAAGCTTTTTTTCCTATTTTCCCTTGTGAAAAGGAAAAATTTAGGGTAACACCAGCATTTTAGTACATTTTTTTTTTGTTTTTTCCATCCAAATTTAACGAAAATTTGTTAAACACCTGTGGGGTGTTCAGGCTCACTATACCCCTTGTTATGTTCCATGAGGGGTGTATTTTCCAAATTAGGGTCACATGTGGGTATTTTTTTTTTTTTTTTGCTTTTCTGTCAGAACCGCTGTAAAATCAGCCACCCCTGTGCAAATCACCAATTTAGGCCTCAAATGTACATAGGGCGCTCTGACTCCTGAGCCTTGTTGTGTGTCCACAGAGCATTTTACGCCCACATATGGGTTATTTCCGTACTCAGGAGAAATTGCGTTACAAATTTTGGGGGTCTTTTTTTTCCTTTTGTCTCTTGTGAAAATAAAAAGTATGGGGCAACACCAGCATTTTAGTGTAAAAAAAAGGAAAAAAATTACACTAACAGGCTGGTGTAGACCCCAACTTTTCCTTTTCATAAGGGGTAAAAGAAGAAAAAATTCTTTTTTTAACGCAAATTTGTAACGCAATTTCTCCTGAGTACGGAAATACCCCATATGTGACCCTTAACTGTTTCCTTGAAATACGACAGGGCTCCAAAGTGAGAGAGCGCCATGCGCATTTGAGGACTAAATTAGGGATTTGAGGACTAAATAGGGGTATTCTATGCCAGTGATTCCCAAACAGGGTGCCTCCAGTTGTTGCTAAACTCCCAGCATGCCTGGACAGTCAGTGGCTGTCCAGAAATGCTGGGAGTTGTTGTTTTGCAACAGCTGGAGGCTCCGTTTTGGAAACACTGCCGTACAATAAGTTTTTCATTTTTATTGGGGGGGGGGGGGGAACAGTGTAAGGGGGTGTATATGTAGTGTTTTACCCTTTATTTTGTGTTAGTGTAGTGTAGTGTTTTTAGGGTACATTCACACAGGTGGGGGTTTACGGCGAGTTTGCGCTGTTGCGGAAAATTTGCCGCAGCTCTAACGTGAAGCAGGAAACTCACTGTAAACCCGCCCGTGTGAATGTACCCTGTGCATTCACATTGGGGAGCAAACCTCAAGCTGTTGCCAAACCACAACCCCAACATGCACTGACAGACCGTGCATGCTGGGAGTTGTACTTTTGCAACAGCTGGAGGCACACTGGTTGGAAAACCTTCAGTTAGGTTCTGTTACCTAACTCAGTATTTTCCAACTGTGCCTCCAGCTGTTGCAAAACTACAACTCCCAGCATGTACTAATCACCAAAGGGCATGCTGGTAGATGCAGTTATACAACAGCTGGAGGTACGCAACTACAAATCCCAGCATGGCGAGAAAGAAGTTTGCTGTTCACGCATGCTGGGAGTTGTAGTTTTGCAAGATTTAGAGGGCCACGGTTTAGAAACCATCGCAAAGTCCAAACTGTGGCCCTCCAGATGTTGGAAACTACAAATCCCAGAATGCACAGACAGCAAACTGCTGTGTGGGCATGCTGGGTGTTATAGTTTTGCAAGATCTAGAAGGCCACAGTTTAGAGATCAGTGCACAGTGATCTCCAAACTGTAGCCCTCCAGCTGTTGCAAAGCTACAAATACCAGCATGCCCAAACAGCAAACAGCTGTCTGGGCATGCTGAGAGTTGTAGTTTTGCATTATCTGGAGGGTTACAGTTTAGAGAACACTGTATAGTGGTCTCAAACTGTAGCCCTCCAGATGTTGCTAGGCAACTCACCGGCTTCCGTAGTCTGCACCAGGGAGCCAGCCGCACGTCATCGCGGCCCGCCGATTCCCCCGTTCTGCTCGGACTACTGTGGGTGGGCAGAATGGGGGAACCGAACGTTAACCCCCCCCCCCCCCCCCGCCCTGCTATTGGTTGACACTTCTGAACGACCAATAGCAGGGATAGGAAAGGTGGCACCCCTGCCACCTCACTCCTATCCCTTCAGGGGACTCGTGGGTGTCTTGGACACTCCCGATCCCCCTTATTTTACGGGTCACCAGAGACCTGTATGACCCGGAATCGCCACACATCGCCAGTCTGAATTTGTTGGGGCGAGGATGTCTCAGGACCCCCTGGGCATTTGCACGGGATGCCTGCTGATAGATATCAGCAGTCATCGGGGACCGAAATTCCCACGGGCGTACAGGTGCGCCCTGGGTCCTTAACCCCTTAAGGACCAAGCCCATTTTAACCTTAAGGACCAGGCCAATTTTATTTTAGCGTTTTCATTTTTTCCTCCTCGCCTTCTAAAATCCATAACTCTTTTATATTTCCATCTACAGACCCATATATGCGCTTGTTTTTTGCATGACCAATTGTACTTTGTAATGAAACCTCATTTTACCATAAAATGTACGGCAAACCCCAAAAAATATTTGTTTAGGGAGGAAATTTAAATGAAAACCACAATTTTGCACATTTTGGAGGGTTTTGTTTTCACACTGTACACTTTAAGGTAGAAATGACATGTGTTCTTTATTCTCAATACGATTAAAAGGATACCCATGGCTAGATACTTTTAGATTTTTGTATCGCTTAAAAAAAAATCTAAAACTTTTTGTACAAAATCAGTAATCTAAAATTGCCCTATTTTGACCACCTATAACTTTTTCATTTTTCCATATATAGGGCGGTATGAGAGCTCATTTTTTGCTCCTATCATCTGTACTTTTTATTGATACCACATTTGCATATATAAAACTTTTATATAATTTTTTATTAATTTTAAAAAAATAAAATATGACAAAAATGCTGCATTTTTGGACTTTTTATTTTTTAAGTTTACGCCGTTCACCGTACGGGATCATTAACATTATATTTTTATAGTTCAGACATTTACGCATGCGGCGATACCAAACATTTTTTTTTAGTCTTTTTGGGGGTAAAATGGGAAAAACTGACAATTTTTATTGGGGGAGGGGATTTTTCCCTTTTTTTTGTAACTTTATTTTAAATTTTTCAAATTTTTTTTACACTTTTTATGTCCTCATAGGGGACTATCTATAGCAATCATTTGATTGCTAATACTCTTCAGTGCTACGCATAGAACTAATCAGTATTATCTGTGATCTTCTGCTCGATCTCAGACCAGAGCCGAAGACCCGAGGAGACGGACGGAGGCAGGTGAGGGGACCTACGTCCGCCATTACAGATGATTGGATCGCCGCGGCAGCGCTGCGAGCGATTCGTTCATCTATTTTAACATGCGCATTACCGCAGATGCAATGATCTGTACTGATCATGGCATCTAAGGGTTAATGGCGGACATCTGCACGATCGCGGATGTCGGCCATTACCGGCGGGTCCCCAGCTGCTGATAGCAGCCAGAACTTGCCGTGTATGACGCGAGCACCGCTCCAATGCTCGCGGTCATACACAGGACGTAAATGTACATTCTGGTGTGCGAAGTACCACCAAGCCAGGATGTACATTTACGTCTGTGGTCGTTAGGGACCTAGGGCAGTGATGACGAACCTTTTTGAGCCCGAGTGCCCAAACCGTAATTCACGCCAACTTTTTTTTCCCTCAAAGTGCCAACACAGCAATTAAATCAGAATACTGATGTGTGTGGGATGATATAGGTTTGAGGGGTGCTGTGTGTTTGTCTGTGCTGTGTGTTTTTGAGGGGTGCTGTGTGTGAGAGGTGATGTGTGTTTGAGGGGTGCTGTGTATTTGCCTGAGGGGTGCTGAATGTGGGGGTGATGGGTGTGTGTGTGCTTCAGGGGTGCTGTGTGTGTGAGGTGCTGTGTTTGAGGCGTGCTGTGTGTGAGGTGCTGTGTATTTGAGGGGTGCTGTGTGTGAGGGGTGCTGTGTTTGAGGGGTGCCGTGTGTTTGAGGGGTGCTGTGTGTGTGAGGTGCTGTGTTTGAGGGGTGCTGTGTGTGTGAGGTGCTGTGTTTGAGGGGTGCTGTGTGTGAGATGCTGTGTTGAGGGGTGCTGTGTGTGTGAGATGCTGTGTTTGAGGGGTGCTGTGTGTGTCTTTGGGGTGCTGTGTGTGAGGTGCTGTGTGTGGGGGTGATGTGTGTGTGAGGTGATGTGTTTGAGGGGTGCTGTGTCTGTGGGGTGCTGTGTGTCTGAGGTGCTGTGTGTGGGGGTGCTGTGTGTGTGTGAGGTGCTGTGTGTGGGGGTGCTGTGTGTGTGTTTGAGGGGTGCTGTGTGTGGGGGTGCTGTGTGTGTTTGAGGGGTGCTGTGTGTCTAAAGGTGCTGTGTGTGTGTGTGTTTGAGGGGTGCTGTGTGTGTGTGTGGGGTTGATGTGTGTGTGTGTGGCGCTGTGTGTTTGAGTGGTGCTGTGTGTTTTTGAGGGGTGCTATGGGTGCTGTGTGGGGGTCTGCTGTGTTTATGTGGGTGTGTGGGGGATGGGGTACATAATACATACATAATATAAAATACATACATAATACATCAAAAAATTTTTTTATTTTTTTTATTTCAGCTACCGGGTTGGATGCTAGGTCGGTGCTGTAGTAGTTTTTAGTATATTTGCTGGTAGAAGAGCACGGACTGCAGAGTGGGCCTTGTCCCGTGTATCAGAACAAAGGAAAAAAGAAAGTTGCCTCTTTCAAGGTGCTTGTAGTTTTAAAACATCAAACCTTTAATCTGTATGCATTAAAAATAGAAAAAGCGAAACTCCAACACGTTTTGAACAAAATGTAGCTCTTAATCATGGCTACATGTAGCTCGAAAAGCACTGGAGTTTCACTTTTATGATGTCCACCTTTTTCTATTTTTAATGCATACAGATTAAAGGTTTGATGTTTTAATACTACATGCACTGTTATCCTTGGAAGAGCTAGAGGCAACTTTCTTTTATATTTTGCTCTGATTTATAATACATATATACATACGTCATACATACATACACACATAACATACACACATATATATATATATATACACACACATACACACACACACACATCACACATACATTATGCATAAATACATACTATATGCATACACACATAATACATGAATACATCATCCATAGATAATACATACATCATACATATATAGTACATGCATACATCATAAATATATAATACATACATATGCACATCATACATAATCAAATCCATAATATATACATATACACATCATACATAAATACATCATACATACACACATCTTACATACACATATATATATATATATATATATATGTACTGTATGTTTTGTA